>NC_091017.1:20702025-21003595 GCF_041296385.1 Aphelocoma coerulescens
TAGCAAGTGAAATGAGGTTACTTCCACAAGCTCCTCTTACTGTTCTGGCTGGAATCTGGGGAGCAGAGCCAGCGGAATTCACTGTTGGATACTTTCAGATGCTGCTAACTCCATTTACTGCAGGATATTGTCAACAAACCCATCTTCCACTCATTCCTGCTTGTTCATTGTTTATTACTTTCTCAAAGAGAAGTGAGTTCAGTTCTTGAGATCAGGATACAGAACTGCACGGGTGCCACACCCTATGTAATACAGTTCATTCTTCAATTGTGTCTTGCACCTTGATATCAGAAAATGTTTTATTAAAGGAACAGGAACATCACTCCTTGTTAAATTGCTTCCTTCTAAGAGAGGCTGAGGCATTGTAAAGCAATGTCAAATTTTTATGCCATTACATGTAACAACCAGAGGACCCAGAGAGCTTTTCTGTTATGGTAAGTGTAGGAAAAGCTCCTTCTCCTGATCTGCTGCACCCAGCCAGCAAGGGGACCTGTACATCCAAAGCTACGTTTGCCTGTAGTAGTTCAGCAGGGGAAATGGCACTATTCATCAGCACTTTTATGGCTCCTTAAATATTTCATTATAATCCTGTTCATCCAGCTACTTGCAAACAACTAGAAAAAGTTCCAACAACTAGAAAAAGTGTTCGTTTTAGAAAGTCCTGTCTTGGTGTGAAAACGAGGGCCATGGAATAGGTAGACACTGGTTTAAGAAACAGAGCATAGTGTTTTCTTTGTCAAAGTTTCTTGAATACTTGAAATGGGACACCCAGTATTTAGTCTGAACACAAGTATGAAGATATGCTACATTTGGAAAAAAATACAACATGACTTAAAAACCAAACACATTAAAATCTGGAGGAAGTAGATCCTCAAATGTAAAATATTCACATTATTCAAAGCTGTGTCTAAAAAAGTGTCAAGAGCTTCTGTGCTAGCTAATAAAACACAGTAAGTAAACACTGGAGAACGTGGAGGGATGTATTTGTAGGGTGAGAAACGCACTGCAGTGCAGTACATACTGGAAGGCTTAAGTCATGCCACCCATAATGTAAGGTTCTTTCCTAACTACAGTTATGTAAAGATAAACCTTGTTTAATTTCCCTAATAACAGATTCCCTTTAAGTGCTCATTTAGGTACTTAAATATGTACCATGAAAATTGGCAAAAAATTGGAGAAGATGCAGGAAACAACCACAAAAAAATGGGCCAAACGCTAGAGAAAAGTAGTGGTGGTGAGAGATTTAAAGAACTCCATCTCTCCAGTTTAGAAAAATGAGTTGGAGGTAACCTGATTTCTGTTAAAGAACCTTTATGAGAAGAAGAAAGTAGGCACTAAGTGGACTCTTCAATCTTACATAATTGATTTCAGTAATGTCTACATCATGTCTTCCCAGCACCATAAGGTAGTAGAATTAAAACTGACTGGAAAATTTCTGATGAGATGGTTTTGAATTGACACCTGGAAGGCATTGGCCTTGAAAATTGTTTTGATGAGAAGTTTCTCAAGCTCCAAAGAGTGTTTCAAGCCCAAACTAGTGAGTCTTCAGGAGTGCCAAAAGAAGTAAGGTAATTGTATGGGGTACGGAAAGGAAAGTAACATGCTGTCATAGCACATAATTCATAGGAGTTTTCCTACTGTCTTTATGAAAGGGAATGTGTCATCAGCTAAGCTACCTGCTGCTCTGGGAAATAGCTGTTGACCCTTTTCTTTTACTTTTTTATTTTCTCCTCCTTCTCTATATTGACCTTTCCCCTCCACTTTGCCATCATTTACACCTTCTCACAAAAACAACTTTTCCCAAAACAAAATGACCCTTTCAAAAAAATCTATGCTGCCCAGATACAGGACAGTAAGATCCCTAAATTCATGAGGGTCCCAGGGTAGGGAGACTGTTTCCTGCAGAGCTGTAGGGAAAATGCCAAGGTAGCTCTTCATGCTGGTTTTCCCCTGGTTTTATTTGGAGCAGCTGGATTTTCACTGTTTATGATACAGGCTGTGAGGCCCCTAAGGCAGACGTAGTAATGGGATGTCATGCTCATCCAGTGAATTTGGTTACACCACCAATTGCACTCCAGCATTCTGTAGAGAAAAATTTCCTATTCAGGTGGCTTCTTCAACAGTTTATTTATGCACCAGCGTTTCAGCAAACATCTTGCTTCTGCCACATTCTAAATAAGGCATTTTCCTTGTAAAAAATATATTGATTGTTCTAACAAGAAAGGCTTGAGTGTATACTGCATAGCAGCTCTAATAGAGAAAAGAATGTCTGTGAAAACAAAAATAAATAAAAATTACATGGTATTTATATGAAAAGAAAGGTGTGACAGTCTGTGAACAGCAAAGACCATCCTTGGGAGAAGGCTGGCAGCAAAACTAGTTATTTAATGTATAAAACAGTGCATGCAAAACAGGACAGACTTGGATCTAAATATCAACTTAATGTCTCATTTCAGGAGGGTTTTGAGCAATAAGGCTTGTCATCTGTAAGCTAACAGCTATCATGGGAGGATAATTTTTTATGAGAATTTATGAATTATGAATTTTCCCTTTTGACATTATGAGTTAGAACACATTAATCCTGTTTCTTCCTACAGTAAACAAGGAATGTTTCTTTCTCAGTTTAACTGATGTATTGTAACTTCTTCCCTTGCAAGGGCTTTATAAAAGGAAATTTTGTTTGCTTGTTAGGGCACCCCAAAATAAAGCAAATCTGTGCTGTGCTTATAGCTTTGTTCTCAAAACCTTATGCATTAAAACGCAGTGACTATCTAGGTTTTATTCACTCTAGTCTGGTGAAACGAAAGTGGCTGTGAAGGGTCCACCTGTCTTTAAGCAGCCAAGTAGGGATGAGACCACAGGATCAGTCTGGGCTAGCCACACACACATTCGCTCCCAGTTCCCAGTAGGATTTGCAGTTTGTTGAAGAACTTTCAGTTCAGGCAGTTTTGCTGCTAGCAGGGAGGATTTGCCACTTTCTGCAGGTGTGTGTTTTGCCCAGCTTCAATCAATCATGGAGCTTCTCGCATTCTGAAGGAACAAAAGAGTAGGACAAGGATTTCATCAGAGCTGCAGCATTATGGTGAGATATGCCAATTAATCTGGTTCAAGCAATGTCTGCTGGAATTTTTCAAGGAACCTAAGGGAATTAAATGCCCAATGGCCATTGGAGACCAGTTAAAATAGGATGCCCGTGAACAAGAAGCTTCAAAAAATTTTTTTTTGAGATTTGTCTTTTCATCAAACATGGCACACATGTCTGACTTCCTCCTTGTTGATCATCCTGAGGCTTTATTGTCCATAGTGCTGTGCCTGGACTGCTCAGTCCGAGAGAGATGTGTTGGCACTGTAGATAAAAATATGCACTGGTTTTGTCTCCCAAATGGACTCTGTCATTACTGAGAGGAGCATCACAGGAGGCTTTCAGAGCAGAGGGACCAGTGCTGCTTACAGTCAGTCTGCTTGTTACCAAAATATTCTGGGAAAAACTTGCTCCCAGCTGCAGCCAGTTGGTTCAACAATGAAAAATTCAGGCTCTTCATTGGGCTGTGACACTTATGTGCTTAGAGCACAGCAAAGTGGAGCCTTTACCATCAAGGAGGATGAAGTTGTATTTTACCTTGCACTTCCCACAATCTGTTGTCCTGGTACAGTTTCCCCAGTTCAGCTTGTACATGGCAATTTGGTGGATCTGAATGCTCAGTTATCTGTGTTTGCAAAAGGGATTATATGGGAAAAATGTTTCTGTTTGGTAGCATCTGAACCTTTGGTGCTTTAAAACTCCACTTCCAAATGCCCTGAGTTCCTTGTGGTCCTGAAATGTTTTTGCTTCAGGAAAAGGGTTGGCCTAATTTGTAAATGTTACCTTGTATCCTGGATATCATCTGGGAATCCTCAGCACATCTTTCAAAGGAGTGTTAATCAGGAATTTTTCTGCCTTGTTCAGGCGGGCGTTACCACAGAAATGTGCTTCCTTCTTAGTGCCACTTTGAAACATTCACTTGCAATTGCACTGGCTATGGTGTGCATGAGGAACTGAGCTTAATACAATGTAAATGGGTTCAGCTCCACCGCCTTGCCAGGTTTGTACCTGCTTATCTTAAGTAAGAATCCAGCTCTTGGATTGGAGCAAAACCATAGGATATTTTTTTTTCTTGTTTCTTACTTGTTTTCACTGCAAAATGGTGTTGGAAAAGAGTCTGAAATTGATACTTTTTTTGTTACAGTGGGGATACTGCAACATGTGTATCAGACAACGAGGCCCATGGAAAGAAATATTATATGGACAGATTCTTGGTAGATGTTTCAGAGATGTTTATTTCTCCAGCCTCGTGGCCGGGATCTGCTGAGGAACCCTCACAGTCTGGGCCAAGGGTCCTTGCCCGCGCAGGGGAACACAAACCAACAATGAGGAATGAGGCTGACCAGGGGCAGGGAAACCTCGTGCCTCCCCTCCAGGGCCCTCTCCCAGGGCTACATGGCAGGGGGTAGGGACCCCGACATTTTTCATCATCACAAGTTCTGCATTTTGAACATGCATTAAAATAACTCTACTTGAGAGCACAGGCCAGTTTAAAGAGAGCTTTCCAAATTAACGAAATCTCTGGAGAGGCGTTTTGTTTTGTTGGGGCTTGTTTGTTTGTTTTTTTGTAATTAAACTCCATTTTTACCTGTCACAACAAGAAAGGGATATACCACAAAGAGGATGAGTACATGGGGTTTAGTCATAGTGAAATCACCCTTGGCATTTTTCCTTCATTGATTAAGATTTATTTTTAGCTCCTTTGTATACACTTTGAAAGAATTTAAAGCAGATTTCTCTTGGGATTGTTTCATTGTTTTGTTTGTTTTTTTTTTTTTTTTTCCTTGCGTGCATATCTAAAATATGGCAGTAAATTTTCTTTATATTTTAGCAATGCCCAGTTGCCTGCAGCCCTTTCTTTTATTCCTCTCTTGCTGTGGAAAGTGGCTGGTTGGTCTCGGTTGCTTGCAAGTATCCTTATTTCTGAATGTCCAAACTAATCTCCTATCAAACCTGACATCTTGTCTTTAAAGAAGTAGTTTTTGGAATTTCAGTGTTATTATGTGAGTTAAAAAAAAAAGTTCTATGAAACTATTTCAAAGAATTTTGCAAACCAGTGCAGTGGGGATCTTTGTGCTCCTCTAGCGGTTTTCTTTCATCTTCTGTATCAGCCTCATTTCCAGAGCTGATGATAATTGATTACTGTCTCCATTTCTTAAATAGCCTTAAGAAAACATACTGGCATCCCTGTGCCTCGTTACAGGATTCACATCAAGGCCTGGGTGACCTTGTCAGTTTTATCTGTGTTACAGAGACACTCTAAACCATCAGGGAGATGAAAGCTGCACAACAGAGAAGGATGATTCCTGGAGGGAATGCTTCCATGAGGTGCTTTGGCATCTCTGAACAGGAGTGCTATCTTGGAAGGTCTGGAGATGTACTTGTGGCCAGTGCATCTGTCTATGTGATTTTGGACAAGAGATTTAGGGCAGTGTGTGCCACTGAGTGCCTTTGTGTAGATCCAATGACTGACTGGGCTTATTTTTTTCCATGGGGAGTCAGATGTCTCTTAAGTGTGTGTTCTGTGCTGCATCTCCCCATAAATCCGGAGATATTGATGCCATGAAGATTTTTGCCTTTTCTTTTATACCCCTGTTATACCTTTTTACAACTTCTGTGTTCTTAGTGCTTTTTGCCTACATTCTTGGACTTGTTTGTCAAGCTAAGAGTCTAAACATTTTAGAAGCTTGGTAGGTAGGGATCAGTGTGCCCCAGACCCCAAGGTCCTCTCCAGAACACATTCTGTAAACTAAGATAGAACCATCCAGGGGAAGGTTCCTTGGGGAGGGGGGCTCACTTGAGCCTCTCATTGGGGAATCTTTGATATATATGCTAATTAGTAAAACCTATAATATTATACCTGATGTTGGGGAGGGACTTGACTCGGCAGGGTGCATCTCGATGCATATGACCTGGACGTGTGCACCTAAGGATCCTTAAAATAAATACCAGGGTAAAATCCCTTTTCCCCTTCTAACTGTGTATGACTCTTGATTTTAAGACCAGGAAAAGGCATCAATATAATACCATTTTACCAGCCTTTTGCACTAAATAGATTTAAAAGCCATTCTGAAGTACTGCTGCAGTGGTCAAGGTGTAGGACAAAAGGTTAAATTTCATTTGCATTTGCATCTCAAACCCTTCTTGGAAAGGAAGGTGGAAGCCGCCAGTAGAAATCTAAAGCCATCAGACCTTGGTATGTGGGGTAAAATCTGCATCTCTGGAAATGAGACCTAGAGACTTACACAGGCCTGGGAATAGCAGCACCGAGGTATTTTGCAAAGCATAGGTGCTATTCATACTGTCAGCAAGGCAGACTTTCTCTGAAGGTAATCTCGAGTGGGGTGGTGTCACGAGGAAAGAAAGCTACGATGTGGCAGTTACTCTAGAAAGATATTTAGAAGTCTCTGCTTTAAAATAATATTGGGACTATATCTGCTTTTGTGCTGTACAGGGCTTGGGTTCTCTGGTGATGAGCAGCTTGTGGCTTGAAAAGCTAAATAGTGCTTTAAAGCTTAGATCACAAAGGTCTTGCAACACTAGAAATGGCTATGCATCCTGAGTGATAATGTCCTAAAGGGAGGCCAGATGTTAAACTTCCCTCTCTGTTATCTATATTTATATTCTTGATTGGAACAGAATAAATGTTAAGAACAAAGACAATGCAAATGCCCATATTGTAGTGAATAATTACTGAAATATAATCTATGTGGCTTTTACTGGAGAGGGTTGTTTTTTTTTTTGCTCTTAAATGTCATGTTTTCCTGCTTTCTCTTGTAGGATGTTTTTTCTTGGACTCACCTTTTGTAACCTCTAATAGCATCACAGCCCAAAGATGCACAGAATCCTCCATCCCCACTGTCCCAAGCTGACCTGCATATGTCCAGGGCTGTACATTCCAGAGTGACATAGTTCCTGAAGCTGGGGCATTGCTGTGGAATACGTGTCGTGCAGGTAGCTCGGTGTGCAGCTGGAATGCAAACTGCAGGTTGTCCTCAGGATGTCAGGAAGTGGCTGGAGTCCATGGCAAGGGGCCATGACCTGTTACTGACCCTTTTAGCAAAGAGTAAGGAAACCTGTCTGACTGTGAGGAGTGCAGGGACACAAGCAGGGCATCCATCTGGTCACTGGAGCCTCCCACAGTGAAGGGGCCTCAGTCCCAGCAGTGACAGTCTCTGGTGGTGGGAGTGTGACTGCCAGAGTGGATCCTGAATGCTCAGGAAGGTTCTCTTAACAGGCAGGTTGTGGTATAATAGGTGTGGAAGCTGACTGTTTGTTTTAGACTGAGAAAATGGCTCTGAAGTGACCACAGGGTAGATATGTCTCCTTGACCTGGTACTGCTTTACTTCCGATAACTGGTGTTCAGAATTCATAGCTCTCAAAAAAAAAAGAGGCTTGAGTTTTCAAAGGTTAATACTCACTTAATATGTTCATGAATTTCCATCCGGTCCCACTTTCTCTCCTTCTCTGTCACCAGTTTTGCACACAGAAATGAATTGCCGAATTGCATTCTGGTTTTGCATGGTGAGAGAAAGGGAAATCAACAGTAATGCCTTTAGGGCTAGTGGATGTTGCCTGTATGTGTCTTATTTCTTTGCTGGAGGACCATTATCTTTATTCCACAAGACTGCTTTCTGGCTGTGAGGCACAATCCAAGCAGGGACAATGGAGTACAATTCTTTATGGTGTGTTAGCTGTTGTTTCCTTTCTGGTAGCACACCGTTCTCTATGAAGAATTCTGTATTCATGCAGACCCGGTTTTAACACTACACCAAAGCTGCATGGTCTCAAAGCTCCTTTCTTCATAAACCAATTTAATAACTATTTTGATTGTTGACAATTACGCATTGTATATTTGGAACACATCTAACCCTTTAGAGTGGCAGCATTGCTGAAGGACAGCTTGAGGAACTCTGAACAGTCTTTTTGTGTGATCTGAAGGTTTTGGAATGCACTGTGAAGCTTTATGAATAAAGCATTTGAATATAATAAGAGTTTTAGTGTAGATTTACTTATGTTATAGCTTCTCTGATTTCCAGGTGCTGGTGATAGTTCAAGGCATAAAGCCAGGCCTATAAAAGTACTTGCTTGGCATTTCAGAGATTTAGTGAGACCTGGATGGCAGGGTCTAGGGATCAGTCAGCTTAGGGACAGTAGGAGGGCTTGGGCATGGATAATGTCCATGACTGTGATCTACAAGAAACAGTGACTATTTTAAATGTGGTCTTTTATGTATGTATCAAAGTGTCCTTAACGGTGTTCCATCTCAAACTCTGAATATCTGAATGTTTGATCTACCCTGTGACCATGCTATATCAGTAGCTGAATATCAGTGTTTCTGTGTTTTTAATGAACATCATGTCATACCTACAGATAAGAGAGAGTAAAACAAAAAAAAAAAAAAGGCCACTTGGGTTGGACAGATTTAGCTTGCTTAACATTCAAAGTGGTCAGCCTCTTGTTATTTGTATGGGATATTGGGTCACTATAGATACTTACTTTTGTTTCTTTATTCATGGAAGCACTTTTTCTGTCCCTCTGCAAAGTGTTGTTTTGTGTCTTTATCTTATAAAACACGAAGGTAGCAGATACCTATGAAACAGGAGGAATGTGTCAAGGGCAGGTGAAGTGAAATGGATGAAAACCTGTTAATGAGGAGATCATGTTTTTTTCTGGGAGAGGTTGGAAAAAAATTGGGAAATAAAAGCTTCTTTCACATTATGTAGTAACTTGTGAGTATAATGGAATTTCTTTTTCAAAGGGTTATTACAGACTTTCCAACCCAAGGCTTATAAAAATATGGCGCAGTGAGTTCCTAACATAGAGCAGTTTAGACTTATCACAACATGAGCAGACAAGAAATGGGATTACTCTGAGCAAGGAAAATGTGCCTTCAATCCTGGAATTCTAAAAACTGTGTTTATGTACTTAAAACATTACTGAGGCATTTGAAGTATGGGAAGTATAACATATTTTTTGTCTCTTAGAAATGTATATTGTTTAGGAAATGGAATGATTGATTTTCAACAGGGTGTTAATTTTTTTAACTGAAGTGTTGGATTTAAACATCACTGTGCAGAATCAGTTTGGGTGCAGCAGAACCCTTGCACTGCTGCATGGCTCCCTCCTCAGGAGTTGTCCACCTCAGAACATTTTTACAGAGGTCTTACAGAGAACGAAATGTGACCAAGGCCCTACCTTCCCAGATTGTGAGTTAAAGCTGGTTTGAAGCACCAGTGGTTTCCAAAGGATTTCTTTTCAAACTCATGCTTTTTGTTGGTGGTTTTCTCTAAACTTCAGGCATTTGAGGCAAAGCAATAACTCTTTAGCATCCAAAAATGTTTTAAATAAAGAAAAAAATTCTGGTTTTAGCTGCTAGGGGAAAAAAAAAGTAAGTGTAGAAGCAGAAAATGGAAAACCACTAGGCTGGGATCATTTTAATACCAAGCTTGATCAGTTTTTGTCCCCTCCTGTACTTTCATTACGTACACAAGGCCCCTTTTCCAACTTGATAATTGTCTAGTGAGGCAGAGGCTGTTCTGCAATGAAAAGTATGCAAAATCTTTACTGTGTAACATGCCTTTTATGTAGCCATTGTTAAGTAAACAGTAGATAATTGTTAGGTTTATTTAAGATCTGCATTTAAAGTGTCACTGTAATAACTAGGGAAGAGGAGACCAACCTGAGTTAGCATAACTTTAAGGCAGGGGTGCTCTCCTATTGCAGAAAAATTAAGTAATATTAGTCCCACTCATATATTGGTGGTCGATGAAGAATGTTATTAGGTCCTGTCATTCATTCAGAAGTGTTTCTGTAATGAGTTCCTTAACAAAGGTTGCAGAAGTGGCTGAAGGAAAATAAAAGGACTCTTTGTTTCACTTAGGAAATTGCAGAGAGTTATTTCTGTGATGTTTGTGAAACAATAACACTGTATTAGAAAAAAAGAATCAGATTTCAGACTAGAGGTTTAATTAAAAAAACCCAAACAAACAAGGAAGCAAACCCAAATAAAAAGTTGATGAACTGCAAGGGTAGTAATTTTCTGACTCTTCAGCTTCTAAAGGGGATCTCCTTCTTGATGCACGATAAAGCCTGTGTGAATGTTGGCCTGCAGTAGCAGGCAGTGTGCTCTCTGCCCATTCTGGCTTTTTCACAACAAGCCTGAAGATGCTGTAGCAGCAAGTTAGCTATCAAAATATTATGGGGTGGGTCAATCTCTTACTGGGGCTTATGAGCAGCATGACATTCTCTGACAGTCATCAGCCCTTCTCCCAAACACCCTGTGCTGGCAAGGGCAAACAGTGACAGGGGAGGCGGCAGTAACTGAAAGCATGTCTTGGAAGCGTCTGTTTCAGCTGTAGACCTTCTATGTGCAGAATGACACTGACACTGCAATGTCTTCAGCCCATCTATTGTATCTGGGCAGGCACTGTATATTGGTGACTTGGACCATTTTGAGAACTGCTCAGCTGTCAGGTTGCTTGAGTGAAAGTTGTTATGCGGAGCGGCAGGGCACATCTGCACTTGTAATGTACAGGTATTACACTTGTCTTGCTGTCCCTGGCTATTATGCCTCCCACCCTGAGCTTGTTGTGCCACTGCAGAGAAGCTGCAGCTCTTGTGAAATTACCTGAAAATCTTAGATTTTACCCTTTAGTGCATTAAGGCAAATCATCACTGATTTGTTTTACCATACCTGTTGACACAACAGAGGGAAGGGATGCCATTCAGAGGGACCTGACCTCAAGAAGTGGACCCACAAGAACCTCAAGAAGTTCAGTAGAAACGCACCTGGCTTGAGGCAATCCCAGATGTGGGTACAGACTGGAAGAAGGAGTAATTGAGATAGATGTGTGGTCTTACCGCCTCAGGATGAATTTCAGTGGAAACTGAGTTAATTCATTACTGCATGTTTTGAAAGTGCTGTCTAAATATGACAGTTCAGTGGCTGGACACCAAAGCTAAATAAATTTAGAAATTTTACGTGCAAGGGTTCCTAACTATTGGCAAAATTTACTTTAGGAACAGGGTTAGTTTGCTATCACCCATACAATTTGATCAGGATGAGGGGTATTCTGGAAAGCACGCTGTTGCCTAGCACCAAAAATGAACGATTATTGAGTCAGCCCAAGTGTTTGAGAGGCCAAATGAAATGGCCATAAATGTATTTTCTATGTCTGCCTTGCTTATCTCCCTTAAAAATGTGATTCCTTGGCTGGAGATTGAAATGGAGGACATTAAGGGAAGCCTTTCCAAAGGACAAAATACTAGGAGGTTTGGTTCACTCATAAGGTCTGTGTACTTCCAAATGTAAGATGTACCCAGCAGATGTGACACTCTTCCAGCAGCTGGCAGGCAAAACAGGCCAGGTGATCCTGCCAGGGCTGTGCTGCTGGTTGTGCTTGAACAGGCTTCCCTTCATCCAAGAGCTTTTCTTCTACAGGCTTTCTGATATGCTGCTGCTCTCCCTGCAGGAAAGAGCTCTCAGTGACAGTGCTGTCACCTCCCCCAGCCCAAGGCTTTTGCTCGGCTTGGTCACAGCAAATTGAACCAGGGAAGGCCTTCGGAAAGGAAGCACTTGACAGGCCTGTATTGGAGAGAGGCTCCCAGGTGTCCCTGTGCTTAATGGGCAGCTGCAGGACAAATGCAGATCTGTAACCCTTCCTGCTGGCTGGCTCAGAGACTGCTGACAGCTGCCTATTCTCTTCCAGAGGGAGCTTTCCTGCATGCTGCTCTGTCACCGAGATGTGGCTGCTGATGCAGTGCATTGTAGCAACCTCGCTGGCAGTAGCTCAAAAGCAGCATTTTTCTGCAACAGACATCCTCAGATACATCTTTTTACATCAACCGTGGCTTTCCAAGGTTTTATTCTTTGAAGGAAATGTTGAAAAAAACTACCAGCACTCAGCAAAATTACTGCTCTCTTTTTTGATAAGCCAAATGGGCATAAATTAGAGACAATGTCTGCCCCACATTTCAGAGAGCTTCCTCAGCCTGCCCTGTGAGGCAGAACTCTGCTTTTCATCTGGCATTTGGGAGAGCAGGAGGAGTTTAACACTGACTTTTCCAGTGTAGTGATTTGGCCCTATCAAGTAGACCCATATTTAGCAATTTGTTCTATGAAGTACAACAACGCTGTCTGCAGCACTTCAGTATTTCTAGATGATGTTTGGACTGTGCAATCAGACTGTGATTAGGTGGTTTACAGTTCAGAAGTGCTCTGACAGCTGCAATTTTGTAGCTGTAGTGGCAGCAGCAAAGGTAGTTCTCAGCAACAACTTTTCTGACAGTGTCATCGTGCAATTAGTAATTTGAACTTTGGCTAAAGGCCTCGCAGGAAGAATCTGTGTGTGCCTTGGTAGTCTGCCAGTGACTGGGGGTGTTTTTCAGACTTGCATCTCTATAGCAGCTCCTTACCTGCTGTATCACTGGACACTTGAGCCTTCTTTCCTTGCGTACCCTTATTAACAAAAATATGTTTCCTTGGTCTGAGAGCAGGATGAGTAAAGCCCCGTCACACTCCCTGTGCTGAAAACACCAGCAGATTCCTACTAAAAACCACAGTAATTCTTGCTTGGAAGTATACAACTTGGTAATGGTAGTTCATTTTTGTCCTGCTGTCAGCAGCATCAAGGGCAATGTAATACTAGCCTGTCTGCTTTCTTCATATCATGCTATGAAAGAATATCCTCAAAATTTTAACCTTGTAACATTAAAAAGCAAGTATGTGATTTCCATTCAGGGACTTGGGAGACACCTGATTAACTGTTACTATTATCATTTTGTCTTGATAATAGTTTTTACTGTAGCTAGACAGTGGTGCTGACTCTCGAGGCTTAAAAAATTATTTTTTTCTCATTGGAATTTAAATAGAGCCTTTGAAAAGGCTTTTTGGGAGACAGACTTCTAGCCAAAGTTTCCTTTTTGGAATGAAGATCCAGTTTTACCCCGTGTATTTTGTATTCTTGCTTTGGGTTTTTTTTTGTCAGGTGGTGGCCAGAGGGAAGCACCCTGGCCCTCCCAAGGCTTTTCAAGGTGCTCTTTGCCAAATGTTTGGCTTTTCTGGAAACTTGATTTAGCTTCACAAACACATTTAAATGAAAACGTTCTTTTCATTCTGATGATTGCCCCAAAAAATGCATGGTTTAAAGCCAGTTCTAACTGCAACATGACCAAAAAGTGTTCACAGAAGATCATTTGACAATTTTACGCAATGTACTCAGTCCCAGTTGTCTTTATGGAAGAAACCTCTTAAACCAGTTATACTCTTTATACATGATGGCTCTTTCACAGCAATAAATGAGTTGTTTTATTGCAAAGACTGTGGCAAAATGGAGTCAGTGTTCAGTTGTGTTATTCCACTAATGCAGAACTACTGAAGATGCAAAGGAAGCAAAGCTTAATTTAAAGAAAAGCCATTTATTTACACACAAGTTTCTGTTAAGAAAAAGATAAAAACATTCCCTTACGTTTGCCACAGTTTAAAAGTATCAGAGTTGCATTTGATAATAAGAGCCCACTTATAAATATTTTATTGTGGTTCAATAATTGATAAAGTGATTTACAGCCACCTTGTTATTACATTAATGCTTGCAAAGTACATTATGCTAACCATATTAGCTGAAAATATGTTTTGTAATTGTAGTGGTTTGTTGGTGCATCATCTGTTAAGCTTTTATTGCCAAAGCCTTTTAATTGTTTCTTTGGTTTGCTATTTGAAATTACTAGCTATTTATCTGAAGAGTGTCTGGCCTTTCTGCCTTTTCTTCATTAGTATGTGTGTGATAAAAATGCTCCTAATAAATGCAAAGTACCAGCTTGTTACAACCTTTTCATGGCCCAACATCACAGGGCTGGTTCTGCATGAACACACCTTGCTTTCTCATCTTTGGAAATACCCACCTCAAAAAAGCCTGGTAAATTCAGAAACTGCTCAGTCTCAGCTTTTTCCAAGATCAAAAGGCCCCCAAAACAAGTATCACAGACTGATTTCTTCTTGTCATAGGCTTGCCATTGTGTCAGGAAGATGATATGTGCAGCCTAAGAGCTGGCTGCTGAAAAGCTTCCAGGATCTCCCTGGAGAGGATTTACCTCCTCCAGGAAAGGCTTCTCTTCTGTGATATAAAGCTGTGGATAGGACAGCTGAATTTTTCATGCAGGAAGCCACTGTAACAAACATGGCAGAACCCTGTATAAAGGCAGTAATTTCTTTTTATTTCACTTATGAAACTCATTTCATCAAAAACCTGGTAAGTGACATTTGCAATAGAATTAAAGACAAACTGGGATTTTGCAGGGGTAACAAGATTGTGTACTGGTAAGAGAAGATAATAAACAATGGAGACTTTTGGAAGGGGGAAAGAACTTCTACAACAGGAATCATCATCTGTCTATTCAAAGCTGGGAGAATGCCATCCTATATGTTCATCCAAAAATTTTCCTTGCATCTTGTTCTGAGGTGCCTGGGGTTAGCTGCTGCCAGAAGTTGGTTATGGGACCCAGTGCTCATGGTTTAACCCTCTCCTGATATTTTTATCAAAGCTTTGAGACAGTTTGCTATAATAATATTATATCTTGTGTTCCTTTGCCTCTGTGTGCGCAGCCACAAAGGCAGTGACTGATGCATTGAACTACTCATTGAGAAGATGCATCTTTGTTTTCACCATTGGTTTAAACCATAAAATAACAGGTATGCATACTCAAAGAGATGGCTGCTATAGAGCAGATATTTTCAGTAATAATAATGCTTTCAGTGCAATGTAATTATCTAATTCATCATTATCATGTTCAAACCGAACAGATTTTTGCCAAGTCAATCTAAAACTATAGCAACTATTTTACCTCCATCACACACAATTTGATTCTTCTTAATCAACCTTAGTCAACACCTTGATAGGAAAAAAGAAACGGTGCCATCACACATTTCACTGAGTGTTTTGTTTTTCTTTTTAGGGGTAAAACGCTGACTGGAGAAGTGAGTTTTGTGTGGGCTGGATAGTTATATTTCAGGCTAGTCTCCACACCCTCCCTTCTGAGAGTAATTAAACAGTGTCAGCATTTTCAGACTTGGCTTTTGTGGCCTTCCAGAAGATTGGGTAGGAGCTCTTAGACAATCTTATTACTCTTTTGCTGTGTGGTTTCATACTTTCAAACAGTGCTGTGGATCATCACCCCTCTCCTCCTTTTGTAGGTTTTGTCTCTCCTTTTTCAGGTGGAACAGCTCAGTTCTATAAACATCTTATTTGGTGACCAACTTCCTAGGTTGGTAATTCTTGGGGCTCTCTAGAGAGCTCCTTCAGCTTGCTTATTTTTTTGGGAATTTTTTTTCCTATCCCTGCTTGAGTGAACTCACTTTTGATTCTTACAGAGGTAGTTTGAATCCAGTCAAGGGAGGTGAACGTTCTGTGTACTGAGATGTCCTTGGGTTCATCCTAATGTTCACCCCAGTCACACTTCTCAATCCAAAGCACGAGAGAGTCTTGGCATGCCTGTTTGCAAACAATTCTGGAAACTGCTCTTCAGTATATGAGGTACTTGGACTATGATGTGAGGCTTGAAGTTGATGATTTTGTAAGATCAATAAGGTTGCTTCTTAAGTCCTAAAGCTTTCATTAAAATACCTGCTATTTGTTTTGATTTGAGAAATGTGTGTCATGAACTGTTCCCCATGGCCTCCACTGAGGAACCTTGACTTTTGTCAATAATCTTAGAGTTGGCAGAGCTAAAAGGGTCTTTTGTCCACTCTGGACTGCCCAGCATTGACCTGTGAGACATTTCTGAATAGCTGGGGCTTTGTGTGTCACAGAATATCTAAAGAGGTAGGGGAAATGAGCTTTTGGTAAGAGACTTCTAAAAAATGAAGGGTAAAAACTAAACTTAAAAAATCCCCAACAAAGCAACTGAGAATTGTCTTAATTGGTTTCTTAGATTATGTGAAAATACCCTCTGAGGCAGTGTGAGACAACATCCTCAGTTTCTGCTAAAGGTTGTCTGAAACACTCAACCTAGAAACCTACAGAAAGAAATAGTTTATCCTAAAATGCTCAGAAGTGCTGGAACACCAGGACTCAGCCTGTAGGAAATCTGGAAATTGTAAAACGTGTCTTCTGTCAAAAAAAAATGTGCCCCTGGCATTGTACTGAGGTTTCAGCTTCTTGTAACTTGAAAAATTAATATGATTCAGCCATATGATTATCCAAGATTCCAGAGAAGTGTTTGACATATGTAAGAGAGAGAGTTTGTTTTATCTGAACAGGCTTTGTTATCCAGAAAGGGGAAGGTCTCCCAGATCTGTGTTATGTTTGTCAGCTGTGTGTGGATGTTTTTGGTACCTAGGAAGTGTTGTGATGGTGATCATCTGCCTTAAGGAAGCTGGGCCACCCCAACAATTCACACTAAAGACTGAAGTTTATTCTAGGGCTCTGGCTGTAATATTTTTGGATTAAAATTATCAGCAGATTTTAAGATAGGGAGGTGAAGGAAACCAGAAGCCTGTTAAGAGTGTTAAAATGGCATTATCATAACACAGGAGTGTTCAGTTTGCAAACCTGGATCTCTAAATGTGTAAATGAACATCTGGTGCTAATTGCAGTGATCTAAAGTAGGTGACTGTGATTTTGGGAAGAAGAGATTAGCAAGGCCCTGCAGTAGTGCTATTGATGTCTGAAAGGAGTAATTTTAGAAGTGTTCCTCCTTGCATGCAAAGACTTTTGGTGTCTATTAACTTTGAAATATACCAGCTTACTTGAACACTATGTTTGCTCTCCTACTGCTGACATGGCTTTGGTGTTTAAGATTTGCATTGCTAGAAGGAGTACTGATTTTTGAGTCCCACTGTTTTGGTTTGTTTTTTTAATTGGTCAACCTGAGAAATCATCATGGCAATAATTCCAAATTTCTGAAAACTGAGTTCCACTTTTAGGTAAACTATATCAATTGCATCTAGCCATCTGAAGTCTGTTCAAATATGGCCAAAATAGTTCCTTTTTTAGTCCCCTATGTTCTGATTCCATCTAGCACTTTAGCTAATATCTCAGGTTTAATAATCATGTGTGTCTTTTTTATGCTCAGTCTTCTTCAGAAGAGTTAATTTTACTCTTTTACCAGATGAGGTAAACAATTCATCAAACACTTCTCTGGTGAAAACTGACATTTGTCTGTCATAAGAATCCCAGCCCATACCTCCCTCCAAAGTTAGTCTTTTAATTTAACCTTACTCATTATGTGATTTCAGATAAAATTTCTAATTCCACTGTTTTTGTGTGTTTGAAAATATTAGCCAAAATGAGCCAGACTTCAGAAGCTCTCTCTTTGGAGAATTCTGACCAATTTACAAGGGGCTTGCATTACTGGCACATGTTATGCTTTACAGAAGAATTCCATTCATACCTGCAAGTCTGAATAGAGCAGTTAAACCAAAGAGGCAAAGGAAGGAGGTCGAGTTTTCAGTGTTATCATTGGTAAGACTAACTGTCTTGAAGAAAGGAGGCAAAAGGACTATTGATTTCAAGCTAAATGGACATGTGGTGGGTGCTTCTACAGCCTCATATTATTCAAGCAGTATTTGTGCCCTTTTGAAATACCGCAGGGGGCACTGATTTGATTACTCTGTTGCTGAGGAGACCACAAATGTATCTCAGAAATTTTCACTTCATTTCTGTTTTTAAGGCCATATGACATCCCCTCAAAGTGACAGTCTTGGAAAGGGCAGCAGCACCCTTACAGGAAAAAAAGCCTGTGAGCAGGGAACAGGGCTGATGGCATAGCAACATCTTCTCCATTAGGAGATTAGAAGTAACACCTGACAAGGACACCTAATGAAAGATGAAGTAGATGAATTGAGCTTTTCCATCTGCCTAGCTGCAGTAAAGCTACTTCATAAAAGAATAGCTATGAGTTTGGTTCACTCAGGGCATTGGGTGACTGCTGCAATCCTGAATTATAGAAGAAGTGTCTACGAAGGCTGTCTGGACTTCAGGCGGCTCTCTTGAAAGCTGTTTATTGCAGAGGCGAAGTTACAGCATTTCAGGGAATGGGTATCCAGAGCCAGCCCTACAGCTGCCAGCTCCAGCTGTAGGCAAAGCTGAAGCCACTTTCTGTTCAAGTTACAAAGCATTATATAGTTTTCTTTGCTGAGTATCTTAATACAGTACAAGCAATAAGCACCATACACAATACCTTTACATTTGCCTACAGCCTATCATAACTACAACCATTACCATATTATAGTCATTATTATCCAATCACAAGAGTAAGTTACAATTTAATAAATTAATTTACAATTAATTTACAATTTAATAATTAATGGAAAATTCTCAGACCTCTCTTCTTCTTGCTACATCGACATGTCTTGTTTGCCTGCGATATCTCTCTATTTGGTAAAAACATGTTTTTTATTTACTTGTGCTCTTCTTGAGACTGAATTACTTGGTGAAAAACATGTCTTTGTTTGTGGTCACATACCTTTGCCCTAATCATAAAAATCTCCTTCCAGCTCATCTCCAACCTTTGCCTTCTCAGTTATTCAGTGATCACTGGTTCAGCAAAACATCTTTTACTTTATATTAAAACTTGCTTTCATTTCTATCTCATTTTCAGTTTCTACATTCAGAGATCTTTCTGCCAAGCCTACATATCTGTGAAATTTTCTTACCAAACTTTCCTCCTGCCCAACACTGAATGGCACCTACCTTTTTGGTAGATGGGATTTACACTAAGTCAGTGCTCAGCAGCTCATGGCCTTCAGAGTATTTCTGATTTAGCTGAGATGAACAAGGGAAATTCAGAGAAATAGAGAAACCTGTGAAGGAGAGCTGAAGGCATCATGGAGCAGTCCAACCCTCACATGACATGAGTTTCAGGTTCTGTGTTGGTGGCAATGAATAAACTCTCCAGAAAAGAAGGCAGCCAGGTGAAGAGGGAGAAGGACTGCCCGAATAACCACAGCTGTCTCCTTCCCTCTGCTCGGGATGATGGTCTGACATTCCCATGTAATATGGGCTCACAACCAGGGGCATATCTCAGCTGTTGGAAGGAGAAAAGTTATTGAACTGGGAATCTGTCTATGAGGGATGCAGATTTCAGGGTGTTTAATTTCACTATGAGCTGTGCAAGGACCAACTTGATACTTCTGTGAACATGGCAGGCACAGACTTTACGTCACATTGTAGTGGAGCAACGAGTTGTGCTTCCTGCATGTGTGTTCCCATGGTATGGAAGGAAATGCTGACAAATTATTGCATGCAATAGTATGATTTTAGGTAGTAGACTTGAGACAGAAGTCTGTGAGACAGCATTCTCCAACATGCTGCCAGTGTCATGTGAAGGGCCAGATGGAGCTGGGGAATCTCAGGTCACGGCTCAAAGGAAAATGGTATAGGGGAAGGATATCATATCCATTAGAAAACTAGGGAAAATTGGAATGGATAGAGGCCATATGGGGAGAGAGAACCAATGCAGAGCCAGGCAGGCAGTGCTTGAAATGGAAATTAAAAAAAAAATCTAAGGGAGTTTAAAAACCAAAGGCAGGGAAAAGCTAAGAAATGTAGGCTTGTTGAGGGGAGAAACATCTTTTCAAGGAGAAGTTAAGAAAGTATAATTCTGGACAAAACTAGGACACAAGTTGGTAAGAATAAGAGAAAGAATAACAAAAAGAAAGTTTGAGAAGTTGAAGTCTCAATTTATCAGGACACGGAGACATAACCAATGGGACCTCAAATATGTGTGGCCTCCCTGAGACGACTAGGAGGTATCTATTATAATTAAAGAAACTGATATAACAGCTATTTTAGAAAGTTGGTGGAATATTTAAAAAATGGGACACTGCTATCTTTAGGTATAAGGTCTATAGAGATGATAGAGCAGGTAATTCTTTGGAAGTGGAGTTGCATATTAAGGAAAGCTTGCAGTGAAGGAAGTGAGCCATCAATAAGTATCTTTATGGATTAAATTTCTCCTGAGAGTGGAGAGCAATCCCTGCAAAGCCATTGTACCAGCTAGTCAGAGTAGCTGTGAGATACATAGATCAAAGAGCCTGAGGGAGAAGAAATGCCACGATAATGGGAACCTACATGGAATACACAGGGAATGATAGCAAGACAGCAATTTTTGTCTCAGTTAATTATGGGAAGCAACCGCTCTCCTGAATGCTAAGGGAGAAAACTCTTGATATAGCCCCATGTAAAGCACTGATTCTACTTCAAATTACAAACTTCCAGTGTTTGGAGGCAGAATTATGCAGTGGCCATGTTTTCCACAGACCTCCTTCACCCCCCCCACCCCCCCAAATGAACACAGGGAAAAAAAAATCACCAATCTAGTGTTTAGCTTTTAAATAGAAATGAGAAAGCTCATTAAAAAGGAGTTTTCAGATAATGTCTCAAAACAGGTGCTTTGTCTAGGTAGGGGGCTGAGGAATAGCACCAAATGTAAAGTTATGAGGCTTTTCACTGCTTGTTTTTTTGTACTGTAAAGGAGATGTGTGACAAGGATGCCTTTTAACAGGCACTATATCTAAATATATGAGAAAAATACAGTCTTCATCCTGAAATATTGATGGTTTGAGGGGAGAGTACTAGGGAAAGAAGAATATTTTAAAATAAAACTGTTTTTTAATGAAATGAACACATGGACTTGTTAAAACTGGAGCTTGCACAGGGTTCAGTTAAGGTAGAATAGAACTATCACAGAAAATATATTCTTTAAAAATAGCAGAGTTGCTAGCCATGGTGACGCTTTTCACCTTTGCTTTCTGAAGTATGAGTTCCAGAAAACTCTTTAAAATTGTGTATACATTATAAATTGTACCTGTATGAGAAAGGTCACGTTCAGAAGTGGTTGTTATGCTGCACTTGTTGTCTCATGATATAGCTCATAATGCTCTATTTGGCATGAAACAAAGCTCACAAATTGTCTCTTGCAAAGAAAGGACAAAAGATTTGAGGAAAAGGAGCCCATAAAAAGAAGGGGATGAACTCTCATTTTGCAGATGTTAGTTCTTCCTGTTCTGGTTGGGATGACACAGCTATTCTGATCAGCGCTGTCCATTTGTGACTTTTAGCTAAACTGCCTTTTAGCTAAATAACCCAGATGCATGGTTCTGAGCTACAAGCTGTCATGTTCATTATAGCAGTTTGGAGTTCTTCCATCTGACTACTTTCTCAAACAAAATGCATTTAGTATGGTTAAGGATCTTGTTTTTCAAAGGGTTTGTGTGTGCATCCTTATTGCAGTCCTGAACAAGTAATTCATACATCTATTGAAATGGATGTTGCTGTGCAGGTGACTCACCCTCCTGTTTTCTTCTGCAAATCCACCCCCCACACATCCCCCAGAGTGTGCTGCCAGGTGAGAAAGGGTCATGGTTCCTCAAAGAACCTGTGCTGTTGGTGAGGATGGAGGCTTGATGGTCTGAACCTACAGTCAGGCACACACTGTGCTTTCAACTGAAATGATTTGTGTTTGGCTTTTAGGTTTCATTCTGTGTGTGTATGTTTGCCAGAGGTCAACTTTCCTCTGAAAAAGTGTTTCTAAAATGAAATTAAAGAGTTTAATGTGGAGGAAAGGTCAAGAATTGCTTTTTGGGCTGTGCTGAGGCAAAGTAACTCATAGAAATAGGCTGAAAGAGAATTAAAGAAAATGTCAAGTAAGATTTCCTAACAATGAGGTTCATTAGTCTCTCCAGGGAATGACAGGAACCTGTGTTAAATCCTTTAGGCTAAAAATGAGGAAGACATTCAGTCAGTCCTGCTTTTATATCATTTGGCCCCTTTTGCTGGAGTTAATTCAGTTTATAAAGAAAAAGCCTCCTGCCTACTCTTCATACCAAGGACTTTTGGGGGGTTGAAATTATGCAGCTGCAGATAACAGGAAATACTGCTACTCTATCTGCATGGGGTGGCATCTGTATTCTGTCCCTGGTCATCATTTGAAAGTATAATACATCTTTCCCATGTGGAGGAACAGGACCCCTTGGAGGCAGTAAAACAGCAAATAAGAATAAGATTATACATAGGTTGTTTAGCATTGGAGTTTACAAAAATTTTTACAGATTGTGCAAACACAGTTAACAGTGTAAAAAGTTAAACTAAATATTTTTGGCATTGTCAGGCTACCTGGATGTGGCACTGCACCTTCCACAGGACTCTGAAGCAGCAGATTTTGCCCTGTTAGCCACATCTTAAGCTTTGTGGTCCGCTGGGGAACCAGACTGTTGAGGGTGTGCAGCAAAAAAATAAGCCAAAAATGCAAACAGTATGGTCAGTAGTGATTTTTTATTATTATTCAGTATTATGTTCCTTGCATGTAAATTCTTCACTTGAAATCCAAAGAGCAGCATTATCCACTGTGTGCATTTCTAATTTTTTTTCCCTCCTTGTAACTCTTATGTCCTTATGTTGATAGGTGAGTTTTACACTAAACACATGAAAAAGACAGCATAAGGATTATAGTAAATCCAGTAAGAAAGTTGCCATGGCTTCATCCAGAGTTCATTTGTCATGGAAACATTATTCCATTGAGACCCTCCAGCTAATAATGGGTAAATTCTGCTTGATCACTAATGTATCTGTCAAGAGAAGCAGAACAGAAGTAAAAGAGAGGCTTTTTGGGAATGAGGGTTTCATATTCTGTTTGCATAGGGGATGTTTAAATAAGTGAAGGGAGAACATCTTAGAATGGGTAAATACAGGTAGCATTCAATACTCTCATTTGGCTCAGATATGGAATGGATATAAGTTGCCACAACTCTCTTAAAAGTCAGTAAGAACAAGGTACTTGTGTTTATGGAGAGTGTGATCCAAAATGTGTATCCAGATTCTAAATGGGTTTTGTGAGAGGCAGGAAAGGAATGATGAAGACCACTCTGTTTCTGTATATTTCTGTACTTCTACATGCCCTACAACATGATTATGCCTTTGTTTTGTGCTACTCCCTAGTGCATGGCATAGTCTGACTCCCTGATGATTGAAAGAAATACTATAAATTCTGTTCCAAAGCACCAAATGGGGGGTTAAAAATCCACAATAATTAAGCTTTCACCCCTCTACAAAATAAAGTAATTAACATCTTGTTATAAAAGAGCTTTAGCAGCTGAGGGTTTTACCCAGCTGTGATTTTTCTGAACATGATGAAGTTGGAGTAGGCGATTAATACGCTTTGCATGTACAGGAATGACCTTTACACAATAAATGTTACCAGACTTCTGAGAAATCTCTTAATAAAAGTAACACCCCTGTACAATGATGCAGTGATTTAATTGTTTCTCCAGGCATGATTTTGTATAGGGAAAAAATAACAACTGCAAGTAAAGCCCCGTGTTTTTTAATATATCTCTCAATGGGAAATAATTTGATGTTAATGAAGAAAATACATCTGGTTTGTAACTGTAGTTCTTCATTCAGGGAAAGACTTATTTCAAGAGCAAGCAAGGAAATGAAATATTATCTTTAAATATCATACTCGATGTTACATGAAGCTCCTGGGTTCACTATATCACTTTTTCTCATCACCAAGTGAGAAAGAGAGCCAAGGCTTGAAATCTGGGGACTGTACTTAGGTGATGTGACCACTTAGGCATTGCCAGTGAATCACAGAATCATAGGATGGTTTGGGTTGGAAGGGACCTTAAAGATTATCTAGATCCAACTCCTCTGTTGTGGACAGGGACATCTTTCACTAAACCAGGTTGCTCTTAGCCCCATCCAACCTGGCTTTGAATGCATCCAGGGATAGGGAATCCACAACTTTTCTGACCAACCTGTGCCAGTGCCTCATCATCCTCACAGTAAAGAATTTGATATCTAATCTGAACCTAGATTTTGAGTTTGAAGGTGTTGCCCCTTGTCCTGCCATTATATGCCCTTATAAGCAGTCACTCTCCATCTTTCTTGTAGGTTCCCTTCAGGTATTGGAAGACTGAAAATAAGTCAGCCTGAAGCCTTCTCTTTTCTAAGCTGAACAATCCCAATTGTCTCAGCCTTTCCTGGTAGGAGAGGTGCTCCATCCCTCTAGTATTTTGGTGGCCTCCCCTGGACTCTCTCCAATAGGTCCATGTCCTTCCTGTGCTGGGGAGCCCAAAGCTTGGATGCACTTTTTTGTGTCTCTCAGTAGGCTAAGCTTTTGATTTTTTTTTTTTTTTAAGAAAAGGAAACTTTTGATTTTTTTTTTTTTAATTTTTTATTTTAGGGAGGAGGCTTTATACAATGAAAGTGATCTGTATGTCTGTATGTCTGTCCTGGGCATGATTCAGAGCATTGCTTGAATTACTCATTAGTCTTTCTGGATTTCTCAGTGTATAGGAAATATTGCATCCATTATATCAAAGTGAATAGCACTACCATTTCTGAAAACTAGACTCTGAAATGCCCATATGTCATCTAACTAAATTACATTATGTGTTTATGAGCTTACCAGTATTTATGACCTATGTCCTTCAAAATGTTTTCTGTATGCCAGTACTACTCATTTGTGTACTAATATATTAAAATTCTGCACTCCTTGGGGAGGCCTGGGTGATTATTACACAATCCAGTGATTCTTCCTTAACTTTATGATACCTAATGGTTTAGGAGCACATGCTTAAGCATTTCAGCCACTGGGACAAGCAAAACCTGTGTTTGTTACCATGCTGGGAAATCTGTCCTCAGTGGAAATGCAGGAATGAAAAGGGAAGAGAACTATGGTCACTGAGCATAAGCTGCTGGGTTTTAACTCAGGTTTTATATATTTAGTGGTTTGGCTATCTCAGGGCTTTGGCAGACAGAACTGATATCCAGATATTTAAACTACATTCTTCAAAACAAATGCTGGTTTCTCTCTGTGCATATTTCAGATGTAGTATTTCAGTTCAAGGCTGTATCTTGATAAACTACCTGTAACTGCAGGGTAGCTTTTCACCAGGAAAAGTTCAAATACCTGCTTCTGCATCCATGGTTTTTTTTGTCCCCATTGCACTGATTCCATATGTGTTTGACAGTGGATTGCTTTCACCATCTTATATGGGCAGGTCCTTTGGCTTGAATTTATCAATTAAGAGCTGACTGTCACAAATC
Source organism: Aphelocoma coerulescens (assembly GCF_041296385.1). NCBI lineage: Eukaryota > Metazoa > Chordata > Aves > Passeriformes > Corvidae > Aphelocoma > Aphelocoma coerulescens. The sequence goes on from NC_091017.1 coordinate 20,727,158, forward strand.
AGCCTTCCTCACTTGAGGAAGATTGCAACTCATGCCTTCATTTCCTAACTCTAGCCTGATGGTGTTAGCAAAAAATGGAACAATTGCCAAAGAAAAGATGGGAAACAGCATATCAGACATATTTAATGGACAGTTTACTACTTTATTTTCAGTACAGAAGTTGTGGAAAATGACTGGTTAATAGCAGGATTTCGCTAAGAAGACCTTAAGATAATGGATTTAAAAAACCAGCAGCACTGCTGAGCAGTAGAACTGCAATAAAGTAGGCAAGCAGGAAGGTCACAGGGCCATACCTAATGATGCAGTGACCAGTACTGAAATGTTGCATACGACAGTATGCACAGTACTTATAACTAGGAAATTCCATATATGATGTTATTAAATTAGGTGGCTATTCAAAGAAGGCATAAGTAAACAGAACTGCACATTCTCTGAGATTTCTTCTCCCCAGCTGATTGTGTTCCACAAGAACAATTTAGTTTCACTCTGAACTTGAGAAACTCAAATGGACCCTGCAGTTCAAATGCTATCAAAGGTTAAATACTTAACAGAACAAACTGAGGCTGTGGTCACAACTGGGAAACCCTTTGTAATAATGAGGGATGCTCAGTAGGACTGTGGATCTCAACTGTATTAGTGTGGGGACTGTGCCATGTAAAAAAGGGGTTTAATACATTTTTATGGTTTGATTTGTGAGTGGATTTGCTTATACAATCCAGTGAAACTTTCTGGTTTAAGCTGTGCTTTTTACATACAGAAAATATTATAGAGTCTGGCCCTGGTTTGCTGGCTCCTTACTGTGCTGGCTCTTTGGGTCTCTCTTGTTGTATGCATGATCTCTCTCGTGTTCCCAGTGCCTTCAGAACTCCTGCTGCCACCAATGCACTTATGAATGTCTGAATCAGCCTTCTAAGTCTGAAAGTCTGGGTATTGAAGAGTTTTGGTTTACTTTTTGATGCTGTATTTTCCCTACAGCTTGGTGTATCTCTGCAATGGTTGTTTGACATTTCTCTCAGGGTTGTGGTGAACAGGTTGTTCCTTTTGCAGCAACCTTTTGTGCACTTAGCAACTTCTCAGCAGTGGCCTAGACATGTATATCCTTGCAGTCTTTACTTACCTGTTTCATAGCTAATTTTTATTGTCCTCCTCAGACCTTCTCCTGCTGTTTCCACATCCTTTCTGAAGTATGCTGAGTGTTTTTGTTGTAGCCTTGGTGCTGCTGAGGTCAGGAGTTTTCCACTTTTTGAGTTGGAGAAGCATTTGCCTTATTTGTTCCCATACTTCACTTATTTAGAGCTAGTTGGGAGTCACCTTACGTTATTGATGGTGATTTTCTTTGGAATTCTGCAGGATTTCAGAAGAGTACTTTGTATCTTATTGCCTAGGTTGTCAGTCATAGCATGGGATAATGCAGGAATAGGAAAGACCTTCCTGGGAGTCTTTGTGATAATCTGATAGTTTGGGTGGAAAATTACACTGAAGGACTTAAGGCACTTTTCTGTAGAGAAATCTGGAATCTGAACAGTTGTTTTTGAGCATTTCAGGGGTGTCTGAACATTCATCTGAAGCTTGCAGATTTCCCATATTTTAACACCTTGCATCCTTGAAAAACACCCCATCTTATTAGATGTTTACTCACATTGTGCTTAAATTTACCTTGAAAGGTCATTTGAAGGCATACCTGGAAATGGAATTTACTTTCCTGAATAATTTGTGTGTCTTGTCAGGTTTTATAAAGATAGCATTTCCATTAGTGCCAAGGCTGCTCTAGTATGCAATACTTCAAAACAAAAAAAGGAGACGAATATTGGATGCAAACTTATTTACTGAATTTTGTTGAAATTCCTATAATACACCTTCCTGCAACCAATAGAGTCAACCATCAATCTGCTTAAATCTTCAGTGAGCAATGTGCTTGTAAGTAACTAGGTGTGAGAATTAATCATTATGTGACAGCAAGTGCTCTTTCTTGTGCCTGGTTTGGTCAGTTTATAAGGCACCACACAGAAACCTAGCAGTTTTTGGTGACATTAGATGCCAGCAGACCTCACAGAGAGCATGGCCCAGAATATAGTCCTTATATCCTCCCTTAATATGCTTTCATGAATTTAAAGAATATTTTTATTCTCTAAACCTAAAAATTACTGAAAGAAAATGAGTAACTGAAGGTTAAATGCTTTATTTGAAAAATGTATTTCTTCCCAGTGTGCTAAGATATTATTCACAATTTCATCTGTAAAGCAGAAAAGTGGAAATCATTATGCAAAGATTTATCCTGGCCAGGAAGAAGCTGAAATTTGAAATAACCTGTCTTTTTATACAAGAATATTCTGCTTTGGTAATACTATGGAGAGCCCTGGTGCTTTAAGCCCATGAAGCTCTTGCAGAAAATTGCAGTTCTGTCCTAATTTGGAGAAGTCAGTATCCCTACCTGAGGCCCATGGAAACTATGTCTGCTGGGGATGGGACCATTGATTTGTTCCTCTGAAGCTCTGCAGTATTTTCCTTGTCGCTCAGACACTCCACACTGATAAAACCTGCAAGTAACAAAAGGAATTTTTTATGGAAAATACTTATTTTTCACTGAGATGGAAAACCCCTGAAATTTTTTTTTGTGTAATTGTCTTTGTTCAAGTAACATTAAAGTGATCCTCTATTTTCTGCTTTGCTGAGGTTTGTTTCAATGTCTATTTATTTCTGTAAGTTTGTTTAGGAGAGCTAAGCTGAATTTTTACAGAAAAAAAGTAGCATCAAACTGAACTGCTGCTACATAGTTCTTCCAGAATAATCTATGAGGGTGAATAGAATCCTTTACCAAAGTATAAAAGAAAGAATGTTTGACTGTGAATGTAGTATTGATATCCTGGGAGAGATAAAAAACCAGTCCTTTTAATGAGCTGCCTAATTTCACAAATTACCTTTTGTATTAATAACTAACTTGAAGTGAAGCAACATTAATTATATGAAACTAAAAATCATGGACAGTTTCAGAGTAGTGGAGTCTCTGTGGAATGTTAAGTCTTGGAACTACTTATATGAAGCCCTAAAAATGTTGAATGTTGTTCATAAAACAATTTAATAATGAATCCTCTATGCAAGTTTTCCAAACAGTGGGGAGAACAGTAACTTGCTTCCATAAGAGAAAATAAGGGCATTTATAGAATATAGTTCCAATTGGTCAGGAAAACTCTGCTTGTTGGTTCTATTTTCACATGCACCAGTCTTAAGGAGGGAAGCCTTAACACGGTTTCCATGCTCTGGCAGAAATAGTCTTTTTCAGCTTCCTCCCCTTAATGTGAGGTTTTCTGGATATGAAAAGATCAGAGATTTTTTTTTTTTTTAATGTACATTTTTATTAAAAATTGCCTCTCTTCAACCACAGTAGAAAAATGCAGTGATGTTTTAGAGTTATACGTGATTTTATGATATCTACTTTGAAAAAAAAAAAAAAAAAAGGAAGAAAAGGAAAAGGTTTCCAAAGGTTTTGAAATGTTGAACTAATAGTGTAAAATTCCCTGCTATTGCCATCGCAGATGAGAAGGAAGGAAGTTTCATCCATTTAATTAGGTTTCTGAACGAGGGCAAGGGTCTGAGTGTAGTTCCTGTCTCCATAATCTCCTTAAAGGGCTTAATTTAAGAGCCTGGCACATTTGAGACAGGATAATTTGGAAGTGTAGGAATAAGGAATAATACAGGAAAGCCCCTCAAATATCTCCATGGGAGACAATAGTGTTTCTCTGTGTAAAACAAGGCAGGCCCAGCTGATCATTCCTTGCCATTGTCAGCCAATGTCTAAATAAACACTGTTTAAAGTACAGTCAAAAAAAGCATCACATCAGAAGGGACTTCAGCAGCACCACAAGTCACAGCCAGAGCTCCTGACCTTTCCAGGATAAGTGGAAGTGAATGCAGTTTCTTCCAGTTCCCAATAAACTTCAGGGGTTTGAGGTCTGTCTCCATCACCTACTACAAAATGAAAGGTGCTGTTTTTACCCCTTGGTACAGATGCAGAAGTAGCTCTCGAGTACCTGTGTCTCAGGCTTTACTACTTCCACCAAACCTGTCTATTTTTTTTTACCTTGAATGGTGCTATTTAGCTTTTCACATCTGTGTTGCCTAACTGTGGCTATTTTATGGATCTAACTAAGTGGTAGCAAGCACAGGGCTTTGAAGCCTGATGTTTAAACAGTCATGGAAAAGCTGCAGATTTTCTGTTCATTAATTTTGCTGGGCTTGACCTGTGCAGTTATTGTGTAGGAACTTGAGGCTTTTCAGGTACCCTGAACATACTTTGGGCTGACTGTACAAGAGGCAGGTATCTGCCATCTGCCTTTGCAGCTAAGGAGTCACAACACTCTGACTACTGAAGGATGTGTACTAACCTCTTCCAGCACCCTCATTTCCCTAAAGTATAGCATGTGTTTAATTTTAATAAGGACATGTGCAGTTTCTTTGCTGTATTTATTTGAAGGGCCAAATTTTTTAACCACTTTGAGATGTTAAGGATGCATCAGCTCATCCTATTATAAGATCCCTTTGTGAGAAGTGCTGGTCTCTGTTGCTTGGCTCCCAAATCTCTTTTGGCTTGTGGAACCAACATCAGGAAGGAAAGTTCTGAGCTTATTGAGTGTCACTACTTTTTTTGTTTTCTTCCTCCCTCTGCATCAGATTTCTTCCATAACTAAACACTCACCCTGTGCATTGATGTGTACGAAGATTTGTTGTCAAACAGGTCACAGCTCCCACGGAATTCCTTCCATCCATACTTTCTCATGCTGCTTTGGTTGAGCTGTTTTGGTACTCACTTAAACATGGTATACTTGTGACCATGATTGTTCCCAGGTTTTGCAGCTTGTTAGTTTCTCAGTCACTTGGAGAAGAAAGTTATCATCAACGCATCCAGGGACTTCATGGATTGCTTATGCCCTGCTGCATTGTCCCTCCAGCAGATGTCAGGGTGGTTGAAGGATCCCAGGAGGACCAGGGCTTGTGAGCATGAGGTTGCTCCTATCTGTCTACAGAGGGTTCATCCACTCAGTCTTCCTGAGTGGGTGGCCTGAAGCAGCTCCCCACTATAATGTCACCTGTCCCTGCCCTCCCTTTAATCCTGGCCCACAAGATCTTGGTCAGCTCCTAATCCATCCCTGGGCAGAATTCCTTGCACTTCAGCTGGTCACTGACATAGAGGACAATGCTCTCTCCTCATCTCCTCTGCCTGTCCATCATAAAGAGCCTGTAACCTTTTATTCCAACACTCCAGCCACAGCAGGCATCCCAACATGTCTCCATGATGCCAATGAGACCATAGTCCTGCAGGTGTGCACATATCTCTAACCCATCGTGTTCATTTCCCTTGCTAAATGTGTTTACATAGAGGCATTTAAGTTGGGACTTGGATGAAGCCGACTTACTGGCTGGAGCTGCTGAAATTCCTTTGTGCTGTGCTTCAGGTGTTCTTCTGCTGACCTGTGATCCATCTCCCCACTCTGGGCATCTTTCACTGTCACAGGCATCACACTTGTAGGAGCGGGATGGATTGAGGTTCAGCTTCCCCAGCAACTTTAGTTTAAAGCCCTCCTCACCCTCTGGGCAAGCCTATGAACAAAGATGCTCTTTCCCTTCTCTGACAGATGGGGACCTCACCAGCCTCTCACAAGCCAGGTTTCTCCAAGTGAGTCCCACGGCTGAACCCCGGGCTGTGGCATCAGTCCCATCCATTTGTTAATTTGCCAGACTCCACTGGCCCTTTCAAATTCCTTCCCTCTGATTGGGAGGATTGATAAAAAGGCTCCAGCTGCTGTCCAGAGTCCCTCACCACCACTCTGTAATCCTGTAGTTACTTGGTCACCTCCCTGATATGAGCCCCAGTAAGCAGCACAACTCTCTAGAGCTGGGTCTGCAAATGGGTGCTGCTGTACCTCTCAGACAATACTCACTGTCTATGTATGCATTACAATCATGTATAATATGCAAGACCTTTTCCAGTAGATTATACAAACAGGCAGCGTACAAACTATTGCTATAATCCTCTTCTCTGGATATGATTTGATGGAAGCATCACTGATTTGAGAACTAAAAGCCCCAAGGTCACTCTTCTGCCACTGGCTGGTGCTCTTACCTTTAGCAAAACACTTCTTCCCTCTATCACCAGATTTTTTTGGCTGGGCAACTTTCTGGAACAGAGCTGTTCTCTCACTTAAGTGCGTAACTTCTGTGAGGCTTGTCTCTCTTTTTTTCTACACCTGTGGTTTTTTCTAGTATTGACTTTACAGACCTCTCAATCTGGAGATCTTTGGAATTTTTCCAGTGCAGGTGTGGACTCCAGTTGAGTAAATTTCACCCTTCTGATAATGGGCTTTCTTTTCTTCATTACCTCTGCTGCCATAATTAAGTGGTTTTGCTTGGCAGAAATAAAAATCCCCAAAATGTTTGCTTAGTTCACAGCACCAGCAATGCTGGATTCAGCCTGTTCCTTTATGTGCAGTGCTGAGAACTATCTTAGGAGTGCATGAAAACAGAAAATGTGTTTTTCTTCCAGTGACAACATGAACTTCCCCTTTCATTCTGGAAAAATGCTTTCTCAGAGAGACTGATGAAGAAGATTTTGGTTGTATGTTTATTTCCTCCTCTAACTGAAAGACTGCCACAGGAGATGCATACCTTTAGGTGTAAAACATTTTGCAAACACTTCTAATCCTTTCCAGAAATTTTTGCTAACCATGTCAACAGAGCAGAGCACAGGCAGGGAATTCATTTGTGACTGTGTCTGATTGCTGCTATTTACTTCCACATGCGGGTGTGCTTGGTCTGGGGAAAGTACCTCTTGCTGCTGTGGCTGTCCCAGGGGGATGAGAGCTGGGAAAACATGGCAGTGCTTTGAACTTCTCCACATGTTAGAGCTGATTCACCCTTTTAAGTGTTCCTTGAAGCCTCTGTCAGCCTGAGATGATTAGAGTATCAACTGGGCATTTCCATGTCAGAAGTCTACTGATGTTGCCTGGCCCTAGGGAATGGTTGTTATGTTCACCAGCTTTGCATAAAAAATATCTTCTAATTTCAGTGGATTGTGATCTGTTTTGCTGTGCATCTTAATATAGGGTGGTCGGGGGGGGTGATATCATTTGGATTTATATAAAAAATATGTTTTGAGGACTCTTCTGAGTGAAGTGGCAAGGCCAGTTTTGTCTGCAGTAACTGAGGCACTCCTTTTTTATCTTGTGCCTGCTTTGACACAGCCAAGTTACCTGAGCATTCCCTCTGTGCTTACCGGCCAGATCTAAGCTACATAGTGCAGGAGTACTTCTCTGCTCCTGGGTGTGCTTTTACTTTTAGACTCAGCTCTTCAGTGTCTGCACAATCATAATTCTGTGCTTATTCATGCTGAGAATCAAAGTCTTTTCTTGCTGAGATAGCACCTTTTAGGTTATAATTTTATTTGGGGAAAAATCAAAAGGAAAGAATTTGATTTGTCATAGTTTGAAAAGAGTGTATTTCTGGGCCTGAGCTATTGTGGTGACATTGAGCTGTAGTCCTTAAAGCGCCTGCTGTTTCCTAAAGCCTGGCTTATGGGTTGAATGAAGTCGTCAGTACTTGCCACAGTGGCAAACATTGCCTGTGGTGTTCTCAGAAGTCCTAGAGAACAGAAATTAGCTGTAAAATTACCTTGTACAACAAAGGCAGTATCACAAAAGAGCCTTATCAAGCTTACATTTAGAAGCCTAAAGTTGCACTGTTTAGATTTTGAGTGCTTAACTCAAAGGTGTGTTCACGTGTCATTTCCTTAGCTTTGTTTATTATGTTTATTATTTGTTTATTATGATTATTTGTAGCACTACAAAATACTAAAATTCCACAGGGCAGTGATGAATGCTGGGTGAACAGCACAAGATGTTGCTGTACAGTTGCTGAATTTCTGTAAGACTCAACCAAGTATGTTACTTCACAGGATCTTTATTTCCCGTGACATCAATTAAAACTTCATCTCTTCAAAACTACAACCAAAAATTTTGAAGACCAGTTCTACAACCTTGCTGCTCAGTCAGAAAGTTGTTCAAATCTGATTTGTTTATTTATTTTCAAAAGGGAGAAACAAATGTGGGCTTTGTAACAAAATGTTTCCAACTTTCAGAAACAATGGAACAGGTGTTTTTTTTCTCTGAGCAGTTGTTTTTCTCCCATTCCCAAGAAAAACAAAACAAAAAATTCCCAGTCTGGGGTAGATAGCTAGCAAAGGAAATTGCTGGCAAACCAGTTAATTTGGCAACGCTGTAAATAACTGAATACAAAGTCTTACCATGAGATATGTCAGACCACTTTAAACATTGGTGTTACTGCCAGTTCCTTCTATATTATCCAGCATTCTGTTCATGCTGTTCTGGCCATACTTTTTTTTAAAATGAATCCAGACTTTTCCCTTTCCTACTGGCAATGGGTTTGATTTCAGTGTCAAAGAGTGAAAGGTACTTTGAAAAGCATTCACTTGCCCCTGACAAACATCCCCTCCAAAAAACCCCAAATGTAAGGTCAAATCATAATGTAAACAGACCCAGTTGGTATCGTGCTGTTTTGCTCTTGTTCAGATGTGATAAGCATATGGAAATCATTATATAACCAGAGACCATTGCCAAAATGGGTGGATAAAAGCCTCACTCTGATTTCACCAACAGAACAAATGCTTTCCCATGTCTTTGCAGGTAGAGACTTATGGCTAAGTGTGGAGTAAATGTTTCCAAAACCAGTTGTTCAGCTGTGCTTCAAATTCCTTTCAGAATGAGCAATAAGAAATACTTTTTTCCCATGAATGCTGTTTTCTCCTAATGCAACTGTTTACCAGATTAGCGCCCCATTAATATTTTAATACTGTTTTATCGTTTCATGCTCTTTCCAAGGGAATTGCATTTGTGTGGGTAATGAGAGTACTTTGACTTATGTTCTGAAGATATTTTTCATATTCTTAAAAACGGTTTGGGGACTTTTCCTCTCCTTGCATGTGTTGGAAGAAGATGTGACATTTAGAAACTTGCTCTCCCTAGGTGGAGAAAACAACTGATAGGGGGTGGTTGAGGGGATCCTTTCCTGTTTACAAACCTTTTCCCTTTTCTTATACTTGTTTTTCCTCATTGGTAGCATGGACTGGACTGAGTTTTGTTACCTGCTTTGAGTACTGCTAATAAGAGGCAATATGCAAGAGAGAGTTTGCTACATCTTCCTTTGAAGTATTTTTCCCTTTTTACATTATCAGATGTAACTAGATTAGATTTAGTACAGAGCTTCATTTATGTCTTGAATAATGCTCTTCATTGTTGAAATTCATATTTGGAGATTACTTCAACACTTCCAGATCAAGATAAAGTGTTTTCCTGAGCCTAGGAACCCAAGGCAGCTTGGGTTATTTAACAGTCACTTAATCAGATAATGCAGATATAAGCCCAGAGACTGAGACAGGAAGCATATGAAGTGAATGCATTCTTTTCAGTTTATCTAATCTCTTGTATAAAGTACTGGTGGTGTTGTTTTGAGAGTGGGTGTACTTGGCAGACTCTTCTGCTGAGTCTTTGTTGAATGACATATTTGTTGGTGCAGTAAGCAGTGGTACCATCTTTCTGACAATAGTGCACAGGCACCACCTCAGAGGTCACATGGTGTTACTTTGCATCCCACAATTTGGTGCCCATTCTCATGGGGAGCTGCTATGGCAGAGATCCAGTGACCTGGTTTTGTGAGATGTTTGCTGTCAGAAGCCCAAGCAGAGGTTTAGAGAAGCTGTTTCCTCAGTCAGAACAGAAGGTAGGTGGCACACAGATACAGACTTCAGCAAACTGCATTGTTGTGTTTGGGAGTACAGGGGGCTGGCCCTGATAAGCCTTTGTGGCCCAGAGCCAGAGAGGTTGGGAACTAGTAGCTCACATGGCAGTGCAGCAGAGAGGAGAATATGAAGAGAGAATGTGGCTGTGGAATATTTGTGATGGGGTCAGAGATTGTTTAAGAGTATCAGTATCCAGGGATAGGGAAGGACAGGGAAAGGAAGCTGTCATTTTGGTACAGAGAAGACTGAGGGCAGAAGAATTAAGCTCTGTTGGCTGATTGAAGTTATAGAGAAGATCAATGTTGCTAGCATGTTTTAGCTAATATTTTGCATTTAAAAGAGTCCTGAGCACCGACTGAGGTTTTTATAGTGCTGGTAGGAAAGCCTGGCCTTTGTGTCTGCTCTAACTTCTGACTGGGTTTAAACAGATGGTCTTTGTATTCCCAAGATGTTCTGTACTCTGAGATACAGCTTCATGCAGAGCCTATATACAGCCTATGCTCTTCTTTCCAGGAATAAGGTTTTGAGGTGCTGCTATCACTCTGCCTTTCATGTTCAACCTTCTTTTGTGAGATATGTTTCATAATGTGAATATTCCCATCAGTAGAGACATGGGAATATTGTAAAGGCTTCAACACATCCGTAGGAATGGGGAGGAATAAGCAGAAACAGTTACTCTTTCAGTTGCCTACTGAGATCAGTATTAAGGGGATGAACATTTTTTTCCCCAAGGGTTTGATATAATACCTCTTTCCAAAGGCAGTTTGTTTACTTGGCTCCACCAGTTGCTTTGGATCAGAATCCTGAGATATGCAAAGCAATGGACTTGATAGCTGTTTTGGGCCAGGGGCTTTTTCTTTTTTGAAAGGCTCATTCTCACAGGGTCTCCCATCCACCAAGGGGATCACTCAGCATTTTTGCCACTGCCCTCGATTCATGGTCTCCTGTGTGTTCTCTGCATGAGTAAACCCTGTGGATAGGTGTGCTTTGGGGAGACTGGACATAACTCTTAGCTGGGCTGAGGCTTCTGTGCCAGGCAGGACTCCTCTTTCCTGAGCCTGTCACCAGCTTTTCTCTGTCAAGCCATGCTTCCTTCACTGGCATAGGTAGAGATTTTAAACTCAAGGCATATTACAAGGAAACAACGCTGCTGGGTAAGAACAGTGTTAGGCCACAGCAAGTTTGGCAGCATAGATCTGAGCAACAGATGCAATCCTATCCCAGACAGGAAATCCTTTTGAGCAACTACCAAGCTTTTTCACCTTTGGTGAAATTTTGAATTCTAAGAGTGAAAACTCTTTTGTTAAAGTGTAGAGAAAATTTTGTTCTGTTTCTGTTGTGTTGGCTGTAGATTCTACTCTTTCATGCTACTGAAGTAGAAACTATATGAATGAGCAGGGTTTAGAAAGCTATTTATTGCCTTCAGCAAGCTTATAAGCTCCTCTGAGTAATGTGGTGACAAGCAGTGGCAGCTAGAAATCCCCAGCCATGAATCATCTGAAGATTTGCTCTCCAGTGCAGGCAGCATCTGTTCCAAAGTTGATGAAATCTGAGGTGGAATACCTGGAAGAGAAAGGTGTCTTGGGATTCATCAGCAATCTTCTTAATTTTTTCCTTGCATGTCATTCTGTGGGATATGCATGCCTTTGCCAGTAATCATATTAACTTTAAAAAAATTTTTTAAAAAAGAGAAAAGAAGGGAAGAAAGTAGATCTCATCCCTGGGCTGCAGGAACTGTTTGGCAGGAAGAGAGTGCAGCATCAAATGCCTGAAGTGAAAACAAATTTTGGTGATGGCAGCAGCATGTCCTCATGTGTGAGGGTAATTGAGAATGGCTGTGTGTGGTGTGCACAGTGGTCTCACACAGTTCTTCCCTTTGCAAGCTCTGTGTCACTGGAGTAGTCTGCACTACTCCAGTGAATAATCCCTTTGCTGCAGCAGGGTTTATGCTGCCAGCAGGAGTGGCTGCCTGCCTGGATCAGGCCTTTCACTTGGTGTGTTTGCCCTTAGCTCCGTTCAGGAGTGCAAGTAGCTCAGCAGGGTGGTGGGTTAGGGAACTCCACCCTCACCCCTGTTATCCCAGACTGCTGTGGCCTGGACTTTGCAGGATAGCAGAGCTCTGCTGCCTGTACTGGGCTGGAGAAAAACACATAAAGGTCCTTTCTTTCCCTTCCTGGAGAGCAAACCAGCAGAAGTAGAGAAACACAGGAGATATTGTTCTCTTCCTGCTGCCTTAAAAAACAAGAGGGGGACACCAAGGAAAATCACCTGCAGGAGCATGGTGAGTGAGTAGGCTGCTGATGTGGCTCTCTAAGCTGCAATGGTCACTTGCTTTACCCCTTAGGAAATACAGATGACCTTAGGGAAAAGGGGCTAAAGAATGGAAAGCTGTTGCACAAACAGTAACTGCAATCCTTCATGCTACTTACAAGAGGGGCTCAAAAATATTTATATGTAGTGATGCTGAAGTACACTGATAGTTAATTGAGAAGAGAGAAAGGTTTTTTTCTGTTTAATGGGCTTTTAGCTATTCTTTCCTTGTCTGTTGAAGGGAGAAATTGTCTTTGTGTCAGACAAAGGACAGAAGTGAAAGTAAAGCTTGCAGAAGAGATCCTTTGTCAATGAGAGTTTGGGGTTTTTGTGGGAAAGGCATTTCAAGTGTTTTGCCTGAAAGATTGAAATCAGTTCTGCAGCTAACAGTTATTTTTGCAGAGCCCCTTGTTAAGCATTCACAGAATTGAGCTTTTTGTATGCTAGACATCTTTAATAGTGTTTTAGCCTCCAGTGGCATTTTTCTTGGAAACTCTTTCTTTGAATAATAAAACAAAACAGAATTGTCATTGTTGCTTTCACACTGCATGTAGCAATGCCTTGATTTCAAGCTTTTGATGTCATTTCAAACAGAATTGTTATGCATAAGACTGATTTTGGAGTGATAAATAGTAGACACAACTAGCTGAAAATAAAAATGACCACCTAATTAGCTTGCAAGGGATAATGAATGTTTGCCTTATTAGTATATTTTATTTCAGCTGATTTATTTAACAAAATATTTAAAAATTCACATAATTCTTTAAAATCATCTCATTTTTCTCAACAAACCTATTATAAACACCCACTAGTATGTTTTAAATTAAGAGCCATGAAGTATATGCTGCATCACACAGTGCTTGAAAAATTAAATCGTGGTGTTTTCATGTAAAGGTTCCATACCTGAGAAGAAGGAAACATAAGTAATGGGGGTAGAAGTGAGTGCTTAAATGAGATGCTGAGGGCCACTTAAGAAGGGCCCCATTTCAAGTTGTCCTTACAGGGGTATCATGCATTCCTGCTGTGAGGAGGAAGGCCAAGGAATAATACATTCTCTCTGTCTGAACAGCACTTGTTGGAGTGTGAACAGTTTTTCAATAAGCCCCTGCTGGTAAGAGTGCTCCAGAGTAAGGCTGGCAGTAAGAAGATTTCCAACTGTCCTGCCTTTTATCTTTTTATCCCCTACATCTTTGCTGGGCAGCAGTGAGTAGTTTGAATTCTGATGGTCGACATAGGTTTGTGGCATCTCCTTCCTACTGAGCTGACCTAGGTTTGTGAAACAAGAACATGGCATCCCACACATCCTGGCCTCTGTGTGCATGTGCAGATAAGATTTTTGTGGCCCATTGGATCAGTGTGCTTTGAGGCAACATGTGTGAATTTCTGCAAAATGAGGCAGTGAGCCTGCCTATGTAATGTGTGCATTGAGTTGTGTGTGAAAAAGGATGTGTGGAACTCATAAGTTTGTTTTACAATGTGGTCTTTTTCTGACACCGTTGCCTTGAAAGATTCAGTCTCTATCTCATCTTGAAGAACAAAGGTGATAGAACAAAACCTGAAGTCAAAATCTAAGGATGATGTGCTTTTCAAAAAAAAAAAAAAAGATTTTTTTTGGTGAGTTATGTTGGTGAGAATTAAAGAAATAGCTGCAGGTTAGGCTTCAGGAGCCCTAGGAGGTAAGGGGCTCCACTCTTACATAAAAAGAATGTAAATGATCCAGATTCTGCATTAATTTTGTCTGCAAGACTGCCACTAAAACCAGGGGAGTTGTGGATGCTGTCTCTGAAATCAAGAGTGCTCTCTGGGACCATTAAGTCCAAGCAGCCAAATTTGAAACACTCTATAGCCATGGTCAAAAACATGACAGTAACTCTAAGCTTTATTAATTGTATGACAGCTTGAGGACTATTGTAGCACAAGTGGAAGAGAACTAGGCCTGAGAGACTTAATTAATGAAGTGTTTTGTTGCCTGGCAAAAATAAATTAATTACACCTATGTAAAGATAGATATAGCAGTTTGCCATTTGATGATCCAAAAAAGTAGCCACGCTGTTAATTAAGAAGTATAAAAATGTAAAGACTTTTTAGGCTAAAATCCATGCAGTCTAAGTGTAAGGGTTGTTGTGGTACTAAATGCTTTTATAAGAAATTTGCAAAATTGGGTTATTGTAGTGTCACTGTGGGACAGTACAGCACTGCCACAAGAGTAACCATGCTGTGGTTAGTTCCTAGGAGGGAGGATGTGGTTCCAAGGTATGTGCAGTATATGAGTTGGACTAGGTCATAAAAATGGCATGGTAAAAGGAAAACCTGCTGGCACTTGTTTCCCAAGCACAGGCATTGACTTGGGGCACAGAAGAGAAGATGAAACCTGTGGTTGTGCTGGGTAGGATGTCAATGGGGTGAAGGCAGGAGCAGAGCCCCTCTGGGGCCCGTGGTCATTTCTGTAGAGTCCTGCAGCACTTTAAAGCCCCTCTGTGTTACAGGGGCTCCTTCTCTGGGCACGTTATGCCAGGCTTTCTTGCATTTTCTTTTTTCCCTTTCAGACTATTTGCTTGTCTTTTGCTCCTTCTCTAGTTTCTCACAAGTGTTCTTGGCCAATATAGTGTGTTTTCATATCTTGTTTTGAATCACAGCAGGGCAAGAGGTGGTTGACATTTTGTTTATACCAGTGCTATTTTGTTACCCTTTTTTTTTCTGCCTGAGCATCTTTTACAACCAACCAAATTTACTGCCTCCTCCTTGTTGCTATTTTCCTCTTTATTGAATTCCCTTCTCCATCCCATTCCTTCCCCTGTGGCTCTCCATTTTCCATTGTCTTACTTCTTTATTTCCCCCCTAAGATCCTGAAACAGATCTTGGAAGATGAAGCATTCAATCTTATTTTCTATCTCCAGCTAGCACTTTATTAATAACCCATATTTATTTAGCATCCAGCGTCTGCCAAACACACACATACATACACACAAAGCCAGTCACCAGTGTTTGCTGGCAGGATAATGTCTTCCCAGAGGCTTACCTCCCTCTGCCAAGCCTAGCTAAATGCCTCTTTGTGGAAAGGAAAGGAAAGAAAAGGCTGCTCATGTTGAATGATGTTTATGCTCCAGCATCTTTCTGAAGAACAATGAACATCGGTCAGAAATGCTCATGGGCCTTGCTATTGCTGTGGCAGAGTGTGCTGGTTGGGAGGATCTGTAAGGTAAGAGCTGGCTGCAGAGCTGTGATCTCAGCATTCAGGACTGTGGGCAGAGGCAGAAAAATGTCTCAATGTGCTTCATGCCAAGTTGCCCCAGGAAACGTCTGAGACCTTGGCTCCACCAGGATTGGGAGGCTTCTGGATTGCAGCTGGCTACTCCCTACCATATAACAGGGAGGGCAGAACAAAATTACCCCCCAGAATGCTGCCCGGGTCTGCACAAAGATCCAGTGCATGAGGAAGCTGGGTGACTGCAGTCTGCTCAGGCTGCAGCAGACCATAGGGAAAGGCCATAAAACCCACTTATATGGCAACAATTGTGGATGGCCAGGTCCACCCCAGTAGGGGATTCTGCACTCTGCTGGTGCAGAATTGTGAACAGCAGCTGTAGCAGTGATGGATTCAGACCCCTTTCTTGGGCTTTTGATCAGACCTAGAGCCTTAGGGTCAAAACTTGCAACATCTGACTATGCCAATTTTCTTTCCCTGTTACTAAGTAAACTAGGCTGGGGTGTACTCCCTAGCCATAAAAGTAAAGCCAAGGGGCATGGCTCAGTTCACAAACAGTTTGCTAAATCTTCCTCTCTCCCTGTATTGGATGGGCTCATCAAATCCACCAACAGGTCCTGATAGTGCCCTACTTGTGTCCTGAAACTATCTGGCACAGTTCTAACTGGCCTGGCCAAATCCATGCCCAAACTGTTCCAATAGCTGCACTGTTTAGATGGTTCTGTGTCTGTGCTAGGGCTCTCTTTGTTTCCTGTGGTGGCATAGATACTGCTGCTGAGTCCTGGGTTCCACAGCTGAGACAGTGCCAAATCCTGAAGGGAAGCACTTCCCAATAAGGAGGCCAGAGTTGAGCTTCACAGAGCAAAATCAACCTGACATGGCATGCTGGCTGTGCCTGTGAATAGCATGATGAGCCACATCATCCTCAGGGTCCTCCCCATCAGTGAAAAGAGCCGTGAGTGGCAGAGCCCCTTCAGAAGGGGCTGTGAAAGAGCTCTTTGAACAATAGTGCTAAAGGGTTGTCAGGCAGTTGGCTCAATCTGTTACCATGGAATGATGTAGGTTGGAAAAGACCCTTAAGGTCACTGAGTACAACTATAAACCTAACAGTGCCAAGCCCTTCACTAAACCATGCCCCTGAGCATGACATCTACATATCTTTTAAATACCTCCAGGAATGGTGACTCTGAAGAAATTTTTCCTAATATCTAAACTAAACTTTACGTGGTGTAACTTGAGGCCATTTCCTCTCATCCTGTCACTTATTAATTGGGAAAAGAGACCAACACCCCTTTATGAGGCATGCCTGTTGCATGGATCAGAGAAGTTGCTGCCTGGAGTGTTTATGGAACTCCAAAATAAGAAAACCTAATCTCATGTGAGATTTGAATGTCTTCCAGTAATCCAACTATATCCCACTGGCTTCAACAGGCTTTAAATGGTAGGCTGAAAATCTGGTTGGTTTGTGAAGTTGAATCAGGTTATTTTCCAAGTGTCACTTGTTCCTAGCTGTCAGTTACGGTCAAGAAATTGGGAAATTATTGAGAAATTTCAGTCTCAACAAAGAGCTGGGTTTCCCCTTGCCTTTCTTCCCTCTAATTTTTTGAGTGAGACCAGAGTAATGGAGTTTTACTTGCTTGTTGTTTTGATTGTAACATTCAGAGAGAGGCCAAAAAAATTAGAGAAGGAGGGAAATCAGTCCTTGATTTTCAGTGAGAAGTGCAAGGGAGCCTTCTTCTAAACAATCCTGATGATCCAAAGATCAGCCTGGTCCTATTTTTAAATTAGACCTGTATTTCAGCAGGAATGAACATGAACAGTTTCACTTCATTTGTTACAAAATTCACTGGATGTCTGATTCAGGTAGGTTTAAATTCTTTGTCAGGGACCTAGAAACCCAGAGCTGCTGCGGCCTTTCTTGTGGAAACTTATTTTCTCTTGCAAGTACATTCAGTGCCCCCAGAGAGCAATTAGGGTCAAAACAGCAGAGAATAACAAATGAATAAATAAGATACATGAACTGAATACACGCGGTGCGAGCAAGGCACACTTGTGCTGGAGTAGTAGGACTTCCAGACAGAGCAGTCTTTGCTCTGAATTCAAAGACAGATATGGCCCTTTCTTGACTTGTGCTCAAGTCAGTGATGAAACTGAATAGAAAAGCAAGAAGCTGGGTTAGGGTGAAACTAGTGCTTTTTTAAACCATGGCACACAGCAAAGGGTTCTTCACAGCAATGATACATGTATTTTTTATGTGTTCCTGTCTGATATATATAGTATGTGAGCTCCAAGAAATGATTCACCTTTTTCCTGGTTCTCTTGGCAGTGGAAGGTTCATCATAACAGCCTCTTTGGAAACCATTCTGTCTCAGAGATGGGACTTTATTGTCCTAATAATAATCATAATATGATAATCCTAGTGGAAAGAGAGACGCAGTCTCGAACTATGGGGTAGTGTTTGTACTATCAAATGCCTAAAATGGTTTTATCCTTCCCCAATGAGCTTTCAAGTTTCATTCTTATTACCAATGTCCTAGTGCTGTTTACAAACAGATGAACCCCACGGCCTTAGCCACTGCCTCATTGAGTTAGGACCAAAGACTTGCACTGACTTCAGGGGGTGCTTAAGGGGAGAGCAATATGCATCCAGTGTGTGCAGAACAGTGCTGTTGTGAGATTCAGGATTGTCCAGAGCCCAACTTGCAGGTCTTTTCACTGAAACACAGATGCTGATTTACTGCACACGTGTTTGGCAGCTCCAGACCTGCCACTTGATAGCTATGCTGAGGGCACATAACTTTTGTACTTGGTGTCCTTCAAGCCTTCAACTTTTAAGGAATTGCTTTTTAATGAAAAGTGCTGTTTGTATATGGTTTATAAGAAAAAAATAAGTTATTTTTCAGTGTCGGTATAATATGTTGATTTTCTCTAGTACATTTAAATCTCTTTTGCTCTGGGAAGCGTCTTGCTGCCAGTACTCCAAGGAAATGCAGTCACAGGGCAGTAAAAAAAGTTCACTTAAATTCTGCATTGTATCTTTTTTCTGCTTTTGTCTCTGTATGGCATGCTCTTACAGAAAGAAATCATTAGGAAGTCAATGCAGAACTTTGAAATGAGTCAAACTGCAAATATTAGGCCAGGTTAGAAAGTTCTGTACAAACCTTACTGGAGTTACTGACAGGATTTGGAGGATAGTTTCATTAGTATGACACTTGAATCCAAATTAGCTGTTTCTCTAATGAAGCTGGTATCACCTGCCAGTTTCTATTGTGTTGAGTCTCTCCCTTCAGACTGTGTTATTTTTCTGTCTTCTGAGACCCTGAAGCCTGTTGCTATATTATCTCAAGTAGATTGAGATACTTAATTGTGATTACTCAGGATGGGGTTTTTTTGAGTTATTGTAGTTAGCTATTTCTGTTTTTCTTGTCAGTCACTTGTATAATTTTACAGAGGTGACCTTGGTAAGATTTCCAGCTGTGGAACAGCAATTAAAAAAAGTAATAATCACTTCAAGGGCTATTTAAATTCACAGTGTTGCTTTTTGGCTTGCAGAGAGTCTGCATAAGATTGGTGTTAGGAATGTAAAATGTTTTGTGAAACAAAAAAAAATCCTGCGTTTTAGCCAGTGGGACATTCCTGATTTTCTGGGCATGAACCTAGAACTCATCAGAGACTTATAAGTGTTTCATTTCTTGACAAATCCTCATAAATTAAGCACTGAAGAATGACACTCTTAGGAAATGTATTTGTGACATCAATAATTTACCACATGTATAGAATGATGATGATATCACCATTTTTTTGATTTGGGAAAAAAGTTCTTTTTATTTCTTCCACACAAAAACATCTAAAGAAGGAAACAAGTGCTCCTAGATTTTACTGCAAACAATTAAACAAGTTGATCCCTTTAAGGAAAACCTACGGAGATCTTACAAATCCTTCAACTTTTCAGTGACTGGGATAGCTTCATTTAGCTTCAGAATCTGATCTTCATGTTCCTTACATCCTGTTGTGTAAGTGATCTGATGGGGAGCTAGATCCCTGAACATGTGCCTTATAATTCTTAAACCTCAGGTCCCATTATGGGTGGGATTCATGAAGTTACAATTCCCAGGCTGTTTTAGCCTGAAACTGTTTGGGTTGTTTGTTGGTTTGTTTTTTGTTTTCTGGTAGTATTTGGGTGTGGATGGCGTGGTTTTTTGGGTTTTTTTACAAGCAGACATTTTATTAGATGTGTTTAATTTTGAAGATGATTCAGACTGTATAACGGACAACAATGAAGGGAAGTATGAGATAATAACAACTGACCATCCAAGGTTGATTGAACACTCAACAATTGAATTTCTCCTCAACAAATTGTAATAAATCAAATTATGAACAAATTTACAGTCTGGTAAAAAGAACATTTGAGCTGTTCTGATCTAATTAATGTTTGCTATTTCTGTATGCTGAGATTTGGACTATTTTGTGTCAACCCACTTTCTGGTCCATTACCAGCTTTTCCAGACAGAGGAGGAAACAGTGTCATGCTGATCTGGCAGAGCTGTGATTGTGGCTGGTTGGTGTCCCTGAAAGCTTTGCCAGCTGGAATTGTACTGTGGGAGATGAAACAGAAAAATTCTGTCAAGACACAGGTCTGCCAGTATCCAGTGAGAGATTAGAAGTTCATGTTAGAGAAATCCCCATTGGTAAAACGGGCAAGTTTGAGAAGTGAGAATTTTCAGCAAGAAAAGGATTTATGGAAGCATAAGAAAAGATTCTTCATGGGAAAAACATCTCAAATAAAGGCGGGGGGGGGGGGGGGGGGGGAAGAGGGGTTTGTTTCCTTCTTTTGCAACATTTCTTGGTTCAGTGAGTGAAATTCTGTTACTTAGAGTGGCAGATCTTATGGATTCCTGATCTCTACAGCCTTAAAACGTGAAGATATGTCTGGTCTCCCAGCTTTCTGAGCAGACTGCTGCTTCACTCCTTTCCATAGGAGAGATGTTAGCATTGCCTAGCACCCTTAGTGCGAGGGATGCCCAATCACTATTTTAACATCTGGTCCCTTGCCCAAAGAGTGCAAAGTAGAGCTGTGGCTTCAGTGCTTTGCTCTTCTCTGTGGGAGTTGGTAATAGAGACCATTCAATGCTTTCAAATTGCTTTAAAAAGCAATCAGGAAGTACTAGAACAATTTTCTTCTTTGTCTTCCCATATTTAAAACCTCTTAGAGGGAGCCTTGGAGCTATAGCTTGATGATTTATCCAACAGCTTTCCCCAAATTAAGAGAAATTAGAATTAATGAGAAGGTTGGTCTGGCCTGGTAGACACTGGTCATTCAGAGAATGAGAGTGACTGAGATAATGAACCCTTTGTGTATTATAAATTCAGCAAGAACAGCATTTTGCCCCTTTTATGGCATTTTTGCTGCTTTTGTTTCTCATGTTTGGCTACAACTCAAACCAGAAAAAGGACTGTGAAAGTGAACAAAGCTGATGAAACCAATTGTTCCTCATTTTGTGAAAATCATAATAAGCTCAGGTTGTATTTAATTGGCAGTTTGGACGAAGTTTCTTTAGAACATATTTAGTTCTTCCTAATTGGTGTGTAGTCTTTGGTTGAGTAGATTATCATTGAGGAAGGGCTGTACTTGCTGATTTTCTTTGAGGTGGTGCAATGGTACAACTGGTTCTTTGTCACTTCACCAAATAGCATTTTGGGAGGAAGAGGATGAGTTTGATCTTCTAGCAAAGGAGGAGTGTTTGTTTCCTATGTGTTCAGATAAATAAAAGATGGTGTATCAATGAGGCAGGCAAAGGAAAATCTATGAGGTCTATTTAGGGAGCAAGAGTGAAAAGTCTTGCTAAACAGCTTCAGTAAGATTAGATCTGCAAATATAGATACCTCTCCCAACTGCAGAATTTTTTCCTTCCTAGCCTTTTGTGATGAATGCCTCTATATGCAGTAGGACTGTTCACACTTTGGACTCTAGCAGGTGTGATATACAAAACAGGCTGCCTTAATTTTGGCAAAACTTTCCCTCCTTTTATGTATCATGAAAAGGAAAAAAAAGCAGCAAACACCTGTTTATAGAAACCTTTCTGTTTGTCAGACTGTCCTGGGCATCTCCACAACCCCATCCTGTTTGCCCACCTGCACGAGAAGTAGATT
Source organism: Aphelocoma coerulescens (assembly GCF_041296385.1). NCBI lineage: Eukaryota > Metazoa > Chordata > Aves > Passeriformes > Corvidae > Aphelocoma > Aphelocoma coerulescens. Next base: position 20,748,628 of record NC_091017.1, read on the forward strand.
GCTAGAATATGATGGGTTCATTTATTAATCAGAAATTGGAAAAGCGGGTTTTTGTGTTTGATTAGTAGTGTGCACTAGAACATGGGGCAGCAGAAAATTATAAATTTTAGAGTGTGTGCTTGGATTTTGTTATAGTTTTACCTGGAAACTCCCTGTTAATAGATTCTGTAAATAAATTATTGTTTGAGGGGCTCTTATTCAGTGAGGAAAATGCAGAACCTCCTGTAAAACCTAACCTTTCAAGTTGAGAAAATGTGCCTTTCAAGAACTCAGCTTTTAGACACAGAACACTGGATTAAACGATCATGTTCTTCATTGTAGGGAGAAATATTTGAGGCACATAGAGATTGAAATCTATTGCAGAGATGAAGTTCTGCATCTTGTACTTCACTGGCAGAGTTTGCTTCCAGTCTTGAGTCTGTTGATTATAAATACCTGGGTGTAGTTCTGCTAAAACCTGCTCAACAGTGTATGTGTCTTTGCTTCTACTCCATGAGTTAAGTATACAAATTGCCAAAATTTGGGGTTCTCCTGAAATGATGATTAAAATATGGTACCTATGGAAAATATGAAATCATAGAGTTTTCCCTCACAGTCACAGAATTTATTTTTTTGTCTTTGAGGTTTGTGACAGTTTGGTTTTCCTTTTACTAGCAATTCTTACTACTTTCTATCAGCTGTATGGTCAGCAAATAGGAAAGCTCTCCTGAGCAGCTTTGCTTTTCTTTTCTGGTATGCTAACATTAGCTGATGGAGAACTCAGTTTTGTTTTGCTTTATTATACTTTTACACCACTGTGACTCTGGACAGTGAGATTTTTTTTTTCCTGATCTAGGAAGTGAGGTTTCTTTCCTCTTGCTCATGCCTGAACTCTGATGATACTGTCTTAAAACCTCTTCTACCTATTTACTTACCTCTGTTTTTTCAGTGGAAGCAAAGAGAATTGTTTGTTTCCATATTATGACTCTGGCAGATATTCAGAGGTAGCTCTTCAGTTTTGTTTTGGCTTTTTTTTTAGTTTACATAGTGTCTAGTTTATAAACACCTGAAAACCCCAAGCACAGGAAGGCACGACATACCTGACTCGTTAATGCTTCCTGCTTCCTTGTTAGTTTACTGTTGTTTTGCTTCTGTTGACAGAAGTCAAGAGGTTTTCATCCTCATGCTCCTTTTCATGACTGTGTGATCATGTTCTGCTGCTCTTGTTTATGGCTCTGTACCTCACTTTTCCATTATGGGTGAAAAGGAGACATGATTTGGCAGTCAATGCAGCATAAACATACCTAAGAAAAAATGTTTAATTCCTTAATCTATCCTAAATCTCCAACATGACCCTTGGCAAATCAATTGTGCCTTTTCTACTTTTAGAAACATCTTGCATAGAGATTTTTATAACTTTATGATCTCCATCTCAGCATATTTATTCAGACTCTGTGATCTTATAGGTCTTTTCCAACCTAAATGATTCTATGACTTAAAAATGTACCCTTGACAACATGCAATGCTGCCAACACCAACAAGTGTTAGCAAACCATAGGAGTGGAAGCAATCCAAATGTAGATCAGGCCTTTACTACTTACATTTAAGTTTCTTCAGTTCAAATTAAAATATTTTAAATGATTAACAAATTCATGCATTTTCCCTTTTGTATATCTTCTGCTCGCCACTTCTGGATACAGAAAACTGAGGTAGTTAAACTTTTGGTGTCTTGTTACAAATGTTGCTTCTGCTTACAATGACAGATTTTGAGGGCAGAGTTTATTGGTGGTTGTTGTTTTTATCGTCATTGGCATTTCTTTGTTTCAGTCTTCTGTGCATCCTCTGGTGTTACTGCATTAGTACTGCTAAGAGTGCACTGAAACAGGAATTCCCAGTGCGTGGAAAATCTGTTAGTTTGATTTCAAGGACAAAGTTTCTTAGCAGAAGGAAAAATATCCTTTGAGAACAGAAAACCTGAAATGGTACCTAGAAAAAATTAAAGACATTTGTTGCCCTTTTTTACCAAGGACTTGTAGAGCTGTTCAGAGCAGCCTGCCAGGGAGCAGAGAAGTCTAGAGAGACTGATCCTTGCAGTTTCCCAAGAGCACACTGAGATGCACTGAGCATCCTCCTATTAATCCTTCTTCCAACAACCTGGAAAGCTTGTCTCAGTTCTTTTAAATATGGAAGATCATGCAATATCTGGCTCAGTCTGTCTTTTTGGAGGAGGCTGTCAAGCTGCAGTGCTAGCAGGGAGCAGACTGTCAGTTTTGAACAAATTACAATCCTGAATATTTTCTGTCGTGTATGACCCCATGACTGTAAGTTGTAAGACCACATCACTGTAAGTTGTGATGGTTCTTAGATTTGGAACCCTGTCTAATGTGCAGTCAGAGAAAAGGAGAGGTGGTGCTTTGTTAGCCACAGAGAGTAACATTGTCTTTACTTTTTACTCACCTGTCCCTTGCTACTTTTGGTGCCAAATAATTGGGGAATTTCAGAGGCTGGTGTTAGGACTCTGACACTACCCCTTCATCCAAACTGTAATTGCAAAAATACAGTACGAGTATGAGGGATATCTTCTGTTCATCAAGTATGCTGTTTGCAGAACCTCACATAATAGAAAGTGTTAGTGAGACAGAGTCCTTTCAGGTATTTTTGTCTGTCTCCCCATGTTTTTTAAAGGGTAGGGACTCTGGTTAAATAAATCTGATTCCTTCTGTAGACATGAAAACCCCCACCAAAATGGGTGGTGTGCAAGAGTTTCATCCTTCTAGCTTATTGCTTTGTGATGTGACTGTCTTCAATAAGAGTTCCTCAGAGACTCATAACCCTTCGTGTGATTTACTGTGATTATCCTGCATGGCACCTGTGCATGGTATTAATTAAGACCTGAAAAGACAGTGTCTTAAAACTGAAAAATTCCCTTTGACAAAAAGTAGTGCAAGGAAAGTCAGCAAACCGCCACATGCAGTGATTAGAAAGTTCTTCCAGAATTGGTTTATGATTTTTCTTCTCAACAGCTTGAAGGAATATGGCATCTTAAAGATAAACTTACAGGTTCAATTGCCTGCTTAGATGTACAATCATGCATTTTTGTCCACTTGAATTAAATGTGCCTAAGGGACTGGGTTTATTTTCTACATCCGTTCAAGCACACGATAGAAATAAACAGCATGGTCCCAAACATAGCCTGCTAGCTATTAATCTACTAAGTACCCTATTAGTACCTGTCACTTTGGATTAGCAGAGAGTTTTTTATGTTCATCATGTATTTAAGTATACTGACTTTTGGATGGATTAAATCTCTCTTATTCAACTAATTCCCCAAAAGCATCCATCTGGAGAACTTTATGCCTTAGAAGTCTATTTCTCAGCTATAAGTCCAATAAGATGGCTTTATCATCCCAGAGAGTCACTCAGGATGAGGTAATGGGAATAATAATTGGTTTATTCAGTTTTAAGTTTTTCCTGCTAGAAATCGGCTCATACTAAATCAAAGACAGATATTTCCTTTCTGTCAAGCATTTAAATTGTTCAGTGATTGATTAAATGTCAGGCAACCTAATAATTAGTGTATCTGAGAATAATTTAGAATGTAAACTCCCTGGGTGGGGATTTTTCTTCTTCCTTCTTTCTTTATAATCGCCATCTCAAGTCTCACAGTGCATGATTTGGACTCCTTAACTGCTGTCATAAAAAAAACAATAATGTCTGCACAACTCCCCAAACTAATTCCATATTCTCTAGTGATAATCTAATCACTACATCTCTGAGGCAAGCCAGTGTGCTGTTTTGGAATGGAGCTTAAAAGGGACAACTTGGAGGTTTATGTCATTATTTTTTCTACCCCTTTAGTCTGTTGTGCATATGAAGTGCCTCTTGCCGAGGGTCTCTTTGAGGTCAGTCATTGATTGAGCCATGTTACCTTCACCAACTCATTTTAGTTATCAAGGTCAGTAATTTTTTTTTAATTAAGAGGAAGGGAGTGTAGATGGCAGACATAAAATTAATACACAGCTCAAAACTTGATTTTATGGCACTGTCAAACAATTTCCTCCCCCCAGAGAAAACTGGAACAACAGACTTGCAGGTTCACTCCCCGCTTTCGTGCAAGCAACAGAGGCAAAGTGGACTGTGCAAGAGAGGACAGCACAACTGCTGTGCCATGCAGCAATCTGCAAAAGCAAAATGGGGAAGCTCTTGGACTGTTTATTTAGCTCTTGGTCTCTTAGCTGTGTCTGCAGCTGTTGGAATGGATTTTGATAGTGTTTCTGTTAGTGGTCTCAGTAAGAAATATCCACCGATCGATTTTGTTTGATCAGCATCAAAGAGCCACTTCATAACGTTTTCTCAAAAAAACCTCTGTAATTCTGAGGAGCCAGAATCTCCACAGAAAAATGAAGTTTTACTGCAAAGTGTTGATTTCTTAAGTCTGAAGTGTATGGCAGCCACTGAAATGTTGGTGAATCAAAAGCAATCCATTGAGGATTTTTGGCCTTTGACAAAGAATTCTTTTCTGAACAATAATCAATACCAGGAAGAATTTGTGGACACCTTCCTCCCTGTCCAATATCATTTTAGTTGCTCAATGGAAAGTCCTGGTGTTTGTTTTGTGACTGGAATTAGAGGGAACAGGAAAATCCATTTTGCTAATCAATTTCAAGTTCCTAGGGAGCTTCTACTTCACTCAAATTTTCTTGAGTTTTAGGCTTTGAGTCAATGAAATTCAAACAGTATTTTGTGGAAAATAGAGTTTCCAGAGAATGAGCAGCCATTGTTTTGGACCAGTTGAAGTTCCACTAGCAGATCCAGTGATGGGATGAGAGACTTGCACTGGTCCTGGGTGTGTGTTCTACTCTGGTGTGCTGAAGTCTGAAATACAGTCTCTGCTGGCACTTTGCAGACCCTGTGTAACTCCAGCAAAGCAAGGTTCCTTCACTGTGAGTCCTCCTGCGAGCAATAAACCCCATGCTTCTGACAGACTAATATGATTGCATTCTCCAAATTTGTTGTAACACCTAATCTAATTTAATTAAGGGATTAAATTTTGTCAGTAACTTGAAGGCTTAAGGAAACTGAATAATAATAATAGAAAGAAAACCTTGGCATTTTCAGATTTCCTTCACAGTATCCCTACAGACTGTTTTGTTCCTACTTACATGATTGCTATGTCTGCATCGATGGCATGGTTTGGGTTACAACTTTGAGGGTGTTCAGAATTTCTGTGTATCAAACAGTCCTTTTCTCTCCTACCTGATGTACACAATTATCTATCATTTACCCATTCTAGTCAAGATACTGTGTAAACATGCAAATACTGCATTTTGGGGGATAACTTGATACATGTGTTTTTTTTTAACGTCCAGCAAAATAAGTTTTCAGCCAAAATGAAAGCTAATTGCTCCCTCTAAAATGTGACAAGTGCAATGTACTCCTCTCTAGGCAGCCTAAATTTATGCCATGTTGCTGGCCTTTTTGTTAGGGTAGTAAGAATTTCATGGTTGCTTAGCACAAATGCTCAATTTAATGTTTACTTTTTACAGGAAAAAATAATATATTAGAACAGACCATCCTTTCTTAGACTTGTGTGCCATGTGCCTTTCACATCCTATCACTGCTTATATCCCATTGTTCCTTCTGTGTGCTATTCTTACAGGTTACTTGGAAATTGTGAACTTGTGGAAGGACCAAGACTGGGGTTTTTAAAGTTACTTAAGGACAAAAATAGCCCAGTGAATGGTGAATTTCATCAGAAGTCCAGGATGTGTCTTTCTCTAATGCTTTCTTTCCTCTATAGTTTAGAAGCTGCATGCATATGGCTCTACTTTCTAGTGTATTTATGAAATGTCTAGTACCAAATATAGAATATGTAGAAGACTTTGGAATGGGACAGTTTGTTCAGGTTACCTTGTGGTTTCAAAACTTCCAATTTGAATGTACAAATATCTAGGCTGACATCTGGTACAAGCTTTAGCTTGTGTTTCAAGATCAGTTCTGAATATGCATCAGGAGTGATGTCCAATGAGGGGTATAAGTGCCTTAAAAGTCTTCCTGGCATTTGGAATGGATTTGAGAACCACGAGCAAAGTTCCTGAGTTGCCTGAAGAGAAGTAACTTGGTGGCACAGTTTTTTTTTTGTTTATATGATGTTCTGGTGCATGAGTAGGTTACCCTGGGATGGAAAACCTAATCCTGTACCTCCCTGTGATGTCTGGAAATACTCCGGGAGCCTGCAACAGCACAGCTTCACCTGCCAGGGAAAGGGTTTGGGCAGAAGAAGTAGGCAGCAACCAACCTGAAGCATCTCCTGGACTAGGCCCTAGTCAAGTTAATTTTAGCTAATGTAAATTTAGTTAATTTTATTTTAATCTAAACTACCAGATTAGGTAATTGTGCTGAGTCCTTTTTCATGGTGCCAAAGTTCTTTCTTTGCTGTAGTTCCAGGTAAGGTCCCAAATCTTCTGCTTGTCCTGTGTTGTGATCAGGTCTAATCTGCCAAAGACCGCACCCTTACTGTTTCTACTTTTACGATCTGCTCCAGAACAGAATTTCATGAAGTTGGATTATTAAATTTTCTTTACAGCACTCTCCTTGTGCTTAGACCTGCAGATCCAACTCTTTATAAACCTGCAGAAATATTTTTAAGAGTTATCTGTGTCTGGTTGCTCAAGGAAGGGCAGAAGGAATGTTCCCAGCACACATGTCAGCACAATTCATTTCTCCCCAGCAACCAGCTGTATAATCTGGGCATAACCCAGTTAATCTTCTCTGATCAGGCACTTCCTAGTCTGTTTTTTTCATTAACTCTCTAAAAGGTTATTATCTATCTGATCCTTTGTTCAGTCCCAAAACAGCTTGAAAAAGAGTTTTCATGTGTTTCTTGTCTGAGTTGCTGTGACTGCTGGTTGTTTCAGAGCTTACAGAGATTTCCACAGAGGAGAAATGGGCTTAACTGGACTACTGGCATCAGTGAGATATTTGTTTGTTTGAAGGATTCATTTACAAATGCTTCAGGGACTGTCCTGGAAGCTGTTCTAATCAAAACAAGATTGACAGGCATGAGAAACTTGTAGCAAATTTGAATGTGAGAACGTGAGATAGTGTCTTTACACATCAGTTGTGGTTATGATGTTTTCTGTCACACAGTTTGAGGTGGTTTTTTGTCTTAATTCTGCCAGCATTGCATGTTTAAATTTCAGCAGGCCAAATGGATTATGACTTCTGCAAGTATATGGAGAGGAATATCTGGACTTGAGAGTAAAGTGATTTGATTGTTGAGAGATGTCTCTACCCACATTAAGGTGCAAACAAGAACATATGCCAAAGTCAATAGTACAGATTTTATTTAAAAATGAAATGTGTGAGAGTGAAATAGAAAGAAGTAGAAAAGGGGAGAGGGAGAGAGAGAGACAGAGACACAGAGAGACAGAGATAAAGCAGAAGGTATTCAACGCCCATAGATCAGTGGCATCCTGCTGGTCCTTCTTCATCCTGGGCTTCTCAGTGGTGGGGGGTCCCGAGGTCACTAAGAACATTTCACTATTTATACCTTTTAGCAAACAAAGGAGTTAATGATGCACAGTTCTCTCATTTTATTGGTTAAATGATTCTCTTGCTTCTAATGCTAAATAATCCCATGTTCAGTGTTTCTCTTCTTTTGAGTCGGTGGGTTTCTTTGAGTTGGTGGTTTGTGAGCAATCTCCCGCTGCTGGAATTGCTGGGATTTCACCCTGTCAGAGCTGACCTCAGCACAGTAGCTGTGTTGGATTTCCTTGTGGGTTCTTTGCAGTGATTCATTCTTCTTCTCCTGGGCCTAAGATAACACTCATATTCAGAGGAGGCAGGTGGGGGGTTTCAGTGGTAGATGATGATGTCATCTGTCTCATAACTCGGGGTGCTTTCTTTGACTGGTGATATGTGCATGGGCAGTGGCCCCCTCCACACAGTTTACAACAGTGGGAAACCTTTTCTGGATGCATTACCCAGGATGTGCCAGCCAGACCAAGCCAGGCCTCAAGCCAGTCCTAAGTTTTTGTTTTGTGGATGTGTTGGGTGTTTGTGTGGGGGGTTTTTGGTTTGGCTGTTTTTTTTCTTGGTTGTAAAGTGGTTATCCTGGATCAAAATTTTGGTGGCAAGTATGAAAATTTTAACAGGAAGGAGAAGTGTTTATGCTGCCATTTCAAGTTCCCCCGCTGCATGCATATTAACACAGTGTAGGTAAGCAACACTGAGTCAGGCTGATGGTTCAGTAGCTTTTGGTCTGGCAGGGTGGAATTGGCACAGACACTGTAGTGCTGTACATTCAGCTCTCCTGCCTGCTGGTACTAACTGCATCTCTTGTCCTTGATGCGGCTGCTTTATGCTGTGTTAAAAGGCCAAAGGATCACCAAGGTTTTCTGATAGTAATTGAGTAATCCACTGTGCAAGCCACCCCGAAGGATTGTCCCTGAAATCCTTGTGCTGTCAAGGAACAGTGTTCTGAGTGCTGCAGGAGCTCTGGGAAATCCCCGTGCCCATGGGAAAGTGCAGTATCCTTGCCCTGAGGGCTATCTTCTTACATGGGAAGCCTTTCCCTCCTTTAGGACAGCTTTGAGGGCAGGATAAAGCTACTTGAATTTCCTCCTCTTTGTGCATTTTCTGTGCTGCCAAAAGTATTGTTTTTCAGTGAGTTAATAGATCTTGTCATTTTGCAAGCAGGAGAGGGACTCCCATCTCATAGAAGGAGCTTTAGAAACAGTAATCATTATTTGTAGAGCAGCAGCATGTACCAGCTTCTGGCCCACTGCACTGGGGGTCTGTGGTACTGCATCTTTACTTGTTTTTCTGCCCCTTTCTGCATCATCTGTTTGGCCTGTTGGCTTTTTAGATCTGGAGCATGCTTTCACTGTTTTAACAAACCTCTGGTGTAGTGACACCCTCATTAGTACTGGGATCGCTAGATACTATTACAATAAAATATGTTTCAGCTTGTGCTCCTTTCACTCTGGTCACTTGGAAAGCTCCAAGCCCATTTTTCCTCCTTGTTAATAAAAATCACTAAATAAAATCACACTGTACCAATATGTAGCAGCAGGAACAACAACAATCTCACTCCAGCAAGGCCTGATCTTTCCTTGCAGCAAAAGCAATGAATTTGTTATCAGAACTGCAAATATTTGATAGCTGTAATAGCTACACTGAAGGAATTGACTACACTAATAATGTTTTGTTCTTTCTGCTCAGTTTTTCTAAAGCAAAATAAAATGAGAATACTGGGCACTACCGACACAGAGCCCACCCTCCCCTCACCCCAAAATGAAAAAAAAAAAAAAAGAAAAGAAAAGAGGAAAAGAAAAGTCTAGGGCAAACAGAGACAGGAAAGGTTATTTTTAAGGAAACTGACAAACACCAAAGGAAAATGGTGAAAGCTAATTGAAAGTTTCCCACTATAATATGCTAAATAATATAGCACAAATCAGCAGGAAGGCAGCAAAACCTTTCCTGTCTTGAGACTAACTTTACTTAGGTCAGCCAGAGAGGGATTACACCCAGCACTTTGTACCAGAGTGATAGAGCTCACTCTTGTACCACAGCCTGCCCAGGCAGCAGTGTCCTCTGTCTGGAGTAACCGGAGTTTTATCCAAGGCATCTTTCAATCTAGCTGTAGATACATATTTGTGAAAATCCAGCCCAAATTAAAGCAGTGCCTTTGTTATAAGCTAAAAATCTTTCAAAATGTGGAACATCCAGGAACTTGTTGGCTGAATCCAGCAGACGTGGAAGGGAAAGTGCTTTTCCTTTCATTCAAACAGACTCACTAATTGATTGTAAAACCAGACCATAAGAATAGAGTCAGACCATGAAAAGGAAAAACGAAATAATTAGTTGTTTTCTCTTATGCTCCAGATCCTGGACTGTCATCTTAATAACTAACAACCGAAGTGTCCCTTAGTTGTGAGATTTCATATTATTTTGAAGACATTTTGTTGTGGTTTAACCCCAGCTGGCAACCAAACCCCTTACATCTGTTTGCACACTGCCTCCTGCTGCATTGAGATGAAGGAGAGAATCAGAAGAGTAAAAGTGAGAAAACCTGTGGGTTGAGATAAAGGCAGTTTAATAGGTAAAGCAAAAGCTGTGCACACAAAGCAAGGAATTCCTTCACCTCTTCCCATGGGCAGGCAGGTGTTCAGCCATCTCCAGGAAAGTAGGGCTCCATCTCATGTAGCAGTTGTCTGGGAAAAAAAATACCAACACTCAAAATGTCCTTTCCTCCTTCTTCCACCAGTTTATGTGCTGAGCAAGATGCCACAGGGTGTGAAACCTCCTTTGGGTCAGTTAGGGTCAGCTGTCCTGACTGTGTCCCCTCCCAGGTTCTTGTGCACCCCCAGCATCCTTGCTGGTGGGATGGGGTGAGAGGCAGAAGAGGCCTTGACTCTGTGCAAGAGCTGCTCAGCAGTGACCAAACTACCCCTGAATTATTGACATTGTTTCCAGCATGAATCCCAAACACAGACCCACAACAGCTCCTGGGAAGAAATTAACTCTAGCCCAGCCAAAACCAGAACTCATTTCCATTAGATTATTTAGAAAAAAAACTTGCAAGTCCCTTTTAATGTTATTTTAAGAAAAAACTGCAATACAATATAGTAACTCAGGTACATAGGAAACAACTGCTGAGTAGAGGGATTTTTACTCCAGTTGGGTACTGAGTTAATTTACTTTTTCCCTTGGTCGTACAAACCTAACAAACCTAAGAAACCTGTGGACATTGTAGTGCAGGAAAAAAAGCCAGCAGTAAATCACCATAAAATTTGTACTTGAATTATGTACTATTCTGTGTTTTAAAACAGATTAATTAAATCTACTACAGTATGGTCTGGTCCTGACTGGGAGTTTTGGGGTACTAAGTCAATCCTAATGTGTGATAATAATAACACATGCCTTTCTGAGGTAGCAGTGACATTTTAATTTTCCAAGTGGAGATCAAATAACACTGGCTAAAAGAACAGATGCATTTCATTTCTTAATTATATTCTCCAGTAGAAGACGGAGTTTTACTATCATTGTGTGTACTTAGAAATCCTAATGTTTGTTTTAAAGATTTTTTTTGAGATTTTTAAGGAAGGAAATGAATGATTGCTCCAAACGTTAATAAGTTATTCCTGTGAAGTACAACACATTTCAACTTCAGTAAACAAAGTCATAACAATGAATTTAAGCATTTTTTTGTTTACTCTAAAACAATGTTTGCCATTTAGAATGTTCTGAAACAACAGAAGTATTAATCTCTAATTTTTTCACAGAAGATATTTATTTTCATGAACTTCTTTGCCCCCGTCCTTCTTTAAGGATATTAAAAAGAAACCTTTTCAATATTTAACTTTATTTTAACTGGAAATCTTTTGATTAATAACAATTTCCATGGCAATAAACAGGAAACTTTCCTGGCAGAAATCACCTCTGAATCAATGTTGGACAGAAGCATGGTCACCTTTGAAGCTGTAAACATCCTGGAAAGCCATCCCAGAATGACATTTTTTGCCAGGGAGGCACTGTTACGATCCAGTTTTAAGGTTCTTAGAAATGCCTCTGCCCAAATTACCGTGCAAACGAGACCATTGACAATAGTAAGGGTTTTCTTTGATGGTAAATATGAGAGAGAGAGAGAGAAGAAGTAGAAAATAGGTGGGGGGACAGAAAGAGTGACAGGGACAGAATAAGGAAATCTCCACTCCACAGATCCCAGCGATGTTCATTGATCCTCTCCAGCCGCTCTCTCGGTGGTGAAGGTCCCCCCAGAAGGCACCGAGTCCCATGGGTGCACATGCTCAGGCTGGGTGGGCACACAGAGTCCCACGGGTGTACATGCTCAGGCTGGGTGGGCACACAGAGTCCCACGGGTGTACATGCTCAGGCTGGGTGGGCACACAGAGTCCCACGGGTGTACATGCTCAGGCTGGGTGGGCACACAGAGTCCCATGGGTGTACATGCTCAGGCTGGGTGGGCACACAGAGTCCCACGGGTGTACATGCTCAGGCTGGGTGGGCACGTCAGCCATGTCCCCCAGGGGTGGGGTCAGTCTCTCACAGCAGACTCTGGGTCTGTTGCACCACGTGCAGTCCTGTGGGGCCAAGCCTCCCATGTGAATGTCCCGTGGATGTGGCCTGTGGGGTTGGGGGTTCCACAGCTGGGCCGGTTTGTGTAATTGGAGGATGGGTGCTCACTGCCTCTCACCAGAGGTTGCACCATGCACCCAAAACCTCCTCCTCCCCCCTCGGTTGGGGGCAGTCTGTATAAACCTGGCTTCTGTGAGCTGGGCTCTCCCTCCATCCCAGGCTCAGCTGGGGACAGTTGCAGCTGGTGGCTTTGGCCTTTTATGGATGCATACCTTTCCCTCAGCCTGAGATGATTGAACAATGCATTTCCCTTTATCTAATCAACAGTTTCAGTTCAAAGTCCCACTCTTCAGGGAGGCTTCTTTGGTTGTAGCTTCTTTATAATGAGCAAAACTTTATATCAATGTTTGAGGCATGAACTATTTTCAGTCTCTGACAGGCACATACCACGATCTTCACTGTTATTGTAAAATCAAATGCCCATCATTTTTTCTGACTTCAGCTCATTTGTGTTTTGAATGGCAACAAGTAGAATCTCAGTCTGCGGAGAATTAAAGCCATACAGTAATTAATGATGTTTTAAGCTCCCAAATTAAAAAGTTTAGTTCTAGGAAGAGCAAGTACAAATAGCAAAACACGTACATTTAGCATAAAGGATCTTGCAGAGCCTTTCTGCTTATAGTTGTCATCATCAATGCTCCCATGAATAATAGAGATACTTCTATCTAATCTTCCAAGGTCTATATTTGTCACATGCATATTGCTGGTAGAATTTTGATAATTTTGTTCTGTGTATGCTTATTCACATTACTGGTCTCTCTAGTGCTCACATGCCTCCCATTTCAATATAGATTTCTGGGAATCTAAGTCATGGTTCAGTTACCAAGACTGCATCTGGTAGCCTCAAAATGCCAGGAATGAAGACTTCACAGAACTCATTAAATGTTTGCACGGCTGAAAGAGTATGAACCAAACATGTTTTGCAAACAGAATTGTTTGGATTTTTCACATTAAGGTTCTTAGGAAAAATTTATTCTCTTCCAAGAATCCTTCCTAATGAGGACAAGGGAAAAAAAATATAATAGCTCAGAGGTGACTGTACTGTACTTTGCAGTCTGACAATCTTGTGACCGAGGTTTCTTCCTGGAGTACTATTTTCCCATTTTGCATTCACTCATCTCCCTTAAAAGTTGATTCCAAAATTCAAAGTGTCTTCAACAGGACTCAGTGCACCAATGCTGGCCATTTTTAAACTTCCCTCTCACACCACTGGATGACGTTTAACTACTCAGTGTGCCTCCCATTGCTGTGAGTCAAGAATGTAAGTGTAGAGAGTGACCTGCCTCAAAAAGGGCCATGGAGAAGCCTAACAGCATAACAGTAAAAAATCATTGTGGAGCTCCAACCAAGGACTCCAGTGTGATTCTTTTGTAGCCAAATTGGGCTACTTGGCTCTCATGAGCAAACACATTCCCATTTCTTGTGGCATCCTTCTTTTATTCTGTGGTGTGAGCAGCAAGGGAGTTCCTCACTGTCTTACCACCCAGGAACTCTTACCACTAGGACTGTGTCCTTTTCTTTGCTCCTCTGGACCACAGAGAAAAAGGACAGGATCTAAAAATGCTACCATGACCTGCCAATCTTTGGTACATAGGTGGGAGAAAAAATAATGAAGGGTTGTTTTTTGTTTGTTTGTTTATTTGGCCTTTTTGTGTGTGTATGTGTGCACCATATGCATACCTGTTTTTTTCTGGGGTGCATTCTCAAAGGCTTGAAGTGACATTTGGACTTAACATTCACCTTGAAAGCCACTGGGAGCTGACTGAGCATATATTTTCTGCAGCTGTCTAAGAAAAATCCAGCTTTTATTATTTTGTCTTAATTAAATGTGCTAAGTGTGATGCCCTAGGTATAGCCTGTACCTCATTCATGTTTCCCATGAGGTTCCCATATGTGCAAAACTACACAGAACATATACAGGCCCCAAAGTCTTCTTCTCTGACTAGTACCAGAGAGGCTCAATACTCAGGGCTTTTGGCCACCTCTGACTCTTGTTCGTGCTTGTTTAAGATTTTTAGGCCACTGATGTGACCAGAATTAGCTGCAGGGTGGAAAAAGTCTAACAATTCATATTTGAAAAATTGCAGTTTTCTTATGATGTGGAGTATCTTCCAGCGCAATGAAATACCTCTCTTATTGGTCTACTAGTCATTAAATAATTCCTCCAACTCAGTTTATGTCTTTCTGTTGCCAACTTGGAGACTTATATTGCTTTCTCAGTTAAATCATCGGCTCCTAATGATCCAGCTGAATTTTTATGTCCAACCTATCCCCCAGGAGACTTTTATACACACTGCAATGATACTAGTTTGCTTGGGCCCTGGCAGTTAAGTGTTCTAGCACCTCCTTTTACAGCCTTTGATATATTTCTGAGAAAGCAAGCACTTAGACTATTTATGAGAAATCAGAATGGCAGTTGTGCTAAGACTGCAAACACAAAGCACATGCTGAGCTTTATTTAGATGCTCCAAGCTTTACCTGAAATGAAAATTCCTCCCTGTACTGTCTATTTCTTTTGTCATTGCTATTGCTGAATTAGTGATGCCATTATTGCAATCAGCATGAGTGAAGGCACCGGGAGTTTGGCACTGGAGAGGTGTCTCGGCACACGGGAGCCTGGAGGGTTTCTGACCGTGTACCTTCATCTCTCAGGCTCTTTGGGGGGTCTCACACAACCTTCCTGTTATACTAGACGCTGCATTAAGTAGACTAAAACAACCAAAAGAGTGTTCTAGGTAGTTTAATTTTTGAAAAACATGGCGTTTCTGGACTATCAGAAAAAGAAATGTAAACATAAATGGAAAAAAATCCCCACGTGGTTTGAATATTTTCAGAACAAACAATTGTGCCGTGATTCAAAATATTTTGGTTTCAGCTTAAGGTTTAATTTGTTTAGTTTTTAATTTAAAAAGTAAACAAGGCAAGTTTGGGATGAAACACAGTATTTTCTTACTTTTTACATTAACTGTTAAGGAGAAATATTTTTAGTGCAAAACTAATGAGGATTTTTTAGGATCAGCATCTTTCTACACATGCTTGCACATACCAACATTTTCAGAGGTTTCCAGTCCAGTTACTCAATCAGAAAAATCAATTACTAGCTGAGCCCTTGCTAGGAGGCAAGCTAGTTGAGGTGAGGGCAGCTTTCACAGCTTTGCTTGCTTCTTTCTCTTCTTGCTCAGATTCTGGCTTCCACCTCAGGGCCAGGTACCTGCTGTGGGAGGCACTGCTGGGTATCTCCTCTTTCTGGCAGGGAGACCATCCTTCTTCATCTGCTGAATTGCTTATCAGGCTTTCTTCTCCCCATTGTTCTTTCTGACATACAGCCTGGAGGTTGTGCATTCATCTCTCCTGCCACGAAGCATTCAAGGATAAGACACCTACATGCCCTACTTGCAAGGTGTCACTGCAGATGTTTTGGGGCAGGTGACCCAAGTATATCCTGCCTTTCTGCCTCTGGAGGGCTGGGTAGCAAGAAGCTGAGAACAGAGATCCAGTCAGGCAGCTGAGGTGTGATGGGTTGTATGTCCTTGTGCTGCTTATAATGGAGTTGGGACAACAGCATTTCTCGCTGCTGTGTCAGTCCCTGATAGCCTGGTGCACAGAGTGGCTTTATTTCTTTATGTTTTTCAGTTTTACACCAAGACTCAGACTCCTGCCTTCAGCTGGAAACATTTTTCCTGCAATCCAGGGTTATAAAACTGTACACTCTAGTCCAAAACAGGGAGATAATGTTGTGCCTCTTTCTGATTTCAGATATCTCTGTTTCATTTTGAGGGAGAACATATTATGCTAAACAAGGTTTTTATATATTTTTTTTAATTTTTTACTTAAAATCATTGACACGGCTTGCTTCTTCTGAATGTTTTTTTCTTTCTGAGCATTGAAATAGTTGTATGAGACAAATCTCTCTTTTGGAGCTTGAATTCCTATGCAGCCATGCAATTCAGTGTGCCCATAATTTTGAAGACATACTGGGGTGTTGCACAGTAAGGCATTAACTGAGGAAGATGGCAGAGTTTGAAGGAGCCATGTTTTGTTTCAGGACAGGAATGTGTGTGCTGTGTGCATGCAAACCAGTAGCAATTGGTGCTCTCTGCAGGCAGTGGGATTGAGATTTCTGTGAATAATTTAAATTTCTTTTTAAAGCCCGTTATTTTCCCTTTCTTTGCATTATAGTTTGCTGTCTTCATTTAGTTGGTAGAGCTCCTTGGTGTGTTTGAGAAATGCTGTGTAAATAATAAGCTAACGATTCCTATTCATCAATTCTTGTTCATGCTGTTTGAGACCGTTAGGCGGACACTGGGCCCCCTCCTACCCGTGCCAAATTGCTGTGTGATTTCTAAATAATGATTTTGTGTCATAGAACTTAGGTTAACAGAAACTCCTGGACTGAAAACATAATACTAATACTTAGTATTTGGTATTGTAAGCATATGTAATAAAAGGCTGCCTTATGTAGTGCAGTTTCTCTCATACTGGATCCGCAGATTTTAGGTAATTTGCAATCACCATATTACAAGATCTAGGAAGAGATTTGTACAGCATCAGTGTCATGCTAGTTCCCATTAAAATGAAAGGGAGTTTTTCCTGCTGGCTGCAATTAAAGCAGCTAGACAGCACTGAGCCACAGGGTTAGAGGCACATCCTTCCAATTACAGGTAGCTCAATCAAACCCCTTTGTACTCCTGTTTGTTTACTTATTGAATGGATACCACACGGGGGTATGTGGAATCCCCCCTACCAGGGGAAAGAACAAAGCAAGTCAAGTTGATAATCTCCTGTCACTCTTTGCTGTGGCACAGCAGTTTTCTATTTATTGGCATGTTTTGGGATGAGAAGTTATGCATTGCAAAATACCCTTTTAACTATATCGCAACAATTCATTAGGTTGAGACCCTAAGTCATGATTTAATAACTCTAATCCAGAAACTGCCAAAGGAATCTACTCTGAGGCTTGCAGCTATATTTCCCCATCCAGACTGGAGTAAGATTTCAACCTGAGTACATGCAGTAGGTTTCATTCCTCTGATTACTCAGATGCCTACAGGTAAATTTTCAGGCTTAGTGGGGAGAGGA
Organism: Aphelocoma coerulescens; assembly: GCF_041296385.1. NCBI lineage: Eukaryota > Metazoa > Chordata > Aves > Passeriformes > Corvidae > Aphelocoma > Aphelocoma coerulescens. The sequence goes on from NC_091017.1 coordinate 20,765,848, forward strand.
AAAATTGTTGCACAGGGAAAAACTTGAAAAAAATAGTGTTTAAGCTCTCTCTTGGAAATTGCAAACCTTAAATTGTGGGCCCAGAAGGAGCATTTCTGTGAAAAAGAGGCTGCTAAACTATGAACCATTCAGTTTGAAAATGCTTTAAGATGACTTCTGCTCATGCAGTTTCATGCAGGAAGCTGTAGGTGACAAACAAGGTCTATTTCCTTCTGAAAATTGTGAGCCACACCATTTCCTCAAAGCACTGGTATCATTTTGTTGTCACTGTCGGATCCAGCCCTCAGTAACTGGCCAGCTGTACTGTCATCCAGGAGGTGGAGGGGACATGGTGGCACTGACTGGTTTCTCCAACTCAGACTAAAAGAACTAAAACAGACTAGATTGGTCTCAGTAAGAAATAAATGTTTTTTGGGGCAACCCATGATACCTCACCAGCTGCTACCCACATCACAGCACGTGTCCATCTGCTCCTGCAAGGCCTATGCAGTACAAGAACATCCTTGCTGAAAGGATTAATTGAGAGACTCTACCATGAGTAGACATGGGCCTGCCTGCTCCCTGCCTTTCAGCAAACCTGGAGAAACACTGGAAACACAGCAGGGCCACAGACTGCTGTGAAAGCAGAAGGTGACAGGTCTGCCGAGGGTGTAGCCAGGATGCAGGAAGGCAAGTCTCCATTCTGAACAGGGGCACGTTCCTGAGCCATGCTTACGAGCAGTTTCCCAAAGATATGGGGCTCATGTGGCTGGACAGGCTGTTTGGCTCCCTGCTCCCTCAGCAGCGTTTGAATTTGCTTGCCACTTAGAGCCAAAGTTAGCTGAAGGGCAGGGATTGGAAAATGAAATGTTCCTGAAACATGGCTGAGAGCTCAGGATGTGGTGCAGGAGAATGACGTCCAAATTGATGTCTCCACAGTGGAAAAGAGGGCAGCAGGAGCCCAGCTACTTTAATTAGGCACTGGAGGATCTGGATGGGAGCGCGCTGCAGGAAAGCAGGCTGGGAAGTTCACAGACTACTTGTTATTAGGAGGGTAGCCTGCAGGGGCTCAGGGCTTGCTGCCGAAGTTTGTTTATAATGCAGCACATTCTCCCAGTCTGCTGTAAAGGAAGCCTGGCTGGGGCTTAGAAATCACATTTAACTCTTTGCTGGGTCCAGTTCAACATTAAAACACATGGCAAAGCTGAGTCTCTGTTTTTCTCCTAACCTTGCCTGCTTGCTCTTGCAGCTTGTCCCTGTCTCTGACCTGAGAATTGCTTCCTGTGAGTGTTGCGGGTCACACACACTCCTGTGAATATGATTGGATTTGTCAAGCTGTCTTATCAGAACAAAAGAGCTACTCATGCTCAGGAGCTTTTACCTGATGGGAATAGATAGGGCAGCAAAATCTCACTATAGGTAAAAGATCCTGCTTCCATGAGGTCTTAGAGCTACTTATTTTATTTTTATTTGAATATAAATATAAAAAGGATTTGAATGTGCAGAGGGTAATAGATCATGAAGGTTTCTGTGATCCTTTTGGGTGAAACAAAATTAATTTTAATCTCTCAATGCTTGTAGGAGAGGGAGCAGTAGTATTTATTTGGCAGGTGTGTGGGCACGCTCTCTCTGAAGCACACAGTAAAACAAAGCATAACAAATCTGTATTTACAAATCTGAGGAAGCCTGCGCTGCAGTCAACATATTAAAGTTCTTTCAGCAGCTTGAGAGATGATTTGCACTGAGCGCCTTAGCCCAGGTTTACTGAGACAGAGGAAGGTGTTGACACAATATGTGTTTGAAACATTGCTTACATTTTCTCACATGAAACTTCAGCTGCTTCTTCGAAGTTTGCCACATGCTGAGATGAAGCAAGAAATACTTTAAAAAAAATCCTTGTCAGATGCTTCTCTAGATAGGAGAAAAGATAAGAAAACAAGTACAAAAATGCAGAGGAATTATTTCCACCCATTAAAATCTTGAGTTTGCAGTCTCTAATTCAGAAATTTAGCTAGAGGGAGAAGATCAATATCAGAACTCTGCTAGCAGCATTAGTTGTTGTATGCTTGGGAGAAATCAGGAGCTGGACTTCAAAGTGCTCTTCATTTGGTGAAGGTTATACTGCTTAAGGCTTGGAGAATGCTGCTTAGCAGAAAGAGGTAATTGGAAAGCAGAAGTAAGAGCCACTGCTCCAGCAGCATGGAAAAGCGTAAAACCATTGCCATGTGCATCAGGCTGCAAAATGAGGAAACCCATCTGGGAAATAATGGTTCAGAAAATCACTGTGTTAAGGGATAATGGAAGGGCTGCACCGCCCTCTTGTTGGTCCTGAGGAGGTCAATGGAAAGATAGGTGAAAGGGGGGAAGCAACTTAAAGATTCCATGCGTTCCCTTTGCAGGCAGAGGGAAACAGGAAAAAAGCAAACATTCCCCGTAGGTAGGGGACAGCTTTTCCTCCTCTCCTTCTTAGCTGCTTTTTTTTGCGCCCTGGAATCTTTTCATGTAATTTTTGAATTGAAGTTGGCTCTTTTCTTTAAGATGTGCACCAACTCCTGTGGAGCTGAGGGTTTGGTAAAGGCATTGAAGATCTCTATTATTCACTGGGCCAGATGTGATATGCACATTCTTTCAAACTATCACAGTTTCAGGTGAAGAAGCCTAGGAAAAAACTCCACAGATTAAAGAAATAATGCAGATTGTGGCTCCTGCTCATTTTAACTAGCACTGTTGGCTTCCTGAGACTTGGTAATTCTGACAACTCCAATTTTCTTCCAGCAGAGGAATGCCCTAAATCATGATTCAATTGCTTGCAGGAAGGATGGTGCTGACATACACCAGGACTAAAAGAAGACAGTAATGGTGTTTTGTCCCTTCCACACTCCAAGATAGATCCTAAATAGACAGTTTGAAGAGCTAAAATCAAGTGGGTTGGAGAGATGATGGTGAGGGGATTCTCTAGTCTGAGAAAGCAGGTAGAAGAGATGTCAGTAAGAGCTCTGGCTCTATTGGCTCCCTGTTGTGCTAATCTCCAAAAGAGCTAGGAGGCTGCAAAGTAGGCTGGGTTAGGCTCCCCACAGCTCCTGTTGTCCAACAAATCAGTCCTAATGGAGCACGAGGACAGAAAGTTGTCTTAGGAGTAGAGGCCTGCTCCTGGAGAGAAGAATTACAGACAGGTTCACAGCTTGAAAAGTTGTTGGCTTTTTGCCATCCTTCTGCACACTTGCTGATGAAGCCAGAACAAAGAGAATCAAATTAAATCTCATTAGGGTCCTGCTGCTTTTAACTAATCCAGTAGTTATGTCACTCAGGGTTTTTTTTTTTTTGGTTGGTTGTTTTTTATTTTCTCTGAAGTGTACCAGCCCCACCAAAGGAAAGCCAGAAAGCCACCTGGCCTCTGAGGCTATGTGCAGATGCTGGTCCTTAAACTAGCCCTTTCTAGCAAGAACAATGCCAGCTGTTGTCAGGGGAGTGATTCCTTTCTCCATGCTCAGCACCAGAACACGCAGTAAGTGACAGCAGAGCTGATGGGAGAATGCTGTCCTTGCTCCTAATCAGAGGAACTTTGTTCTTGATTTGTATCTCTCCCATATTAATCAGAGGAAACATGATATGGAAAAAGACTCGGGTGGTTGTTTCACATCCTTGTGTTCATTTCCCACCATTCATAAGGCATCTGTATTGTACAAAAAAAATGTAAGGAGTGCTTATATTTTCTCCCAGTGAAAAACAGGATTGCCCTGGTGTCACTGAGGTTTCCCAAGTCTGGATAGATTTTATGGGGAAGGAAACACAGGCAAGTTTTAGTGACTTTTGAGAGCTCCTCCATCTAGATAGCCTTTTAAGTAAGGTTTTTGTATGTGTCAGAGTTCACAAGACCTACCTTGCTCTTTTAATCGTTCAGCTTTTCAAGTACAAGAAAAGCTATGTGAAAGCTATTGAGTACCACCTTGCGTGGCTTAATTTGTTTTATTTCAGTCTAAGTTTAAATCATTGCAGGGGTTGATGTCCCTTTAACTCTGGTCCCATCTCTTGCTGTGAATCCCATGCAAATATTTCCTTGGTGGAAATCTTTTCCTTATTGTGCTTTGGCTACACAGGTGAAAAAACAGATACAAAATGTGGAATTATCCATAAATCCAGCCCAGGTCTACCTCATTTGGGTTTGAATGGCTTAAAAAAGTGATTATTCCCAGATCCCCCTTGTTCCAATGACATTCACAACTGTTGTGGTTCCTTTTGAGCACTGCATTTTTATCGGGGTGCGCACTATTTCCTTTTGCATTCCACAGCTTTAAATTGCACTATCATGGGTGGCAGCTGGGCCTGATTCAGCTCCAGGGGAATGGAAAAAAACCTTGATATTTCTACAGTGTAAAAACTGTGTTAACCTTTTTCACAAATAGTCAAGAGGAAAATCATGGTTATTTGTCACAGTGCAGAGATACCTGTACAAGTTTACAGATGTTCTTCTGCAGCAAAGGTGCTTCTGTCCACCTGCCTTAATTCAGTTTTCACGTCCTCCTGTGCTGGAGCAGAGTGTGCAAGAGCCACCCCAGCAAATGTGGCATCTATTCTAGGCTCGGTGTTCAGCAGAGATTATTGCACCTTACAGGCCTATCTCCAGAGAGATTCTGGGCAGAAGGTTTGCAAGATGGGTCAGATTACTGTCTGATGTAGGTAGGATGGGATCCATCCCTCCAAATCTTTGGTTTACTAGCTGTCCCAGTGTAGGAAAATGAGTTTAGGTTCAGGTAGAGTCTCTTTTTAAAAAAAACAACCTACTGAAGGAGGTTGAAATTATTTCATGACCTGCCATTGTAGACTTGAATACAAATATTCAGTTTGCCTGAGGATCTTGCAGGTTTTGACTTTCAAAGAAAACTTTCTGTAGAATACACAGGCTTTCATATTTGCTTTTTTGATGGGTTTTCCCATCATTTTCTCAGTCAGAGGTAAGTGGGTTGTCCTGATGCACCAGGATGTCCTGATGCACCACCTCTGAGAGGAACACAAGCCTTAAAATTCAGATTCTCTCCCTGTACAGAAAGAGAAATATAATCCAGAATCACTAAAACAAGAGCCAACTGTGCTTCTGAATCTGATTGCTGCCCAGGCTGAGGGGGGCAGTGGAAAGCAGTGGATAGTACTTGCAAGGATCCACTAGAGTGGAAGCAGTGGGAATGTGACAGAGTCAGGAACACAAAACTGTGGGATCTGAAACTTTAATCAGCCCTAAGGCTGTGTGCAGAATTCCCTGTTCCTTGTAGATCCCATTAAAGCTTCCCAGTTCAGGTACTGAGTAAAGGGGTATTCCATGAGTCCAAGTGGCAGAAGCTGCCTGCTTTCTCCTGTATGCTGTTAATGTGGGGAGAATGCTGGTAAATTCTAGCACTCAGGTGATGCCCACAATGTGTGCTCTGTAGTTACACACTCAGCTCCTGTGCTTGCAGGTCCCACATCTCAAGGAGCTGCTCCATAAAGTCTCCCTGGGCTGCCTCCTAGCACTGTGAGCCTTTCCCTGATGTGGGACCTAAAAGCAGATGCCAACTCTTTGGAGAGCAGAGAGTTAGATGGTAAATTCAGCCAACAGCCCCGACAAAACTGTAGAACAGCATAATTATAATAAAGTTTTAAAATATTCCTGTATCACTTGGATGAATTTTTTCATTTTCCACTCTGAGAATAACCTCTGATCTCCTGTGGAAATGCATCTAGCATTTAAATGGAATCTACATGTTCCTCTTGGACATTCAATTTTGGCTAGAGCTTTCAAAAGAAAAATAAAAATCAGACAAAAGACACTTATTCTGTGATAATGGTTCTGTTTCAGTGGTGTCTTTTAATTATGCTAGCCGGCTGTGTAAACTTAATTGCATTAGAGGCTACTAATTATCTGATTAGGAAATGCTTGGCTGTAATAGCTTATTTTAATGAACTGACTATGGATGCATGTGATTTTTCTTTGTTACCTCAAATTGTTAAACTCCATAAGCTGCATTCTGTCTTTTTTTTTTTTAATTTTTAATTTGAAATCTAATGTGTGAAACATGAACATATTTTTGCAATCTGGAATGGTTGCATATTTTTGCTGCTGCTGCTTGTGCTTTCCTGTAAGTGGTCACATCTCTGTTGTCATTCTTTTGCTGTGGTAGGTTTTGTGTGGCTTTTTCTTCTTTTGTTTTTTTGTCCCCTCCTTTCTTTCACCACATTTGTTTCTACTAAGTGACGTGGGAGATTTTATTTAGAAGCTGAATTGTATTTGTCTCAAGAAGGAGATATTGGGGCATTCTGCTTCTCTGAAGTATCTGAGACAGCACAAGGGTTGCCAGAAATTGCATGGGAAAAAAAGATGGTGTAGAGATAGCATCTGCTGGCTAATGAATTTCAAGGGATCTGGGCCTTCAAGTCATCTGTGGGCCTGGATTGTTTGGATGAATGTGGGCTGTTGCATCCATCCTAGAGGTCATGGCCAAGTGATACTATTGGAACGAGAAGCAGAAATGTGAGCTGCACTAATATCATTTCACCAGCTGGTTATGCTCATTCTTGGGAAGGCAGTGAATTATAAATCTGTAGGTAGAGTTGTGGCCAGGAATATTTCTGAGCAACTGTCCAAGATAAAACAAGGCATTTGTTCACTTGGTTTCAATTGATTTTCAAGGAGTGATGTCTTAAAACATTTCTTGCCCTTTAGAGCACTTTCTGAATGTCAGGGGGATTCTGGAGTCATTGCAGAAATGATTATAAAGGAGATGAGATGAAATGGGAGAAATTTGAGGTGTTTCAAACTCCCCTATTCATTTAACCTTTCCAAAGTGGCATATGAGCCACCCATAAGTTTTTGAAGCTGTGGAAAATATAAAAACACTTTGGCATAGACTTTATTTAAGATAACTTTCAACCTTGATTTTCTGGTTCGGGTAATGCTGAACAAAATATGCATTCTCAAAGTGAAAAATAATTGTTTCACGTGGTAGATTTTTTGCCTCTGATTAGGAGCCAGAGTTGGTTTAAAACCCAACTGTCCTGCTCAGAAGTAGCAGCAAAGAAATGACAGCAACTAGAAATTCATCTTGCTGCTGAGAGAAATATCTCTAGAGAGTGCTGTTATTTATGTACTTAACCATACCCTGATGTTTTGGTACCTGAGGAGGGCTGATGTCTAGATCTGTTTGCAGGAAAATTTCCATTGGAGCTTCCCAGCTGTGGTTTAGTCTTGTTTCCATGCCCAACTCTTGCTTGGAGTCCTGTCTTCCTTTACTGCCTGCTTCCTCCTGGATGCACCCAAAGCGGGTTTTGGAATATTCCCAAGGAATAGCAGGCAGTCCTGCTCAATGGACAGGTGGAGAAGGTACAGATGCTACTAAATGTGACCCATGTCTCTCCCCTCTCTCCCCTCTGCCCTCCCTCAGCCCTGTCTTCCCTTCTCAACAGACTTGCCCAGCACAGATAGACTCAATTCCTCTTTTGGGGTTTGTTTATTCCAAAATTAGCCATTTCATTTACTCATCCTCTGCAGTATGTAACTCTCAGGAGTTTGCTGGTAAGGAAATGAAGCCTCAGACCCCTTTAATCTGTTCCAAGAGTGAAGTGGGAACTTCTTGCTCCTCCTCACACCATTACTACTGCAGAGCATTTATCCCATGTGGGCTCACAGCAGCAGCCCATAAGAAGATTTTTCTGTTCCCAGTAGTGCTGGGAGCCTTGTGGGGTTGGGTGGTAGGAGAGATACTGTCTAGGACTGGGTGAAATGCTGTGACATCAGTTCACAGGAGCTCTGTTTGAACACTGCTTGATTTCCTTTGGTTCTAACTTACAGATTTCTCTTGGTTTTTGTTCTTGAAGTCAAATAGCATTAATAAGGGATTTAAGTTTCGGGGCAATTTTTAAGTGTGTCAGAGCCGCATATCCCGATGCGTGGGAAAAGGTGTGCAAGATCTATCTCCTCTCACCTGCTTCGCCTAGGATAGAAACACAGGCCTACAGACAGCCTCTAGTGGCGAGGGACTAGGGCAGCTGTGAAAAGCATCGTGGTGACAGAGGTATTAGGGTGGGGTTTGCCTTCAGCAGAAGGATCTCCAGTCTCCTGCTGATGTTCCCTGAGCACATGTGATGATCCCAGGCCTGGAGAGGGGCTGGTACAGCCCGGCAGTCCAGGGAAGGTCATCAGTTGCCTGCTCCAGCCTGGCTGCGGGAGGGGATTTGCTGCATGAGCAGGGAAAGCCATGGACAGCAAGAACCAGAGGAGGGAAGAAGGAGAAAGCCAAGAGACAGACATATACAGCTAGAAAGCAGGGGTTAAGGAACCAGCTACTGTTCAGTCTTCTGTCACTCTCTGAAAGGCTTGTTGAGAGCAATTAGGAGCTGGAAAGCAAACCTCTGTCCTGCTGCAGTCTCAGATTTTGCTGCCAGGTGCTGCAAGTAAAGGTGGGCACTGCCACTTCATATTTAATTGCTGTTTGTTGAATAAACCTTTGGCTTTTTTTCTTTTTCCTTATTGTCACCTCCAGAGTCTGCAGGTGGAAGAGCTAGAAGAAATAGCTTCAGGAACTCTAAAATGACAGCCCTGCAGGGTTGGTGATAAGAATTAATCTCAGGCATATTTCTATTTCTTATGCTGCCTTTGGAGAGAGAGGGAAAATAAGGGGAAAGGTGTGTGAAGATAATCTGAGACAGTCTTCTTCTTTCTTTTTTTTTTTTCCTAAAGGACAGGTGTAGCTATTAGCTACACCTATGGGAGAAAGAATATAAATGGAGAGGGAAGGAATTACGGTGTTAGTTATTTCTTTTAGGGGAAAAATAAAAAAATAATTATGGATTTTTGTGGTTTGAGCTTGAATATTTTTCAAGGGACTGGTGCAACCTAGAGTGCTAGATTATGCAGACTTTAAAGGAGTGTTTTTCTAATCAAAACAAAGTTTTCTTCAATGCTTTACCAAGATTTCACAAGATAAGCACATAATGACAACTAAGTATAGGCACTTGCCATGCTGAAGGTAGCCAGTAATCTTTAAGTTGCTAAATGTATTTGCATGGCTGTGTTGAATATTATTTCCATCTTCAGAGATGCAGTTGTTATTACTGTCCCCCTCCCCAGTACCTGATAGCATTAATGCCAAGATTAACTTTCTCTTTTCTCTCCTAACAAAAAAGAGATTGATGTAATAAAAAGTAAATTAGTACAGGCTACTAAATGGGAATAGCCAGCTATAAATAACCAAAGCATTTCCTCTTAATTACAGTTTTGATGCTTGCCTTGAAATTTTCTGGTTTTCCTCCTAATATATTAAGAATCTGACAGTGACAGGCTGGGAAAGAATCTTAGGAGAACTGCTGCTACTTTTCATTAATACCTGATTTTTTCAGTGTAAGATTTTCAGAGTTTAAAGATTCAGGAACTTCGTTTCTATGGAGCCTGTGATATCTCACCTCCCACGCTGATGCAGTGGAGGTATGAAACTTGTCTAAAAGGTGTTTGTGAAAGGGTAGCAATGGCCAGGGCAACGATGGTTAGTTTGGGAAGAAAAAAATTACCCGCAGATGTTAAAAATATGATTAATCATGTAGAAGTAGATTGGAAATTTGCACGCTATGAAAATCACAGATCTAATTTGTTTCCAGAGGATATATTTAAGTACAGCTCCATTGACTTTAATAGAGTTACTTGACACTTCACAGTCATGTCAGCGAGAGGACAATCAAACCCAATTTCCTTAGAGTAAGCAAGTGCAGGGGAATTTCAATCAGCATTTTTTTCAGATTTGGGTTATGAAATTGAAGCTGCACATATCCATCTCAAACACAACTTTTAAAACTATTTGTATTTCTTTTTGACTTTGTGATGAAGGACAATAAAAAGGAAAGATGTTTTGTGTTGAAATTGGTAAAATACAAGGTTTGCATACTTTTTTACTGGCTGTAACTTGATACACTGGCCTTTGCAATGGGGTGTGGTTGGCACAACCAGAAAATGAAGACCCCAAAATTACAGTCTTGTGTTGGTAGCTGGTATGCACCTCAGAACAGAAGTTACAGGGGAGTTTGTGATCTTGCTCGTGAGTGCAGGACAGTTCCTGGCATCCACCTTCTATAAAATCACCCTGATCATTCTCTGGTTTCCCTTTCAGTGTTGCTGCAGGCAGCAACCACACTGCACTGCACTGGACGGCTCTTACTGTCACCCAGGCATGCTGTTTTAATTGCAGCCATCTGTCCTTCTGCTGCTGCTGTTTACAGTGTGGAGATTCTTCAGGGTTTCCTCCAAATTTGATGTGAAATAGGTGTTTGTTATCATCTCACAGAATCACAGAGTGGTCAGGGATGGAAGGGACCTTAAACATCATGTAGTTCCAACCCTCCTGCCATGGGCAGGGAAAGATTCCACTAAACTAGATTGCATAAAACCCCCTCCAGGCCCAACCAATTTGAGTGCTGTTGTTGCTGAGGGTGAGACACTTCAGTTTAAGATGGCTCCAGACACGTGGGAGAGGAGGGGGTGTCAGTCTTCCCACTCTGTCTAGCTGTTTGGTGTCATGCAGAGATGAATGCTGTTATGTGAGCATGGAAGATAACGTGTTTTCTGTGTGAACTGAACACAACAATTAGGCAGCAGGAGGAGGTCGAGCATCATGACTCTAAATCCTGTATTGTGAGGAAAATCTCCATAACCCTAGACATTTAACACAGCTGGAGCTCTATCTGCTCTAGCTCTGTAGACATTGATTCTGATGTGGGAGAGGAGGAGGAGGAGGGTCAGACTTGATTATTGGTCTTTTGTGCCTTGGTCAATGTAAATTTCTGCCTCACTGAAATGTTTTGATAAATGGGAATCTTCTTTTAACTCCCTGTGAGATAAATGACTCTATTGAGCTTGGCTTTTGTTTTACTGCGCAACATCCAACTCTGTACTGCACTTTGAAATATTTTGGATCCTAGTACAGTAAGCAAGGAACAGTTTTGTGCATATAAGACAAAAGAGAAGTCTTTGCTGAAGTTGCAGACAGCCTCAGCCTTATTTTGGTTAATTTTGGGTGTGCACTAAGATGTCAGCTTATGACTTTGTGGATTGATTTATTTTTAAAAAAATCCTTGTAGAAATTTAAGTAAAATTTCTATTTGATGAATTAGAAAATATTTTCTTAGACCTAATAGATTTGTTTCAGAAAGCAACCTAAAAAGCCTCAAACCAGCTGCACAAATAAGGTAAAATCCATAGTTTAATTTCTCCCCACTTGAAGGTGAGGTGAAATGATGTTTGTAGTCATTTCAACAAGATCTCAAACCAGAAATCTTTCAAGAAAACAGAGCAGTTATGGCATGTAAGGCTTACATACATGACCATTAATTTAGCAGCACAAAGGGAACATTTAAATACATAAAAAGGAAAAAGGACTCTGTGATCTGTTTCCATAGTAGTAAAAAATTGCCTGTGGAGTTCCAAAGGGTTTGTGCTGGGATCAGTGCTGATACTCATTCATATTCATCTATTCATCCTCAGTATATTCATAAATGAAATGGAAAAGTGGAGAACTGTTATTAAGCACATGATTTAGTGCTATCAATAAACATTATTCACAACAGTAAAGACGAAGGCTGACTGAAATTTATGGAAGGACCTTTTGAGGCTCAGTGGCTGGGCAGTAGATGGGCAGATCAAATCAAACAGATAAACGTTAAGTGATGCATGGAGGGGAAACAATCATAGTTTCACATATTATATGATGGGTTCTGGACTGGCCATTAAGTTCCTGGGAGGCAGATCTGAGGTTATGGCAGAGTTCCCTGAACACAGCAGCTCAGAAGTCAAAAAGACGAGCAGCATTGGCATTATTAAAAGTAGAATAGAAAGGAAAAGTCATGGTACTGTAAAAAGCTGTGGCTTGCATTTTGAAAACTCTGTGTGGTTCTGGTCCCTTCATCTCAAAAAGAACATGACACAACTTGGAAAAGTTTCAGAGAATGGCCAGGGCCTGATGAGGTGTTGGCTGTATGATGGTGGGTAACAACACTGAGTTGTACGGGAAAGGTGACAGGGCTCAATTAAGTACAGTCTGCTTCACTGCAAGAACCTGTGGTCCAGGTTCTAAAGACAGAAATATAATTTTCATGTGAGGTTTAATTATACCCTAGAAGCCTTTGTAATAGGATGTTATGAATACTAAAAATGTCATGGTTTCTGTGGAAGACTAGATGAATTCATGCAGGAGACAAGTGGTTCCCCAGAGTCCTGGGGAGGTTTCTCGATTGGGGAAAGTGCCACATATAACTGATCTGTTCTTACTCTTTTACCTAGGCTTCTGCTTTTGGTAGTTGTGAGAGGGTACTGGCTCAGACAGACCTTTGGCCTGACCCAGTGTGTTACATTTATCTTCTGAATAGATGGGCTGCATAATCTCTCTGATACTTATAAACAAATCCTTATAAATTCCTGCTGCTCCAGAATCCGAGGGCAAGAAATAGAATATTATCAACCATTTCCCTAAATTGGAGAGATTTGATGTATATACTAATCAGTGGATATCATATCCATGGCTGCATCAAAAGCAGCATTGCCAGCAGGGTGAGGAAGGGGATTCTGCCCCTCTGCACCACCTGGAGTGCTGCATCCGACTCTGGGGTACTCAGTACAAGAAAGATGTGACTTCTTGGAGCAGGTCCAGAGCAGGGCCACAAAAGTGGGTCACAGGGCTAGAGCACCTCTCCTCTGCAGACAGGCTGAGTTACAGGTGTTCTGCCTGGAGAAGAGAAGGCTCTGGGGACACGTCATAGCAGCCTTCCAGTATCTAAAGGGGGCTTGTAAGAAAAATGGAGACAAACTTTTTATTAGAACCTGTTGCAATAAGACATGGGGTAATATTGTAGACTAGAAGAAGGTAGATTTAGATTAGATATAAGGAAGTAATTTTCTATGATGTGTGTGTGATAAAACACAGGAACAGATTGCTCAGAGGGTTTGTAGATTCCTTATTCCTTGAAACATTCAAGGTTGGGCTGGATAGGCTCTGAACAAACTGATCTGGTTGAAGATGTCCCTGCTTACTGCAGGTGGGTTGGACTAGATGACCTTTAAAGGTCCCTTTCCAACCCACACCTGTTTCATAATTTTATGAAAAAAAATTTCTATCTTCTCAGTCCCTCTGCTGTCCTCCCCAAAAGATAATTGAACTGTTTAAGGGTTTCTAGAAAAATTTGAACTCTGCTATGCTGATAGAACATGTAGATAAACTGGCCAAGAGCTCTCAGAGCCAACAGCACACAGACTGGGGCATGAGCTCACAGTGCTCTTCTTGCTCAGCTGGGGTACTCTGGGTGTTTCTCCAGGGTGATCTTCTGTCTGCCATAACAGGCATGTGTTTGATTTCCTCCTTGTGCAGGGGACCCTGGTAACATTTACGTCACACTGGGAAGCTGAAATCAAGTTAAAGCATAGGTAAAACTCCTATGGGAAATAATTCTGAAGGTGCACAGCTCTTACACATCTTTATGTGTATGTAGGTGTTTTAGCCGTGGACTTTCAGTCCCAAACATTCCTCATGTGGTGAGGCAATATTATCAGGGGATGCATCATCACTAGCAACTGGTATTCTTTGAAATCCATCTATGTTTTGTCCTTGTGATTTTGGAAAAAAATCCCATCTACCTCTGACCTTTTGCTTTCGAAAATAATCAGTAAATCATCATGGTGTTTTAGCCTCTCTTGGAAGGTCGTGTTTAATTGTGTATATCATTTGTACATGGCTGTGATCTTGCTATCCCTGAATCTGCAGAAGTCCCTGCAGAGACCTTAATAGATATTTTACGTGTTGATGCAGAGGAAAAAAATGTCCAGGGAAGCTTCTTATCTCCTCTGGTAGTGACTGTAGGAAGCTGGATTCCAGGAGGTAGTAGGGAGGACGAAGGGCAGCCTTATACTTTTAATGAGATTTAGCACAAATGGTAGGGAATTGTTGGATTTTAATTTATAGTCCTTAAACTAAAATCTTTAACATCAGAATTGTGATGTTCATTCAGAGAATCTAATGGGAAATTTAAATGAAATTCTGTGTTTGATTTCTTTTTGTTTATGACAAAGCATCTAAAACACCAGAGTCTGGGAAGAATATTTCTTTCTGCTGTCCAGGTTGTCTTTATCTGGGTAATAGGTCAAAGCAGAGGCCTTCAGGGGTAGCTTGAAATGTATTTTAGATATGGAATGTACTGCAAAGACCCTCCTTTAGCTACGTTGTCTCTGCATACTTTGATGCCATTATGACAACCTTCCTATCTGATTTTGTCCATGATTGCATCAAAATTGCCCTCCTGGTAAAGTGCACTATAAACTTTAATTGAATTCTGCTAAGTTTACCACACTCTCACAGGCAGGAGGAGGCTGTAATGGATTTTTGTGTGCAATGTAGTTGTTTCTATTTTCTGAATGCATTTGAGAAATTGGCAGATGTTAAGAGAAAGGACAGAATAACAGAAGCTGCCCGCATTGTAGACTCCTAATAGAACACTTGCATATAAATCATATCCTCAAAAATGGTGCCTTTAGACACGACATTTTAAAAAGTTCAGGTACTTTCTGGCCCTGCCAAAACCCATGTACCACTATAAAACAATAAGAAAATATGTGAGCACTGCCAGAAACCTCTATCGCTGTGGATCTTCCATGGTTCAAAGACACATACGTAATGCAGACAGCAGAAAATGCCACAAGCTACAAAAGAGGAAAAGTCAAATAAAAATGTTTGCTGTTCTGAGCAACCACAAACTTGGCAAGGTGTTTAACCTTGAGTGTGCAAGCAAGAGTGTGCAACGAAGGAAAAACTAGCAGGTCTCTGTGAAACGAAGAGGGCGTCTTTCTGTTTGGTAGTTGCAGTGGGTTGGGTTTGTAACCGGGCGGAAACACCAATTTAGTGTAGTGGTTTGGTCCAAAATACTCATTACTATTTATCTTCTGTGAGATAAGAATTAGGAGAAATGCAAAGCAGGCACCAAACTTGAAAGAATATAAAGAAGTTTATTAACAGACCTAAAAGAGGGATAAAAAAAATTATACCACACCTTCAGAACTCTCCTCCTCCCCCACCTTCCTCCCTTCTCCCACTGACAATGTAAAAAGACAACCCTTAAGATGTTCAGTCTGTTTATCACTTCCATAATAACCTTGTTCAGTCTATTTAGAAAGAGAAGTCTCTTCTTGCTCATGCTATGAAAACACTATCACAACGAGACAGCCACCCACTTCCAAATATTGTTCAGTCCATTTAGGAAGAGGAGTCTCTCTGCTCGCGTGTGAGTCCCTTCCCCCGACCTGCAGCTTTTCCCGCAGCTGCTTTCGAGGGTCTAGTCTTGAAGGTTTTGGGGTACAGTTTTAAGGTGGAGCCATTCAGAAACAAAAGTTCTCTTCACCCAACTCTGGGAGCATTTCATCTCTAAGAACAGAGGCCCTTCTCCTTCCTGGGGAGCAAAGGGTCTTCCTCGTCTTCATCGTTAGGACTATCTCTGGGAGCATCTCTAGGAACTGAGGTTTTCTCCTTTCCCGTTTGGAGCAAAAGTCCTCACCTGGTCCATCTCTCCCTGTCCAAAACGTCTCATGAAATTACAGCTGCGTCAGCATCTGCCTATCTCAGTGCAGGTGCTTTTGCTTACGAGTTGAACACTCCACCCCCCATATCTTCATGAAATTACAGTGGGTACTCTGATACATCATAGCTTCACAACAGAATTTCAGCTTTGAGCATCTCCTCTTTCTCTTCCCTCAGGTTTTCAGCTCTTCACAGCAGTAAAAGGGTTAATCTCACCTCGGCCTTGCAGCTGGAATGTCGCTTCTTATCGCTGTTGGTCACCTGACCTCTGCTGGACAGTGGTGCCGCTTTTGCTGAAATCTTGGCTGCAGTGGTGGAGGGGGGAACGTGGGTGGAACAGGGCCCATCGGCTACAGGATGACCGTGGCCCGCTGGCCCCCACATGGGGCCCGCAGCCACCTGTCCCAGCACCAGAAACGAGAGAGAGAGCTGGGGGAGGTTGTCTATTCTTAAGTGTGGATCACAGAGGCGGTCACAACTTTAAGTGGCTTAAAGAATTGTCCATATTCAAACTGGCCAGCTGATAGGTTCTGTTTGGTCATAGAGGAAGCTGTAAGAAGAACATCACTTCCGAGACTTAGCTTGCTAACCTATAACAGCAGTAAAGCCAGTGCTTGAGAATTGGTATTAAGTATCCCACATCTCCCTCCCTAGGAGACTGCAGCAGCTTCAGTGGCTTCCAGGCAGAGCAGGAATATAAGCTGCCATGAAGGAGAGAACAGGCCACACCCCAAAATGCTGGTACATGAACCAAAGGCCACAGGATGCTGATCACACACATGATGCTCAGAGAATTTTGTGGGTCCCTTTGTAGGATTTGCTGAAAACTGAAAGCTTTGTGTTTGGATGAATATCTTTTGAGGAGTCATGAATGTCAGAAAATTGTTGGAAGAAGCACCCTGCAGGCATCAAGAAAGCAGTGAAGAAAGATTCATCTGAGGAAAGAAGTCTCTGCAACTGCAGTACTTAATCACAGACAGAGTAGGACTGCTGAACTTCCCCTGGTTTCCTTAAAAATTGAGGTGCAGTTTGGCTGCCACACTAACCTCTGGAGAAGTGCAATGTTTGAAGTTTAACTGGTTACCAAAATACGGCAAATGTTGATTTCTTGCTTGAACTGGCAAACTGAAATGAGTATCTCTCTATTGCAAGTAGACTTTTAACTCCTGATAAGGAGACAAGATTTTCTTTCATATAAAGCAACAATTCTTCATTGTTAAATTCTTTGCAGAAAATAGTCTCATTTTTATTTATGATGTAGAATTTTAATAGGGTTTTTCAGGTAATGCTAATCTTCAGCAGCCCTCTGCTGTGGTCAGGGATCTCATCTGTTGAAATGCCCCTATTCAACTCATCAAAAACACACAGACAGTTCAGAGTGTTTCTGGGGCTTTTTTCTAAATTTCATGCGTCAATCATTATCAATTTGTGCTGTTTGTTCATATTATTTTTTTTTTTTAAGCAGAAAAAAGAAGGTAAATCGACTGCAGGAAGGATTTTCCTCTCCTTTGATTCTGAAATTCTCTTTTGATTCCTAAAACACAGCTGCTTAAGCTGCTGGGACTTTGTTCTGCTTATATTCAGTCGAGTAACAGTCCAGCTGATTCCAGAAACCTCTACAATCTGCAGTTTCTCATTTAATAATGCAGAATAAACAGTTACTGATTTACATAATTTATGTTTCCCTTGTTTCCAGCACAGTTTTCTGATTACATTAACAAAATCATGCTTTTACTTTCTCACCTTTGAAGTTATTACTTTGAAAGCTGGGTATATCTGCTTTATTAATTCAGTGTAGGTGACATTAGGAATGGGCCATGGCCCATAGTGCACCAATTACAAGCAGATAAAACAGATTCTCATTAATATGAATATATAATCAGTTTATTAAGGTAGGGTCTATAGTCTGCATGGAAACAGGGCACCCTAGTGCAAATTGCTTTATTTAGAGAAAAAAAACAGTTTTGGAGAAAAAAAATCAACTAATAACTAATCAATTGAAGAAGACAAAACCAGAAAGGGTAATGGATGGGAGAGAGATCACGTATCTGCCATTAGTGGAGTTCTGATAATAGCTGAGACCTCCTCAGTGCAATGCACCTTTTCCAGACCAATCTTCCCTTTCATTCCCTTCTTTGTTAAATCAAAGGTCTACCTGATGTTTCTATGTAACTTCAGTTCCTGTATTGCAAAACTGGCTTTAAATTGGAACTAAGAGAAGGTTTAAGGTGGCATTTTGATTTTTTTGCCTCCTATGTTTTATTTCCTCTTGTTTTGCCTGTTGACTTGGGGGACTTTGTTCTACGTTGTTTGCGTCCTACACTTTGTTCTACACTGTTTTGGGTACAAAACAGCTGACTGGTGTGGCCAGAAACTTGATCTTCTTATCTGCTCTGCATCTCACATAGTGCTCCTCAGAGTGGCCGTGCTCTAGTGTGACTCGCTACATGCTATTACCTGTCTCTTTCCAGGAGTCCTCTGGGGGTTAAAGGTTTAAATTTAACCTTTCTCCTTCGAAACTGATGCATTTTAAATTTATTTATGCACCTATGAGAGCAATGTCCCAACAAATTATGGACTGCCTTTTGAGTTTGGAAACCACTTCTGTTTTCATTTGGTGATTAATTTCCTTCAAAATGAGGAATTGAGTGTCCCATTTTGGTACTGCTATGTCCATGTTGAGGATTAAAGTCTCTGCCTAAAGACATTTGAAAGTGTGAGTTGATGAAATGTAACCAATACAGCCAAGTGGAGCAACTGAGTATGTGTGGAAGATAGCTGAATCTTGATTCTGACAGGACATGAATGTAGCTGAGCAGAGTGACAACATGATTTGCCTTTCCCAATCTGCAGTATTAAGGAAGGTTAAATATGCTAAAAACAGTAGGCAGATGTCCTGCAGGTTGCTTAATAAAAGCTGGGCTCAGCTATTCATATTTAATGAGTCTATATTCAGAATGGATAAGCTTGCAGCAGGGAAGACAAATGTTTTCTCTGCAGTCATCTCTACTTTTTTCTTCATACCATGTGTTAGAGGCAATCCTCATAAATCTTAAAGGATGTGCAGATTATCTAGCCCTGATTATCTTTCTTGGAGGTACTATGGACTTTCTCCTGGATGTACAACCTTGGCTAGCAATAACTTCTTTTACATGAGCCATTAGAGGTGGATACTGATACAGAAAAGAGAATTGGGTGCTTCAGCTGGAAATGAGCAAAGCTGTACATTTTTGCCTTCTCTGTCCTGCCTAGAAAGGTAGAGACAGGATATTACCCAGAAAAAAGGCAGGCAAAAGTTGAAAATCCTAGTACCACCATATATTGATATGTCTACCTTGGACCATGTTCTGTCCTGCTTTTTGGAAATATTTGAGCTCATTTTTTGTCTTCCCAGATGTGTATGCTCAAACAGCTGCTTGTGTGTTGTGCTGCAGAGGGAGATTCACACCTGTTGGTTTAATGCAAATAGTTTAGTTTTCTTGTGCACAAACTAGGTTTTCTCCATTGACTGTAAAGGGAACTTTGGTAAACTTTGGTGTTGTTTTTCTGTGATTTTCTGTGATTTCTGTGAAATCTTCCTTCACTGATTTTGTAGGAAGCTCAGGGAGTTTAAATATGCTGGCTCATGCGTGGAATGCTTGGCAGTGTTTGTAGTGTGTCCCCCTTCCTTCTGTCATAGAATAATCTATTATTGGGGGGCTCAGGTGAAGAGAGCCTCTATAATCTGTGCAGTGCAGAAGTGCCCTTAAATTTATGCCCAGGTGTTGTTCTGAACAATTTTGTGCTTCTCTTTGTATTCTGTACGTATTCCTTCCCAAGTCTTATACATTAACATTCTTCGATGTATCTAATATCTCTCACTTATAGCTCATCTTTTCCTTCAGCAGAATTTTACATACACAGTGTTTATTTTGGACATTTTTCTCCTTTCTAAAGGAACAGAATGAATAAGGACAGAAGGACCATAGTCAGTCTCTAGCCAGCCAGAGTCCCCTTGTTTGAGGCTTGTCCAAGTAAACCAGCCATCTCAATGGCATTTTGACAGTTTAGGTTCCATGCACAGGACAACATTTCAGGGTAGCGAATCAGTGGGAAAGCAATGAATTAAAACTTCCAGCCTAGCAAAAGCTTCACCTCACTTTACCTGTCTCATCAACCAGCAAAATAGTTGTGCTACCTATGCTCCAAATGTAATATTACCTTTCTTATGGCTGAGAAAATACCTTTCCCTTGTTGTATTATTTGTTGATTCCCGTGTCAGGTTGAGCTTGCTTTACTGACTTGCACTTTCCATTGTGAACTTGCTATGGTGCTAATTTCCATCAGCTGTTCTAATCAGCTTGTTTTCATTAAAGAAACAAACAAGCAAAAAACAACCAGAGAAAAACTCACACACCCCAAATTTGGGCAGCTGCTGTTGCAAGGCCCTGAGACTAAAATTGTCCTGGCAGAGCATTTGTGTTCTCTTTAAAATAAAACCCAAACCCAAGCAAGCAACCAGACAGCTGTCTCAGCTGCTTACCTGTACCTCACACCTTGCTGCATGCATGTGCAGTGTCATCTTAACATACATCAGAAGATCACAATCTGTCTTTTCTAACATAGGAATGGTCAGCCTTGAGTTCTCTTCAGTGGGGGAATTAAAAAACATGTCTGAGCCTGAAGGGTAAGTTCAGACTGGCTGTTGTTGAATGGTCTGTGTCATAACATTGATCTGTGTGGCTCCCAGATGTCCTAGCACCTAAGAAATTCAGTTGTGAAAAGGATGTAAAAGTGGCATAAAAATATATGTGTTTTTCTTCTAATTTTCTGCTTGCTGACATGTAGTATTTAAGCAGAGGAAACTGTTTTGATGCCAAATTCATGAAGAGAAAATACTGAAATTTGTGTCATTTAAGTACCAGAGCAGGTGTTTTTTCACTTGTAAGGTCACCTTTTGAGGCTAAAAAAAATGCTGTAAAAATTATGGAGATTAAAAAACACTTAGGGCTTAATAGGAAAAAAGTTATTGTGAAATACATATCTGTCTTACAGAGGTGCAGACTGTGTTTCATACTTAGGTTTCACTAAGATCTCCAAATAAAGTTAAGATTGAAGAAAATTTTGACAGTAGAAATACAGTATGTTGGACTCTGTTTTTTTCTGTCTGTCTTGTGGCTGTATATGGCTTTTGATGTATTTTCAGTTTGAATTGGTTTCTCCATTCTTACTACCACATAACACAGGGTATAAACCTGGATGAGCAGGGTTAAGAAGCAGTATTAGGAACAAAGGCTCTCTGTTTGCCTGGTATCATTCTAGAAACTGGAAAATTGGACTAATTTTGGTCTAAACCAAAAAACAACAACAAAAAAAAATCAGCTGAGGATAATGTTTTACTATAGAGAACATATGAGTTCTTTTAAAGCTCGTGAATTACCTTTTGTGGTAACATCATGAAGGGTTTATTTGCAAGTAGAAGGTTACAAATTAGGTTACATAAAAATAAAACTCCCTCCCCTTGCCGTGATTCTCATATATCATATGGACTATCTCACCCAGGTTCCCATGGAACTCTTGTCTCAACCTAAATGCTGAAAGTTTACATGATTATAAAAGATAACTGGAGAAATGTATGGGGTTAATATACACACCTCTGACTTTGGAAGTCGGAATCCTGTAAGACTGAGAGTACATTCTGGGGAATGTGGCTTGGGAAGAGCGTAAGTGATATCCAAGTTAACCTTGAGGGAAAGTGATGCATCCAGAAGTGACTATAACAGTGTGGTGTTAGTGCTCTCCAACCGGCCTCCAATGGGTCATGCTGTCTGGGAACCTGTTCTCTCTTTCCCTTAGCTCTGAGATGCTGAACAAATTTAAATTCACTCATGTTTTCTGTTTTACTTTTAATGCTTAGTCCTTGAGTCTTGCATTCCACAGAAAGTGTTTCCTTCTTCTCTGGGTAGCTCAGAGTAGTTCTTCTGCTCACAGAAGCATCTCCATTCTGATTATTTGGGAGCTTTTATCACTGCTGCAGAACAGATATTAAACCATTTCTTATCCAGGAGAATGGATTCATGGCCAGACAGGGAAACTGTGATAGCCCAGGGTTTATGTAAACACTGCAGCAATTCCCATCACCACACCAGCTCAGTGATGAAGTTTTACCCAAACACGTTATCAAGGAAGGAAGCCAGCATTATCAGTCTTGTCTGCAGTTTGGAGAAGCAGGTTTAGCTTCACTCTGAGGCAGTTCTCTCATGAATGTGAGCAAGTCAGCCTGCCTGTGTTTTAATTCTTTCAGCAGCAGCGTGGGGATACAAGCAACAGTCCTGCAAGGAAAAAGCAAAAGACCACAGGGCGCCCTAGTACAGTGCTAATGAATATGTAAGTGCCACAGGCAGTAATAGGCAATGCTACAAGGCTCTTCTGTTTCTACAGTGAAGAGTACGCTGTCTGCTTCTGTGTGTGTCTCTGTGTGTTCAGTGCCTGCAGGGATGGCATTCTTTATTGAAATGACAGTGGTTCCACTCAGTAGGTTTGGGGCAAAGATTACCAGTTGAGTATAGTGATGATAAATTAATATTGTTTTAGCCAGGTGGACTATTACACTAGTTAGGAGGTTCCAAGGACAAGCCTGAAATTATTGGGTTTAGGGCAGCTTGTATCATCAAAAAAAAGGATTTTTTTGGTGTCCTGACAAAATGTGAACTCAGACACTGATTTCAGAATATGCCTCACTAACTTTACTCCTTTTTATTTTGGGGACTTTCTATTTCTCAAAGATAGCTTTATATTTGGCATCCTTCCTGAACATACTATGCTGCCACACTACAAATGTGTGCACATGCTCTATTTTTAAATCGAGCTTTTAAGGCAGCTGCTGCTCTCACTGGTGTTTGCAGTGGAACACAGATGCCCAAGCCCTACTGAGGCTGATGAAATAATACAGGCACAGCCTGTGCCTGCCCTGCCCTTCAGTTATCATCTCAGCAGCCGCAGTAACTTTCCTGCATCAGCCCACAGGGACTTTGTGTAGTAGAAGGGTGTAATTCTTTGATCTGTTCTGCTTTTTCCTTAGAACCTCTAAATCCTACACTTTATTAAACCCTCCTCATCTCAGAATGTTAAGGCTATGTTCTGTGTTGTGGTTTCAAAGCCAGAGATTCACAGAAATTAGCACTGGAAGGAACGGCAAGAGTTCCTCTAATCTTTGCACTGATGCAGTGCAGGGCCAGCTGAATCTATTATCCTTCACAGCCGAAAAAGAATAGGGGAGCTTTATTGGAAAGTGTAGACATAGATCTTGAGATCTGTAATTGCAAACTTTATCATGCTCCCATCTTCTTAGAGCACTGCAGCCACAGCAGCACTACTGTGATGTTATTTGTGGCAGATGACTCTGAAGACCCTTTAGGTCTGGAGATGCCCAAAGCAATCTGTTCTGTTGCTTGTCCAGAACACTCAGTGGAACTCAGCTCCTGGGGATATGGTACCTGCTGCTGCAACACTGACCTTTGCCAGCAGATACAGGGAGCTTATTTTGTGCTATTAAGGAAGGAAGATGATGCATTTTCGGTTCCGCTCCTATTTACAGACACTGATAAATACTTATAGCGGTAAATGTAGAAAGATATTTAATGCAAGGAGAGAAAACATCACTGTAAATCATCGAGGCTGGTGAGAGTTAATCCTGTTCTCTTAGGTCAAGTGGGAATATGGGCTTGTGTGCATGACTGTTGGATGCAGAAGAATCACAGACTTCACAAAAAAAGGTATTTTTTCCCAAACTGTGGATGCAGGGTTTTAATTTTACTAGAGGTCACCTTTTGTTTCAAACAACTTCTGTTTCCAGAACTGTTCCAGGAGTGGGCTTATCTTTGATGAAATGTTTTGTCAATGTCGTGCTTGTAGAGATGGCTCTGATGATGTAGGTCACAGCCAGCACCTCTGTTTTGCTATTCCACAGATTAATACAGTGTGCTGTGCACAGAATGTGCAGGGGCTGTGTATATCACCCTAATAGACAGTGTTTGCAAAAGTTATAATTCACAAAGGCAGTCACAGCAATGAATTAAGTGCTCTTGGCATTTGGGAAAGAAAGCCCATTTGAAATCCAGCTGCTTGCCAGCTGTGGATATTCATAGCAATTATTACATTGGTTGCTTTTTTCACTCCATCTTTTCATTTTAAAAGTGTAATGAATGATTTTATTGCCGTCTTAAAAGTCTATTTATAATCCATTCATCTTGTGATGAACATGTGTATCCGATTCTCGACCTCTCTTTAATACTCTACAAAGTAGTGTTGCTTAGTTTAAAGTTTTCCTGGCACAAATGCGAGACAATCACATTTCTTAACACCTTGAGTGACCTTAACTTTCACTCTTGTACAGTACTAGAGTGTGAGTTTTAATCAGTATTTAATATGTAACTAAGATATTTTTTTTCCCCTTTACATTTTAGTCATCCCTACCTTTCATTTCTCTTGGCTAGCAATATCTGGGGAATGACTGGGAATGCTTGGAGGCTTTGCAATATGGGCAGAATCTTGTTAATTCATTCTTCAAAGTATGCACTGCAGTTTCTGATGCCCACGTGCACAAAGTAAGGCATCTGACAGCCATACGGTCATGACACTGTTGTTTTAAACCTGCTTGCTCTGGCAGCTGCAATTGCAGTGACCACTTGACTGCAGCACCACATTTTTCAGCTTGTATTCTCATCTGTCCTGCTGTGGCACTTTTGCTAACAGTGAATTACCCCAGAGCTGGTGATGGAAGCAGTCACAGTCATTGCCATGCTGCTGGCAAGCCGGAGCCTAGTTGAAGGAGCAGCAGAGGCTAAATGTCTTAGGTGGAGAAGGAGGGGGATTTAGATTCTTGGCACACAGTTGTGGCACTGGGCATTAAAATTTCAGGTCTTTTTTGTCTTATGCTCATGTATTGGCTGTGATCACCCTTCTTAGGTGCTGTGTCCCATCTTCACATTCAAAAATTAGGAGATTTGGGGATGTGACCTTGTTATTTTAAAATGATCAGATTCTTGATGGGCTGTATCTGTATTTTTAATCCCAAGCTCTTTTATGGTATTTCTTCTGACCTCTAATTTTCATAAAAATTATTATTCTGTCAAGCCCCTCTGGATAAAAAAAGTGAAGGTACATTCCAAAAAATCCAGGTCAGAGATGCCTCTGTCCTGAGGCTTGGCAACTTCAATACAAAGTCCATGGTCTATTACTGGGTACGGTATTTCCTGAGCTACTGGGTAGCACTATGTGGGCAGGGTGAGGAACATAGTGGAGCTGGATTTTTCTCTGTAAATCCTTCTTTGGAGGTGCATTCCTGATGTTGCTGCTTATATCAGCCTCCCATTCTGGGTGGCTGAAAGGAGGGCTGGAGCAATCCCCCTTCAGGCACAGATGAGCTGCAATACTTTGGAGGTGGCCCTTGCTCCAATAAAAAAACTTGGAGGCTGTGGGACCTGGCTGGTGGAAGATGATGCCTGAGAACACTGGCTCTGATTTTTAAAAGCTCCTTTTTCATAATTCCCTACCTAAGTAATAAGAGAATTGCATGCATATACAAGCAGTAATTGAAAGGGACAAGAGAAAAATGAATCTAAATGATTTATGACAGGGAGGGTTTGAGGTACTGGAAAGGGATCTTAATCAGGAAGCCAGAAACATATCTGTGCCTTGTGCGAGGGCACATTTTTCTGAGGACAGTGGATAAGATTGAATTTGAACCTGACAATTTGAACCTTTCTATGCACTAGAAGATCTAGAAAAATATGGCATATATCCATTTTTGCTTTCTTGGCTCCCCAGTTTCCTTATATATTGATGTGGACCTGCACATTCTTTTTACATATGGTCTGGTATTTTGGGGAAAGTTTTTTCCCATCTTTGGTCTGCCTCATTTATTTTTGATAACTGAATGTGAAGCACCAAGGTCATCTTCTGAGCCACCAAAACTCCAAAAAAGTTGCTCTTACTTGCTGCTTAACAATTTCAGTGTCTAGAAATTACCACCAGGGAAAAGTACCAACCCAGGAATATCAAGTCTTAAGCAATTAGGAAGGTATGTGCCTGTGCCCCTAGTTTTGATGACTTCATTTCCGTGAGGAACCTAAGGGCAAGCAGTGTGTCAGCATTGACCCTCAAATCACCACCCTTTCCTGTGATCCTCCTGGAAGGACAAGGACTTGGGCTGTCTAAGCAGAGTCAAATGGACAAGACATGCAGGTGATAAGATCCCAACTCTTTGCATAACCACCTCCCACTGCATCAATCCTATCTTTAGCTTCTCTCTTGCCCTGCTTGCTGGATGTCACTTTTACTGTTGTGATATATTTGGTAGAGAAAGTTTCAAGCTTTCCAAAATGTTATCATTAACTGTACTTAATAGATTTATTTTATCTATTGCTAGCTAGGAAGAGGAGAAATGGCATGCTAAAGGTAGTTCTAGGGATAAGAAGCTGAGAAAGAGAATTAATTGCATATGACTTAGCAAAGAACAAATGGATTGAAAATAGAGTTGCAAATGGTGTGTGTGAATACTACTAACACAAATAACAGTTGCTTGAGTTCCTACGTGGTTGGAGTAATTTGTTTCATGGAGAGTTACTTGCAGAGTTCCTTATCACTCCTTCTGAAGTTCTTTTTTTTCAGTCCTTCTGCGTCCTTGATGAGATTGGACCCTATCTTGCACAGGCTTATACATCTTCATCGTGGTGATAAATGTGGGAGTTGCTTGCTTTCAGCTGGCTAAAATGCAGAAACAAAGATTGGTTTAATATATCATTTAATGATTTTTCACTCTCCTTATACTGTCTTTCAAAACCACATAGGTTACCCCTTCTCCAAAATTGGTTCCCAGTATGAGTGGTGTTGTCTTGAACTGAGATTGACTAACCTCATTTAAAATCCTGTTAGAAAAACTTGAAGAGATTTTTTTACTTATTAGTTATTCTGTATTTTCTAAAGGGTTTCAAATGTCCAAGTTTTTCAAAGTTGTTACCTGTTTTTATGGATTTCCAATACAGGGGCACTTGCATGGCTTGATTTTTTGCAGACAATTCTGTGTCTTGGGGGCTAGTTAATGTGACTAAAAATTCCATCTCCTCCAGACAGTTAAATACTTTCATGCAGATGTAATCTCTCTGTGATATTTTTGTCCAAAGTTGCTGTCCAGTACTTAGAAATCTGATCATAAGATCTAGAAATAATATTGTTTGGAATGACTTTTGCACCTTGGAAAGTTTTGGTAGTAATTGTAAAATGACCATACAAGTTAGGAGTAGGGTTTTATTTTCTGATATGTAAAACACACCATGAAATTAATAATCAGACACAGTAGGGCAGTTCTTTTCATTACTTAAATGGGCTTAACTGGAGCTCCAGAAAATTTAGATGGCATACTAGCAGCACTATATAAATTGGGTATGCGTTCCCATGAATAATACAGCCATTATCCAATTCGCCGCCTTCTTAATTTCATTCTCCTCCTTAAAAGAAGTTAACATTTTTGTCACCTACTTAATACAAATGATATTTTACTCTTAGGAAAGAAATAAGAATAATAGAAGGAAAGAAATAATAATAATAATAATAGAAGAATAAATGGTGCCAGACTATAAGACAACTATTAGAAAGTCACTAGGAGCAACAGTGAAAGTCTTTTTGACTTTTGTGGTTAAATGTGCCTTGAATTTGACAGTGATTTCAGCATGACAAGAAACTGTAATGTGCTATGACCCTCTACGTTTAGCAGACAATGGAAAGATTCAGAGTCAGCAATAAAAACTTTTTGTTGCTCTTTCTGCCCATGCTCACCTCTACTCTGTGATTGAACTAGACACCTGAACACACCCCCTCCTGTGCATCCATTGGATAAATCCTTTCCAAAGCAGAGACACAGCTCCCATACCTACACCTACCAAACTATTCCTCTCTGTCCATCGATGGTCAATAGGTGGTGGGCTGATCTCTGTTAGTAACTTCGAGAGAAAGGAGATATGCCCTTGAGGTCAGCTAAAATTTTCGCAGCTGGATGCAAGTGAGGTTGTTTCATAAATGTTGGTCAATCACCAACAGCAGATGAGAAGCCCAGGCTGCCAGTTTAGCTGATGGGGTGACTTTCACATGGAGACACCACTGAACTAAGCACACTTCTAGCAGCTGTTTGCTTAGACAGTGTTTTTAGTAGATTACCCCATATCCTTGAGCAGAGTTGTACCAATTTTCCATGAAAAAAAAGACCCCATTTTTCAGATTTAGGAGGCCCATGAAGATGTTCCATTTTGTCTTGTCCTTCATCAAAAGAATTGAAACAATTCTTATGAAGTAGGATTTTTTTTCCCTTAAAAGCTTTAAGTTCTTCAAAAATGCTTTTTGAAAGAGGTGTCTGGAGCAACCGGGCAATTTAACTTTTAATTTGTACTTAGTATTTTATCCAGCTTCTCAAGAAGCAGGGGAAGATTTTTAGGACCCAAATGAGAATTAGGTTTGCAAAGCCTCTCAGCTTTCACTGTAACTGGAATGTTTCTGTCTTTGAACCTTTTAAATATCCTCTCATAACAAAGATGCTGAGTAAGCGTGTTCTTTCAGCTTGATTGAGGGCCAGATTTTAGGGTCAGAGTTATTTTTTAATGGCTGTTTTAGCATTTTTGGTGCTTTCCACTCTCATAGTTATTCAGAAGTGTGCATGAAATGGAAATGGCTTTGAATATTTATCTTGCTTCCCTTTCTATTACTTGCCATGCTTTTTATAGGCTTAATTTTTCCTTCAGTATTTATGATACATTCTGCCTAACTTCAATTCTGAGTAGCAGTTGTAACTGAGACTTAATGAAGTTTTTTGATGGTGAATATAGATGCATTCAAATAAAACATTTTATTGTAACATATTCCAAAACTAGCCAGTGGTATTAATTGCAGTGTTAGAGATTCAAACAGCAAGGTGAATTTTTAGTTTGTGTAGCCTTACAATAAGAGCTAAGTAAATCACTGATAGAATTGAAACTAATAAAGCACCTGAAGTCTCATCTCATGGCTTATTTGGCAACAATTTTAAGTTTTCTTCCCTATATTCAACTGAACTTGTTTATAGATATTCTTTCTGTATAAACTTGAAAGTGTTCACAACTATTTTTAATGAATATTTCTAAGCATTTCCTTGATCCATGAGTTTTTCTAAGCAGTTGATTGCAAGTAATTGGCAATCAAAATGCAAGCTGTGCTGATTCATTTTTATTAGGCACATTACTTACAGCAAGGTATTGTTTCTCTCCCCAGATGGAGGTTCCAGTTCAGGAAAATATTAAAACAGAGAACTCAAAGGGACTTCATAAAATGCTTACAGGTATGTTCCTCAGTGCTTTACTGAGTCCAGAGTATAATGAGAGTAGTTCTTTAAAGCAAGTTTCTGCTATGCATAGTTTGTGTTTATGAGTTTTAAAGACACTTTCTGTCTGTGTTCTCCGATGTTAAATTAAAACTTGCTGCTTCCATAATATCCTTGCCAGGAAATTCACTTGCCAAAGGTATCCATAGAGAGGGAGTAGAAAATGAATGTGAATGCAACCACAGCAAATGCTGGTGAGTGAATAGTCAGGGGAGTAGGAGGTGCAATTCCAGTCTAATTACAGTCTAAACAATGTATGTCATCCATGAAACTAAAGGATTTAAAACAGAGGCCTTTTTATGTACATTATCCAACCACCCAAATATGAATTGGTTCTGATATCTCTTGGGGTTTTTTCCCCATATCTGAAGTCATGCAAGACAAACAGAAGTTTATAGTTTCAGGTTCTTGTCCTTCCCATTAGAACAAGAAATTTTAAAAAGCAGTAGGATTGAATCAGTTGTACACACACATATTGACAGATATGACCATCGTCCTTCCATGCTGCCTGGTTTTGTCATGTAATTTAAGGAATGTAATCCACAGCACTGACAATAACATTTATCATGTAACAGTTTGAAAGACAGTTTGTCATACAGAGGGGCTCAGACCTCATTAAAATCTCATTCCCAGCCAGCATCTGGTGATGGAGGACTTGATACAGGTAAGGAAAGTTCATTGTAGGGTCAGAGCTTGAGGATGGGGATGAAATTTCTTCTGACATCTGCCGGGGGATAGATCTTCTGTGTAGGGTGTTGTGACAAGACAAGGGCATGAGGTAGACCTTTTCTTCCGGACAGCAGAGGGTAGGATGTGCCCTGCAGGATCTGCTGCTTTCAGATTTCCAGCCAGTGGATTGGCAGTTCAGGCTACCATTTCCAACTGAGCGTGACAGTGACCTCCCTCACTCCCTTAAAGCAACTTCATTTAGAATACTTCTAAAATTACTCTGATTTCAAGAACTGCTCATGCGCATGTGGATTCAGTAAGCTTTAGTATAATTGATAAGTGTATTTAGCTATATGAGTAATTTAGTCTTCCTTTGGACTGTGTTCTCAGTTATCACCTGACAGTGAATTTTTGCTACAGAATGTCTGGTTATTTTGTGTATAGTGTGTGAAACATACATATTTGTATAACAACTGGAGATGTATTTGCAGGAGTGTGAAGTTTCACTTGCAGAGTTTGAAATTGTAATCAACAAACTGTTCTTTAATTTAGACAAAGCAAGCATATAAAGGACAAATATTAACCATTATATCTTTCAGTGAATACTTTAATGTAATAACAAAAGATTTGGAAGTAAATCACCAAAGCTATAAAATTCATATATGCATGTCCCATGCTGATCATAACACAAGTTGTTTACCAAGGAAGAGGGAAGTCTTGCTTACCTGGCAGAAAGCAGTGGAAAAACAGTTTGTCATTTACCATGTCTGTCTGTGTGGGCTTTACAAAAACAAACACATCAAGTATATCAAAATACCAGACTTGCTTTCCAGTCAGTGTTACCTGGTAGAGGTATGAGGGTGGATTTTGATTCATCATATAAAAAACTCCAGACATACCTTCTTCAGAGCAAAGCTTTGTGGCTTGGAACACTAAGAGGTGTCACTGGCAAAAAACACCTAAATACAGATGGATGTGAATCAGTGCAAGGACTTTACAACTCTGCAAGTACATGAAGGAGGAAAAGCCAGTGAGAATGCCAGTGGTTTGTTGCTAGGATTGGGAGGCAGTGGCCTGGGCCCTCAGTTCTGCTATTGATCTGCTGCACACAGACACATAATTTTTTATTTTGTAAATCAGCCAGAGCATCTCAGGGTCACAATGAGGCAGGAAGCTCAGTTGGTCCTGTGGGTGCCTTCTGAAATGGAAATTGAGGAAAGCAACCTTTGCTGCAATGTGGGATAGGTCAAAGTTAATCTGTGCTTTCACCCTCTGTTTTCTGCTTCTTCCTCCTGTGAAATACAACCCAAATTTTGAATAGGAGTAAAAAAGACCCTTGGACTCTTTCTGGCTGTTCTGGGTTTGTTAACAAAGTGGTTCTGAATAACAGTTTTCTCTTCCTGAGTCCTGAGGATAGGCAAGTTTTCTTTTTTTATTTTTCCCACAGCCTGTATTCCTGTTTCCTGACAGTGGTCACAGCTGGCTATGCATCATGGTAGAGTAACCAGATCTTTATTCCCAAGTCACTAAATTCTGTTTGGCTCAGGGGTGGTGCATGGGTGCTGCCAGCCTACTGCAAGCCTACCTCCCCATCTTGCTGCCCCGCTCATTCCATCTACATCTATTTAGACCACTCAGTGAGCCTGTGGGTTCAAAACAATCTATGTCATTTGTATTAAGAAAATAAACTTTTAAAGAGCTTTTTTTTTTTTTTTTTGGGCGGGGGGAGAGGAGGGGGGTGTGGAGGAGAGTTGGAGAGAGGACGTATATAAAGTTACCTGGGAAGATTAAGTTAAAACCTTAGTGGGATTTCATATGTACTGGGGAAGACTTGCCCTGGAAATAGCAGGGATTTAAGGAGCACAGTGTCTCTTGGATGTCCATCCCTTTAAGCATGGTTTTAACGGTTATTGGACACAAGTCAAGCAGTCTGTAGTCTTTTTTTGCTAATGGTTGGTGTTTCAGGGATTGTTAATCCTTCCTTGATTTTCATGCATAGAAGTTTGTGACAGAAGGGCACAGATCCCCCAAAATGCTGTCTTTTGGGATCTCAGTAGGTGTCATTGCACAGCAGCTCAAAGCTCTGTATAGGCTAATTTCTCCTGGGAGCATTACAGACTGAATTTGTTGGCCTGTGATGATTGTTTCTGAGCTGCTCCTTTTCTTATCACAGTACAAAGCTGACCCAGGAGTTCCTGGCATGATGACATGTACTAAACCTTCCAACAACATAATATGCTCAGCAACTCTAGAAAGTGGTTGCTCAGCAGCAGCAAATGAAACTGGTGAGCCACTGACTCAGCTCCACACACACAAATTGTCATTGCATTAATCGCCATTATCTCTGAAAACCTGTCAACTTTCCCAGAAAATGGCTCTTGCAGAGGGCTTGGAGGGCCATCAAATTCAGCCTGCTTCAGACAGCTTTTCTGACTCACCTCTCTTGGTTCAACAGCAGAAGGGCTTTCAGGGCATTTGCAAGCTATGAAAGGGCAAGGTTTATTATTCTGAGGCAGAAACAGGGTTATGAGTGACTCAGCCAACCAGTAGAGGAGGAGGAGGGAGACCACGTTTTCCATAGTGTGCACCACAAATACAGAAGCTATAAAGTGGTGAGAAATCAGTGTGAGACCTTTTGCCCCTTCACACCATACCCTGCTGTCTCAAGCTTCTTCCTTAGTAACAAAGTAGCTGGCCCATAGCTAAAGGTCAGCAGAGGTCGCCCCTCCAAACCACTCAGCCCTTTCACTCTTTGCCAGTCAGACTGGTACTTAGGTGAAGTTGAGTTTAGCCTGTGAAACATGCACAAATAACCTCAATTAGTGCATTAACCTGGCTGACCAGGTGGTAAAAGGCTCCGTGCAATGCTGAGTGCCCTCAGAAGAGACTGATTTGACTATGACTCATTAGCTGGGAAGAGAAATGACAAAACCCAGTAAGAGGAAGTCTTTCCCTATACCAGGTTTTAATTATGCTGCATGCATCTTGGTGCCTCAGGATGCTATGGAGTTGGCATTAGAGAAATTTGTGCTAATATCTGACCAGTAAACAGCACAGTCCCTGTGTAACCTCCTAATGAGAAGATTTTTTAACTCTACATGGCCATTATTAGGAGAAAAATCTCTTAAATACAGTAAGTAAGTCCCCACATCTACATTCCTAATCATCCATACTGGTTGTTGTCAGAGGTGGGATCCTGAGTGGAATGTTTGTTCTAAATCCATGTTTTTAAGCAGTTTTTGATCCATCTGTGAATTAAGACATGGGTTCTACGCCCCTGTGCTTTGCAGCTTAAGCCTTTCAGTACAGAACTCTCTAAGGGAGCTAACTTCTCAGCCAGTAGACTGGCTGTGGGCTGATTGGCGAGGGGTGAGTCAACTGATTTAAAGTAAATCACCCTAGAACTGTCTTCTCTGATCTCCAAAGTGCATAGCCTCTTGCCATTGTAGCAGCATCTTCATGTGAAAATGAAAACACAGAATTTCATCTGAAGCTCTAGTTCTCCCAGAGTACTTTAAAGCAGACACAATTTTATATTCACAACACAAAAACCTGATCCATTCTGTATTTCGCTTGAGCATGTCATTTATTTTCAATCTCCCTCTGAGTAGAGAAAGGTACTATGATAATAAATGAAAACATAAATTCCCTTGAATTGCTGTTCTTTTGCTTTTTTTATTGCTGCTGAGATTTTTGCTAGCCTTGGTTTCTCTTCCTGACTGCCTTTGAGTCTATTAAGTGACATTTCTTAATGGTTCCAGTTGATGTTTAGAGGAGGAGAAAATCCTCTCTCAAATCCAATGGATTGATGAGACTCTGAATCAGAATTTTTTCAAAACCAGGTTTACTTCAGATCCAATATGATATATCTGGCCAGAGCCAGTAAAAGAAGAGAGGCTTCTCTGCACAGCTAGTTAGTTGGCATTCTTGCCCACAGCTGCCAGACATAAAGATCTGCTTACCATAATTTGGAACAGGGACTTGAATTTTTTTTAAACTTTATTGCAATCTGTCTTGCTGGGTTTCTTCTTCATGGACACAATGGCTACTTAGACACTGATGGGGACAAAGTGACTGATTCAATAGTTTGTGGATATTTGGTAGGACTGCTTTCAGCTGCATTTGTAGTGCTGTGTGTTTTTCTTCTTTGCCTTTTGTATCTCAGGAAGTTGCTTTGGCTATTCTGGAAAAACATATTTAGCTTGCATGTTGCTTCAGAATTTTTCTGTGAAAGTTCTTCATATCCTCTTGTTTGTGCAACAGAACCAAATGTCAGAGCC
Source organism: Aphelocoma coerulescens (assembly GCF_041296385.1). NCBI lineage: Eukaryota > Metazoa > Chordata > Aves > Passeriformes > Corvidae > Aphelocoma > Aphelocoma coerulescens. The sequence continues at coordinate 20,799,729 of NC_091017.1, forward strand.
TGAGTGTTTGTGATGAAATACAGTTTTTGTTTTCCAGACAGACCTGCCTGTGACATATAAATGCTGGCAGCATGAAGCAACTCCTGTGACACAGTTTGTCAGGAAAGTAAATCTGGGCCCTGGGCTTTCACCACTTTGGGCTCCTGGTGACAGGTGTCCAAGTGGCTGCTGCCTCACTGGTCTGCTTGTATCCATAAAACCTCACACCACTAACTCACAGCAAAGAGGCTTGACACCCTGTGAATACTGTAACAAGACTATCACAGAGCAAAGGCTTCTCAGACATGATCAGATGCTGTTAATTCCCTTTTCGTGTTTCCCTGCTGTTCCAGTGAGCAGGGCTTTGTTCTGGACAATGCAAATGGTGTGTTGCTGTCACAGCTTCTAGGGCTACTATGAGCAGCAAGAGCCAGCCTTATATTCAGTTCTTTCAGTGGGCAGTGTGCAGTTGACAATTTCCTTTTAAATGTCCTTTAATGCAGTAACACAGCCCTGTTTACTTGTAGGTACTGAATAGTGTATCTGTAGCTTGACTACTGACAGAGAAGTGCCTCTAACACCTGCCAGCAGTTCTGTGTTGCTGCAATCCACAGTATGGCAAGCACATGAGGTAAACAGGCTTGTGCTCACGAGACAAGAGGGAAATAATGATTTTAGCAAGTGGGTGTTTGAGTTGTTTTTTTGTTTGGTTGGTGGTTTTTTGTTTTTATTTTGGAAGCTGTGTTAAGTAATCAAGTAGTCAAGTGATTTTTGAGATAAATGACTGTCCTCTTGCTGTTTGAGCTGCACAGAGTGAATCAAATGGCCATGTGACATCCTTACCCTGCAAAGCTGAGCCAATGACGTTGAGTGAGAGGAGTGTGAGTTCTTTCCAAGTCATAGGAGATCTGTCAGAAGTCTTTAGACCAAAAGGTCATATTCTGAATTAAAGGATGGGTCTGCATGCTCTTCATTTCTTAGCTGAAATTTCTGAAATATTTCTACTGGTGAATGATACTTTCCATACAAGTGGGTAGCCCCCTGGGGGACAGCTCACAGTTGTAAATTCTGCTTATAAATTTTAATTAATCTTTATTTCAATAGATACTGATTTCTACTAGGTCAACATATACTTAGTGAACAGTGAGAGGCCTCTATACAGAGCTTTATGCAGAACTTTTGATTAAGCATGTAATTTCAATTACTGTCGATCTGGCTTTATCAAAAAGCTCTTTTAAGTGTTTATCTTTTTTTCAGCTTAAAGATGCCACCAAAAGTAACATTGGCATTTTCATACCTCATTATTAGCTACAGAAATGCACAACTATTTAAAAAAACAGGAAAAAAGCATTACGTACACCAAGGGCCAGATTTAAGACAGGAAAGTATCTACATGTCCTATAGCCATGTAAATCCTTCTCTGAGTGTCTGAGCCAAAGTCTCAAGTCTTTTAAAAAGCCCTTGGCTCCTTAAGGCCAGATTTTCAGCAGTATTTGTAAGGGAGTGTTGAGGCACTGTTAACTTTGGTCATTTCAGTATTAGAAGCTTCAAGATAAAGATATCTAGCTAGTGTGATTTTCAGAGGATTTTCATAATATGCGGTACTTAGGCATTTTTCAAAATTCTGCTGCTGTCTGTATCTGCATCTTTAAGCCCTTAAATACTTCCATAAATCCGGACCTAACATCTTTGGGCTGCATCTGAATGTTAGACTTCAACATTAAAATTTTCCTGGTGACACTAAATAAATGTCCTACTTCTCAGAAGTCAGCAGGAGTGAGTCAGAACTTCTGAAGGTCGGACTGACTATGATTACAACTGTGCTTAACTCCCTGAGGTTTGTTACTTGAGGTTTGTTACAGAGTTTTACTGCAATTAAACTTGCTTGCTTTGAGGTGCTGCTGTTTACTGCATTTCACTGCAGCTGAGCAAGTTAAGCAATGACTGCTACAACCCTGCTGCAGAAAAAAATGGCTTCTGGGTCTTTTTTTCCCCCCCTTTTTGTCTTTTCTCATCTTTGGTGTTCTGAAACAGTTCTGTCAGCACAAAGAAGTGTGCAAGAGCATGCTGCTATGGGGAGAGAGGACAAAGATGTGGAGGGGATTTTGGTTGTCAGTAATTAGGACAGTTGGTGTTGCCTGGTTTCACACTTGGCTTTAGTTTGCATAGTTACAGTGTGAGATTTAGCCCTGCACTGGAACACCAGGTGGCTGAGGGCAAGGAGGTGCAACAGGGCCTGAATCCCACATTCATTGGGGAGAGGTAGAGGAGTGTGCCCCTGTGTTCAGGACTCTTTAGTCCCTGCCACTTCCCACTTTGAAAGCATCAGCTAGGCTGACTACAGGATGTGTTTATGTATTATGGTGATAAAGGGTCATGAAATTTTGGGGTGTGTTAAACTTCTGGTGAAAAAATATGTGGCTTCCCTTCTTCCTGACAATGAAAGTGGTGATAAGCCCTAGGGGATCATACTGTCCTCTGATAGCAGCATTCAAGCTCCTTCCTCTGCTCTGAGGACATTTCATTTCAGGGATGTAAGGATAGTAATAAAAGCTTTCTCCACACCTTCTTCCCAGAGCAATTCCCCGGTTCATAGCTGCCTGTCCAAAGCTACGTCAGTAATATTCCAGTATTCAGCCCAATAAAAATTTTGTCAAGAAAGCGTAAAGTTTCTGTCAGATCTTTTCCATTAAAAATCACTTTTATAGCAGCAGGCTGTAACAAGCACACAGCTATGGAGTGAAAGTGTGAAATGATGAGAAATTTGGACAGTGTTATCATCCAATGGGGACTCAGTGGCAGGCCACTTAGAATGCCTTCAGTGTATGGAGCGTGACAACCAGAATATTTTTCACAACAGATTATAATGTAAGAAATTTATTACAGATCTCAGAGGGGAATAACCCACACCACTGATTCTAGTTCTTCCCCCCAGATATATTACTCAGATAATATAAAGTCATAACTCCTTGTAAATTATTTATGATCCTGTCCCACCTTAGATTAAAAATATTTCTGCTGGATACTTGCAGGGTTAATATCTGTGGCCCTGTGTTTGATTTGCTGAAAGGCACAGTTATTTCTGTAGGTAGTTGGAGGTGTATAGCATTTGCTTTGTCTGGTAACTACACAGCTGGTTGTGATATGATCAGAAACAGGACATGCAACCATGACCAGAACAAGAAGATCCAAACACAGAAAGCCACTGTAGCCCAGGTCAAGGAAAGCTATTCAGTGAAAGAATTTGCATCATGATCACTGACTGAAATGAATCTGATTCATAGGATACCTCTGTTTAATCTTTCATGATGGATCATAACACCAAGAGCATTGTGACATGAACCACTCTTGGCATTCATCAGATTAATTCCTCATTTTTTATCAAGAAGTCAGGAATGTTGATAATTCGCAGCATATTTGTAGCAGACAGCAATATCTGCATGACAGACAATATAAGTCAACTACTAGTTCTATGTGTGCTAATGCATTCAGGAAACAGCACACTGTTCAAAAAGTGACTTAAGAATATAAGTAGTCTGAGATAGTGGCTTCCACTGTAAATGAGGAGGCTTACCACAAATAATGGTTGAGTTAGTTTAAGAATAAGGAGTACATTCTGATCTGCACCAGACTTTAAGCTGTCGTAGACAAAAAAAAATTTCTGGAAAAGGAGAAGGTTTTAGAGTCCTAAAAATGAAAAGTTTATGAGCAGTGCAGAATTCATCATGGAAGACTTACTTGACCTTGCACCTCAAGGTTGAACAAATAACTTGGGATAAAAAGGAGGGTTTTTACAGAATATAAATTTAGTCAAACTTGTCTACAACAGTATTTCTTCATTTTCCTCTGAGTATCTTGTGAGTAGTCATTATCAGACACAAGATGATGGACTTGAGGGCACACTGGTCTTACCCAATCTGTTGTTTCTTCTGTAAACTGCTTTCAAACAGCCTTGTACCTCATTTATTAATCATGTGTTATAAGAAGGGAACCAGAATGACAGGGCAAGATGAACACCCCTTTCATTAACATGGTCTTCTATGGTCTCTCTTTCATCCTTATCACAAGAAAATAGCTGCAAAAGTTCATTTTCAGAGAGGTGTCTTGGGTGTCCTGACCTGGCAGCTCGAGTTGGTGCAAGGCAATGAATACCTATCCCAACAGTGGTGCAGGGTATCAGTGCTGTGGGGCTGGGTTGGTGGATGCAAGGCTTCGTTACCTCTTCTGTGAAAGGAAGCAATGCCCTGAAAATCAGGTCAGTGATGTACAGGTAAGTGAGGAGTGAAATTAATAAATCAAAGCTTTCATTGCTATCAAGGTTTTACTTTTACTTCTGTGGTAACTCATAAACTATGATACCTTTTTCTTGGAAAAGTGAGAGAAAATGGTATAGCCAAGATCTGTCCCAGGGTAAAAGTTCACAGTGGGGAATGTCCCTACAGTTCAAGCTATCACTGCATATGCCTTCTAGGTGGTTCAATAGCTGGCTGCTGGCTGGACTCCTTTCACATCCTGTGGGCTTCTTTTTGTGAGTCTTTTGAAGCTACCCCTTTCTGTGTGTAACAGTCTGTTGTTGTCACATTCCTGGTTACATTCCTAACAGTCCCACTTCTACCGAGGCGCTGATAGTACAAAGCAGAGCCTGAGTGAGGTGTGTGTTTCTGGGACTGGCACTTGCTCTCAGCTCACTGGCTCAAGTGGTGTCCTGTGATCTAATTAGTGGTAGATTTCACTGTGTTAAAAAGCAGTGCTACCCAAAACTCTTTCTGTGAACGATTTAAAAGCCTTTGTTGTGGTACCAAAGAAGAAAATAATTATCCTTCACTTTTATTATAAAGAATGGACAGTCTATCCCATGCATCAGAAAAAGATAAAATTAATGTTGTCTATATCCCTAAAGGTGTCTATATCCCTTAGGGAAGAAGAGAGGTGAGATTGGGTAGAGGGTTACAGAACTCCCAACATAGAGGGGTGTATTTAAGAGAGCTCCTCCTAGATATTATCCAAAGCATAATTTAGTCATGGACATATGTCTGGCAGGCCAGGTGTAAGGGCCCAAAAAGAAATCAGTTGTTAAGGGAGAGGGAAATTGTTTTGAGATAAACATAGTAGAAGTTAGAGTATGGCCATTCTTTTATCACAAGTGTTCTTTGCAACTGTCTAGATGAGTTTAGTGGAGCAAGTTATTTCTCTTGGCTTGGCTAGAATCATAAAAGGGTCCATCCAAAAGGATACAGCACTCCAGCACACTTCCTGGAATAAGAGGAGGCAGGAAAGTGTCTAAAACATGGTGCTTGCTTAAAGCTGCTTGCAAGAACATTAGACCAGAACTAACATTGAAGTCATGCTGTAGGACATAAGCATCCATCCATCTGTGCTTTTCCTCAGTCAGGTCAGTGCACTTCATGCTGAAAGTGGGGTTGAGGCTTCAAACTAGGAAGAAATTTGTTTTATGCCCTCTTCTAAAGGAAGATTTGAACAAAAAAGTTTACGTTTACTGCAATGTGTTGTTAGATTTTACATCCTGATCTGTTGATTATTTCATCACTTGAACTTCTTGATGTATCGATTTGATTTTACTCATGACCTTAATGTGACCATCAGATTGTTCTATCTTTAATTACCTCAGTAAAATTGTAGTATATTAGCTCAATGAAGTGCTAATTTAAGTGCCTCTTTGCTTGCTCAACCTCTTCTAGAAAACTAATTTTAAAAAGTCAACATAACAGGTTTCATCTGTCAAATTTTGTAGCATGGACATTGCATTCAGTGGGTAAAAATAACCTTCATCAAAGAAGATTGCAAGTCAGTAGTTTCTGACAAACTTACTATCCAACCCTTTTGGCCTGACCTACTAAGAGAAAAAGCATATGTGTACCAGAAACTGTGTGGTGGGACAAGGGAAATAAGCCATCCTTTAGAGAGATTTAGCAAACAGAACATTTTCAGAACTGCATGTGTGGGCTAACTTGTATGGATTTAGGGTTTCATCCTACAGCCAGTGAAGGCAGGGAATAGGAATGTTTCAGTGAATAATTGACAAGGTTTCATAAACCAAAGCCTAATTCATTGTGCTCCTACAAGCCACTTTGTGGGGGTGTCTCTTCTATATGTTGCTTCCATTATGGGCAGAGTGACAGGGGAGAATATGGGAGACATTTTCTGGAGTCCTGGTTAAATTTTTCGTATCTCACCCCATAATATTTACATTTTCTTGCTGATTCTCCTCCCACTGGTGCGTGTGAGGGGAGAGTGAGAAGCAGCTGTGTGGTACTTTGTTGCCAGCTGGTGTTAAAGCACTAGAAGCCCCAGATTCCTTCTGCTGAAGCTGCTTGGCTAAAGCTGCACTGCTGCTGCCTCAGCAGGGTGGATGGGCCAGCTGTGCCTGGCAGAACAGTCCCTCTCAGCTTGGTGCTGCTTGGAAAATGGAGGGAAGGTGGTGAAAGATGATGCTGTTTGGTAGGGGAAGGCCAAAGATGATGCTACTGAGAAGATAAAGGTACCTTTATCCCAATTATACCTTAGGGGTGGCTAAGCACTTCCCAAAACTTGGATGCAGTCAGCTTCACCACCAAGGTCCATTTTCTCAGCAGCAGCAGCAGCTGTCTGCTGCACCCAGGCACTGTTAATCACTCTGGCACTGCCCAGAGGTGTATACAAATTACTCTGGTGTGTCTTTACAGCCAAAGAGTCCCAAAGAATTTTTGAGAGGGGCATTATGAAGCCATGAAAAGCCACTTGGTCGAATGCACAAATCCACAAATAAAAGCGCACACCCATGTATCTGCTTTACAGTTGTATAAAGCCTGCTGATATCAGCCATTTCAAATGGGTGTGGGATGAGAGGCATCATTGCTCTTTCACAAATGGACACTAAGGTCACTCAAAATCAATAGCAAGTAAGAGGTGAAAAGCAACTCTTATAGAAAATAAGGCTGAAATTGCTTCAGAATTTGAGCTTCGACCAACCACTTCTGTGCAGCTTGCACAGCTGCAGAAGCAGTAAAAACACCTGGGGTTTGTGGCCTCTTGTTTACAAAGCCCCTGCCCTATCACGTACCTCAAAGACAAAGCCACACAGTGACACAGGAGAAAGTAGTAACTTATCCAGAAGTGGGAACTGGAATCCAAAGTTTTTATTTGGACACCAGAAGGAGTCCTCTTTGTATTTGCCAGCTCTTCATGTTTTTAACAGCAGCATGGTCCACTGCAATGTTTCATACTGATGTTCCATTAATATTTGTCTTTTTCTGTATGGTCAAGCACTTGTGAGCTTATGGCCAGCTGCAGAGGTATTAAATATATATATATTTTTTTTTTAAATGAGCTTACATTTGTGTATAAAAATATTGTCTGAATTTTTGGCTTATCACTTTTTATGCTTGTGCTTATGGAAAAATGCATAATTAAAAATAGCTTTTTACTAAAATACCTGTGGAGATTATATTCCTGACAGTTGTGGGATATTGTCTATATTTCTATGCAAGTTTTCAAACTCTTGATTTTAATAACTTATTTTGGATTGCTTGATATTGGTGACAAGCTTTCTTGCATTATGGCTCCTAAAAGTAGACACACTGCTAAAACTGGTGTAGAGCAGGGAAGAAGGATAAGGTTTTGCACAATAGAGACTTGCCTCCTTTTTCTGTCTTAGTCATTTGCCTTTTCACAACAATTTTGCTGTTGACATACTCAGCTTGTGATCTAATCTGTGCTCATTAGAGGGCATTTTACACATGCACAGAAGGCAGACTGAGGGAGGGGGAGAGCCTTTGCCAGTACTTAGAATTTGAAGTTACTTCCCCAAAGTGAAATTCATGTACAGCAGTCACTCTCCAGGCCAGATTTTGAATCTGTCACTCCAACCATAAATCATATATTCACAGGAGTGGAAAATTCGAATAGGCACCTGCTGTGTAATGGAAAAAGTTTTTCATTCCTGCTCTGAACAACATTGTTTGTAGCTTTCCACTGACTTGGATTGAATAAATTCAAGCTCTATTAGAGCTTTAGCAAAATTTCAGTTACTCCAAGTGGGTTAGATTTTTGTTAAACTTCATTTGAATGCTTATGCATTTTTTATGCTATATTAAGTGTACCATTTAATGGATTTTGATTGGGTATGCAGCCTGAAGCCTCATTACTTGAAAGCTTTATAGCTACCAGAAGTAAGTGTTTTCAGTCTCTGATGGAGAAAAATCAGCTTTCTGGTTGGAGGCTGGCTTTTTCCAAACTGAGAAATCAATAAACTGTCTCATCCTTTTATGACAGACCTGGAATTTCAGCTCTGTGTGCCCTGAGTTGTGTTCTGTGAATAATATTCCTCAAAGGAGAATTTAGCTGTCATAATTGATGGGATGCAGCTTGCAGTCTGTTATTGGCCACCTCAGTTTGGGCAGGACATCAAAGTAATGCTATTTATTGGGATAACCAAAAAAAGCATGAGCATGTGGAAACTGTCACCCCCTCTTGCCTCTGGGTGTCTAGTTTATATTCATTCTAGTGGAGGCACTCCACACTATTTTCCAAGAGCCTTCTTTCATTCTTCTTTTTTATTTTTTTTTTCTCCTGTCCTACATACTTAACACAAAAGTCATTTAAAGCATGATACTATAGCAAAATGGGATCAAGGTGAAGGAGTATTCTTTGCTACTTTCTAATCCAAAGGAGAAAGGTTTTGTAAGCAAACAAGTGAGATATCTGCTATTCTGTGACACAGGAATGCAGCTTTCACAGGAAATGCCTTCTGTTTGAAGACATCCAGTGGTGCCCACAGTCAAGGCTGCCTCTTAGGAGGCAAGAAGTGGTCTTAATTAGGATGATGTCTGCAAGAATATAGTCATGTTGCAGGTACAATGTCTCTGTGAATTAAAATTGCTGTGAAGTTGCCCTTCAACTGTGTGCTGGGTGTCTGAGAAAAGCCTTAGTAGAACTGACAATTTTATTGAAGAGAATGTCTGTTGTAAAGCTATTTTTTTTTTTTTTTTTAAGTGAAGAACTCTGGCTTTGTGTCATGTTTTCAAAAGGATTGGCTGTTTTGTTCTGAATCGGTGTGACAGAAATGAAATCCTATTGTAGATCATGCTTGGTCCAGTACGGAAGTGCCTTGCCAAGATGCTGCATTGCTGGTGTGTGGGGCCTGAGTTCCTGCAAAAGAGAGATGGAGGTTTCAGGGTGTGCTGGTGTTGAGTGGTGGCCATGTGTAACTCAAAACTTACAGCACCTTGCTTTGCTCTTAGAAGCAAGATTTTCTTCAGATGAGTTTTTTGTCTAGGAGAGAGATATTCTACAAGTTGCCACCTTCTCCTTTGAACAGTAATTGTCCAACTTCTTCCTCAAGTCCAACCTGCCCACCCTTCTGTTTGTCTCCAAGGCAGAATGGTCCTGCAACAGTTGTGTGCTGCAGATGAATATGTGAGGAGGGGAATGGCTGGTAAGCAGGGAGTTATCCTCCTGTCTGTGCCTAGGAGTGGCTGCAGATGGGCAGGATGAGCATCAACCAGCACAGGTTAGGTCAGTACAGAGAGGAGCTGAACTTCCCTCATGTGTGAAGCAAAGGTTCTAGGGATGGGGCTGGGTGTCTTCTGTCAACAAAATGCTGCCTCTTCCATAGAGCAGACAGAAAGTGGTGCAGGCCCTGTATTTACTGTGGAAATTGTGCAGAATACTGCAGAATTGGCTCATAAGTGTGTGTAGGTCATTAACCGAGTGCCATCTGCTGGCACAAGGGGACTTTATTGTCTGCTTCTTTAACACGAGAAATGAGTGCTACAGCTCACGCTGAATGGCTTCCAGGTGGGCCCTGAATGCAAGGCACCAGCCTAGTTTTAACTCTGGCCACAGCTTTTATTCCTTTTCCAGCTATTGCAAAGTCTGTGGAAATCCCCATATGGCTCTCTTTGGCAGAACTCATAGACTAGAACCACCTCTTGCTACCTGACTGGGCTGCATGGACAGAAGAGGTCAAATTTTTGCATATTGTTGAGAGACCCTGTTTAAGTGGCATGGTATCTTACAGAAGGGTGTACACATTCAGCTAGCTTCTGACAGAAGCACTGCATGTCCTGCCACTCTTCCACGTGTCCTCAGATGTCAGCAGGCTCCCTTGGGTCTTTATAAACTCAGGTGGAGAAGCTGGAAAATCATTTGCAGCTCTAAAGGAATGCACAGAGGGGCAGGGGCCTATTATTGTAATTTAATTAATTTAATAAGTATATTTAATGGAATAGGAGCCATATCAGTGTAATCATCACCAGGAGGCCTCTCATTCATCTATTTTTCATGCAGAGCAGATTTTTGTACAGCACAGGTGCAGTTTCAAAAGATGCCAGGAGCAAAGCCTAAGTTGGAGGCAAGCAGATCTTCTAGCACTTGGGAAAAACCAGGCATGATTGGGCAATTTGTCACCCAGCATTACAGTACAAAGATACTGTATCTATTTTGTTCACAAGAGAAAAGGAGGAAACTTGCATATTTTTGTGGAGGATGGAACTGTGACCTTTTTAGCTGCTTGGATCAACAGATGAAAACTGAAGTCCTCTGACAGAGCTCTCTAAGGAAAATTTGTCCTGCTGCTTCCCTTGATTAGGAGAAAGTGGTTTTTCTGCCTTGCAAAAATGCTTGACATATGCAAAAAAATACATTCTTCAGTAAAATAAAAGGACAGCTTTGCAAAATTCTTCACCGAGACTGAGGCACTAGGATAGACTGGGGTGCACAATTCCCGTGATGGAAGCCTCAGGCTCAAGCCATTGTTAGAACAAGGAACTCTAACTCAAGCTAGGAAACATGTTCACATCACACAATTATTCTCCAGTGGAGCCTTCCTCCCTCATGATTTTAGTGTCCATCTTCTCCACAGGAAGCCCTTGAGAACTATATTGACAGCAGCTCTCTTCACAGAAAAAATTGTCATCTTTGTGTGGGGGAAATATATTTCCTAGAAGATTTCCACCTGTCTTGAGCACACACTTTATTTAACATCCAAAATATTGAAATAAGAAGCTGTTCTCAAAACAATCCCCTTATCATAAAACACACCCTGCTAAGAACATGATTTCTGTTTCCATTTAATGGGAGGCAGTGTTCCTCATTATTCTCTGCACACTGAGCTTCATCTAAATCAAATTGAACTGAAAAGGACAATAGTGCTATTGATTTCTAGTACCAAAAATAATGCATAATAACCACACTGTACTGTCAAATCTGTTCAGTGAATGAAATTGCTATCACAGAAGATGTATCATTATTCATCAATTTTATTATCCTTGCCAAGCAGGCTGGCATCTTCATTCAAGTCATTTCTATGGAACTTGACTTGAGCAAGAAGTGACACCACGATCTGCACTTCTTGGTCAACCATGCATGCCCAGGAGCTGTTCAAACCTCTTAATTCCTGCGAGGAGAGCATGGAGGTGCCTTCCTGCTGATTGTGTTTCTGAAGCTGCTGGGAATGGGAAAGCTGCAGTTTAGCTGAAAACAAGATGAGGAGAGATGACACGTGCATGTGTTTGAACGTTTTAAATCTGTGTGCAACAGTGCCAGGAGCAAAGGTTCCTGAATTAGAAAAGATGTAACAAGAAGATTAAAAGCACAACTAATTTGTTATATGCTATCAACTAGGCTATAAGATTTTCTCTTCTGTTTTTGAATACTGTTTATAATGAGTGCTGCAAAGGAAACCCTGCAGTACAGGGTGCCAAGAGTCATGTTTTGGGACAGGGAGTTGTAGTTGTATTGGAGGTTCAGCTGGCATAAACTGGCTTGGGTTCACAGATGGCATCTCCCTTCTCTGCAGTGTGCTGTAGCTCGATGCATGGGTGCATGCTGGGGATGATTATTTTTAGATAATAACTGCCTAGTTCTGGAGGGGCCTTTAGCAGTCTTGGAGCCAATAAGGGAACTATGGCATCAGCAATGTGAAAATTGTGGCAGCGTGACATCCAGGGGAAACACTGGTAGGCTTAGGTCAGATTCTGGTCAGAGAGAACCACCAGCAAGTACTGACACCAATAGCAGGGGTTTTGGGACTTGTGGCTTTCTGTTGATTAAAAAACCCAGAGAAACAGACCACCAAAACCAACCACCCCTCTTGCAAGTATTCTTCTCTTCTCACATGCACTTTTCTGAGCTGCTGAGCAGTTTGGGTAGGGATACACTTCCTCTCTTTGTTTTTGTGACATGTCAAGCATTCATTATGAGGAGATCTTGATCTTACATGCCTCTGTAGCCTGTGCTTTGTAACTGTTCCACCACTTGTTGCTGAAGTCCAAAACTGCTCTCCCCTTTCTGGTTTTGATTTGTTGGTGTTTGTATCTGCCCTTCCAGGGCCTGGCTGGAACCTACTACAGAAGGGCAAAAGTGATGAGTGGAGCATATTTCACTGGTTTTCCAGTCTGACTGCTAGTGGGAAATACTGACACTCTCTCAAGAAAGCTCACTCACGTGGCCATCTCAGTTTACCTTGAAAGTTCAGGCTGGCTGCAAGGTTCAGGGAAAGGGGGTTTAACTGACTCCAGCCTTCAAATTTATTTTAGGCAGACTGGTGAGGAAGTTTACACAAGGTTGAAGGTCAAATACTTTGTGTGTAGATGTCAGAAAATTCAGGAAAAAGACATAGTTCCTTTTGTGTGAGGTGCCCAATGACTTTCCTGTACACCTCATATTTCTGCTCTCCACCTCTTAGATCATGCAGAGGATTATTGGAACACAGCTTACCTTTCTGACATAAACCCTGCTCATTTTTGTTCCATCCTTCTTCCCAGGCCCTCCTTTTTCAGCCTACTCAGGGAGAAGAAGCATGTGAGAGAGGAAGAGTGGTGGGAACTGGCAAAACCCCCAAATTTGCATATGGTGCAGCTTAGCTGGTAATGATGATGGACCAAATGCTTCTGCCATTAGCAAGGCCTTTTGAAGAAGGGAATCTCCACAGGAAAAGGATAGGAGCTCTTGGGCAGGTTGCACAGCCTGAGCTCAGTGGATGGTTTAAGCAGTGCACAGCCCATTTAGAGGGCTGCTCTCAAGCAAGAAATTTCCTCAGCTGACCCTGTGGCATGGGCTAACTCAGCACTGAGTTGACAGTGTGCTTTCCAGGACCTACATGACACCTGAGGTGGAAACGTGCTTCCCACAGCAAGACTATTAATATATCTGCTTTTGTGAGCTCTTGGCCACAGTCTGAGGCCATATTCTTCTAATAACCCTGAAACAGGTTTTGTTTTCATGTACTTGTGGATATTAGGTTGAACCTTTCCTACTGTCAGGGATTTCTGAAACCTTAATTGCTTTTCGAGCTTAATTGCCCCTGGAATGAGCTCAGAAATTAGCTTTTTGCTAATGGGGAAATATTTGAGCTGTTAAGGCTCTAAACTATTATTTTTAGACCTAAATTAAGGTGGGGAAATGAGATGCAGATAACAATCAAGGTTTCAATGTTATTACACTCGAATGCACTAGGACATACAGGATTAAATACAGCCTAAAATGAGTCCAAGAACCTGTTCAAAATGAGTAGTCTTGAGATGAAACACCCAGACATTCTCCCAACTACATGCCATCTTGATCTTATTTACCCTTGTTTTAATGTAAAGGTTTTGTTGACAGGCGTCATTCCAATAATTTCACTGGGTTTATACACTAGAAGAGTTGGCTTTATTGGAATAAAAGGGTACACTTTTAGGGTTTATAATTTTTCTCTCATCTTAAAGAAAAAATTGGGAAATTGAGTAATGACCTAATTGGTTTTAGCAGATGCTCTGCCAGCATGTGGAGAATTCATGTGGTACTGTTTGTCACTGGGGGACCTTAACCATTTTTGAGCACTTGCAGCCCTCAGAAGCAGTACAGTAATACCTTGCAGTACTTCTGAGGCATATGCAAAATACAGGTTTCAGCAGATACAGCTTAAAGCACAGCAGTTGTGAGAGTGAAAACTCGAGTGTAGCAAATTAGCAGTTTTATTCTATACCCAAGTCATTTCTCAAAGATGGAAAAATTATGCTAAAAAACACAGCATGTGATAAAAAACTAATGTTATTTTTATTCCTAGGAAGGAACTTTCATAGAATAGTTATCAGTGTTGCAATTCTCGTCAATTACTGGTTTGTTTAATGGACTCTTCTCATATGTAATGGTCCCTGTGACAAGGCAAACCTCAAAAAAACTTAGATTCATCAGTCAAGAAGTCTTGCAGTTAGTCATTCTGCTTGTATAGGTCCCTCTATCATTTTCTACCAAGATTTTTTAACTTGTGGGGCCTATATAAGCTAATATTTGAGACCCTGTAGAAATGTAACATCTGGTTCTTTCATTAAAGGCTGTCAAAACATTTATGTGCAACAGGACCTAAGTAAGATCTCATTGGGGAAAAAAAGAATTTGAACCTGAATTGAAACATTTGTTGTATGTTTTGGTGAAACAAATGGAAAATTCTGCACAAATCTACTCTAGATCTTGTGTTGCTATTTTTCCCCTCTTGACTCCATCTTTATAACTTGAACAGGGCTGTTCCCTGCTGGAGACCACAGAAACCTCCCAAATTTTCTGTGAGAAGATATGTAAACATTTGGCTCAGAGGCAGGAGAGTTAACTGGACCGTCCTGGGCCAATTAGAATAATTTGGAACCCTGCTCTTTTTTTGTGAAGAGGATGGGGGAAGAACTGAAGGGCCAGGTAGAGTTGCTTCTGTATCCAAGAGCTGCCAATACAGGGCTGAACACAGTAAAAAGGGAGGAGGCACCTTCCTAGCGTGATGTATGTACATGCTCAAGCATGTCTTGACTTTACTTGGAAAGACAAATATTCCATCAATCTGATCCTGTTGTAGAGCAGAAAGGGTGCCAGCCAACATGTGGAAGTCTTCTCCAGGCCTGGCAGCTGGAAAGGCCATGGTTTGTGTCATGGTCACCACGGGAATGTGCTTTGGTCCAGCTGATCCCTCTCTAGGAATCTGCCTCATTTAAGCAGATGGAGCTGTTCTGGGTTTACAGTGACTGTTGTCTGGCTAAATTGGGCCTTTCAGCAATCTCCCCCTGCCTTCCATGGCTCCTGGCCACACACAGATCCCCTCCCCAGAGTGCTGGGTGGCTGCTGCTGCTGCTTCTTGTGCTGTTACTGTGTTTCCAAGTGAATGTCCTGTTGTGCAAAACTGGCACGAACTGCATCAGGCTCCATAATGAAATGCTGGTTGTACTGGCAGTGCACCACTTCCATCTCCAAAGGATAAGTAGCATCATTTATGGGAAGTCTTGAGAGCTAAAGCAGATCTGGCTCTGACAGGGGCAATCAGATTTATATAATTTTCTGACAGACAGTTAAGCTTAAAGCTGCACAAACCGGAAATATACTGTCAAGGAAAGTTAATGCTTTAGAAGCCCAAGGTCTTATGAGGCAAGGCACAGACCTTTCTTCATACAAAGGTGCTGCTGCTTTCTTCTGTCTTTTCAGAAGCCCCACACTGCCATGAGAAAAGACCCCACCCTTCCATGAATCTGATCCCTATTAAAGGTAATAGAAACAAGAGCATTTTAATGGGGGATGTGTTTGGACTAGACTCTACCACGACACAGACTTCAGTGTTTGCGTGACAAGAAGTAGCAGCAATTCTCCTTGGTTATAGCTGGAACAGTAAGTACATTTTAAACTCACTAATGCAGGGGAGATGGTATGAAATGAGCTAAAAGCTGAGACTGGGTCATGATTTTCCAGCCAGCACAATGCCCCAAAGGTGTCCTGAACCATTAAGTCTGTCTTATGTTATTTCAATAGAATAATATATCAGTTCCATAAGTTTTGGCACAATGTCTCAAACCTAACATTTAGCTAGGGCGTGCAGGTACAGACGGCAGGAAGGACGTGGAGGCTGTCAATCTATTACACACAATTCTTGCACCCCTGACTGTGTTTTGGTGGGAGGGTAGGTGGCTTTATGCTTGTTAGCTCTGTGTAGCAAGTCACAAAATGTGAGGGTGGAATACATGTGTCAAAGAGAAGGCTGCTGAAAGCGGCGGCAGCAGGTTTGTGCTGTGGAAACCTGTGCAAAGCTTGTTCTGCTTTCCATGTCACATAACCCTGCACTGTGTCTGCGGGATCTGGCTGCACCCTAAAGACACACACGTGGTACCCTTGGTGTGGACAGGGGACTGCAGAGCTTTGGGGGCCCAAACTGTAGTGTTTTAACAGTGCCTGACTTTAAGTAAGTGATGATTTGACACAGCCACCTTGCCCAAAGGATCTAGAGATACCAAACATCCTTAATGCACTTGATGGGCTGGCTGATTTTTTTTTTTTCCCCCTCCTGGGACTTTATAGCTGAAAGAGAGTTTCTGAGGGTGAAGCAAGTTTGTCATTCAAGTATTACTGCACGCTCAAACCCAGCAGGCTTTTGCAGGACATTCTGTGATCTTGATACCATATTGTCCTAAGCTCAAGAGGCATTTATACTTTTCCTCCTATCTGAGTGTGGGCTAGAGTGAGGACAAAAGAATGAAAAGTACCAACTCTGTCCAGGTGAAGAACACAAATGATTATGTTTTTATTTAAAAACTAAAAAAAGCAAATCTGTTCTTTTGAGTAGCACAGTTTGTGCTGCAACTGCTGTAATTCTACAGAAAATTGTGCTACTTTAGGATCTTTTTGCTGGAGGCAGGAGTTTAATTTAATATTCCCTCTTCTTATTGTTACAAAATAACTGTACCTGCTTATTGTACATTCAAACAACTCTTCAGTGTAAGGTTTTAACCAGAGATGACGATTGAGAACTCTTCTTTGGAGATGACAGATATTTTTCCCCCTGCAAACACAATCTACTGCCTTTCAAATGAGGTACTTTTGAAACTGAATGTATCCTTACTGCTTTAGCATCTCTTTCATTTACATACGGCACTGAAGAAAAAAGTAGGTAGAAAACCAGAAAAGGAGGTGGAAAAAGAAGACAGAACTAGATAAACAAAAACACTTAAAAAATTCTTTGTCTTCAGATATTCCACATGCTTCACCTCTATTTATCCATCCAAAAGGAACTGACAGGAACTTATCATTCTGGAGATTTTTCCATTTGAGTTAGATACCTTCATCCACTGTCAGCTGCCATTAGCACTTCATGCTGAGGAGGTTCCTGTGCTAAACAGGTTCCTATATCAAAAAAGTAGTTCCCAGAGTTGGAAGGCCCTTCCAGCAGATTGTTTAGGGGAAGCAGCCAAAAACACCAAATCCAAACCCCAAACAGATCACAGGAGGAAGATGAGCAAATGAATAAAAATCATAAGAGTTTTCAGGAATTTTACAGCATAATTATGTGTCTCATTAAAATGCTCTTCCTTTTATTATCTTTGCATTTAGTACAGTAGGGGTTTTGTTTGATATCGTGGTGATTTATGAGTACTTGTGAAATGACAGAGAAGGAAGAAATGTGATGAAAGGAGAGGTGAATGATTGCCCTTAAAAGACCACGGGATTCCTTGCAATAGCTTTGCTTGGCAATACTTTCCTAGTTTGTAGAGCACTAGTTGGTACAGGGTTTCAGGGGGATACAAATCTTTGATCATCTCTGTGCTAAATGAATATTAGCCTGGGTAAATGTTTTGCTTACATTTCAGGTTTTTTTCATATTTTTGGTTGGGTTGGGTTTTTAACTTCTTGGTGGTTTCATTCATCACAGACGTTAGTGGCTCCCAGGTGATTTCAGTAAGTACCAGGGTGAAGATGAGGTGACATTGAGTCTGTATGGAATCCACAGGACTTGATGACAGAAAGCTGTAGTATTAGTGAGGCTATATCAGCTTATAGCAGGGGAAAGTTACCTATTTGACCCAAGGGGAACACAAGGAATTTTTGGTCAGACCTTTTTATTTGTAAATTTTCTGTTTACTATTGATTTTGATATATATTGGTCTGTTTATAATATGCTTGCTTAGGTTTTTTATGGGTACTTTAGTAACTCCTTTTGAGTTTGGATTTTAAACTGCTTTACAAACATTTCATAGTATCCTTTCCATTTCACAGTTATTAGGCATTTTTACCTCTAATGTACATATAGTCTTGTTCCGGTTTGGCCAAATTTAGAAATATATCCTCTGAGAGAAGGCACAACCACCCCTCCCCCACCAGGTTCGGGAAAAAAAAATAAATTTTCCTCGAAGGAAAGTGAAGAAGATGAAACTATTTATTTAACAAACACACGGGAAAGGAAAATGAGGTTAAATGGTAAAATCTTTCGCTGTGGAGGAAAAACCTGGGAAAGCGTTAGTGTCCTCCCTTTGGTCTCCTCAGAGCTGGGGCTTGGGCCAGGGCCAGGCCCTCTGTGCCCGACGAAAAGTCCTCCCGATGTGCTCTGAGGTTGAAAAGCAGTCCAGTAGCAAAGGGAGAAAAATCCGGAATTCTAGAGAAGGAAAAAGCAAAGTCCAACTCTCAGTCTCTCTCCGGAGAACCAGAAACTGAAACAACTGGCCAAAAGCTGACTGGAACACAGCAAGCCGGGTGCTTCCTCGCTCCCCCGCCGCGGCTGGGAAGGGAAAAAAAACCCTCCTATCTTTATGTGACCTTGAACAAGCTGCAAACTGCTTTGAGAAAGTTTTGCTCAGTTTTTTCTTCTCCCTCTCAGGCTCAGTTTAGAGGCACAGAAATTAATTTCTGGGCATAGGCAGCGATATGGGATACATATCATAACGTCACCCCAAGACAAGTCTTCACTATAGGAAATCATCAAGTCGAAATATGGAACCTTCTTAGTTGTAAGAGATGGACCTGAGTGTTGGGAAGCTAGTGGATTCTCTGTTTGGATCTCTTTTGTTTATAATAATGGCAAGCTTGCTCTGTTGTTCTTACTATCCAGAAATTCCAGGCTCCCAGTCTGAATCCAGATGCTAATGATGTAGGCTGGTGTTTTCCTAAAACTCAGCATGCACCACCCTGTAGTAGCAGAAGCTGTTCAATTATTATTTGATGAGATTCCCCATGTGAACCTGTCATGAGTATATTTAACACTTCCTATTTGTAATTACCAATGTTCTGCAACATGTTAAAAGCAGTCCAGAGGCTTTGGCCTTGTGTGCCCTACAGTATGTTAAACCTTGTTTGGGCTTACTGCAATGCTGTAATCACAGATCTTGTTGCCTAAGGGAATTTTCTCACGTTTCTTAATTTAATTAAACATTTCCCATTAAGTTTAATTAAATGTTAAGACGGAGAATTCCTCCTTAACCCTACAATAATAAGGCTTTACAAACCAAAGTACAGTTTTCACAGATTTTATTCTAGGACTTCATCTCGTTTGATACAGTGAATAATTTAACAGTGATTTTAACATTCTGGGGCTTTGTGAAGTCTGTTTCTATTTATCTCCCTCCAGCTCACTGGAAGCAAATGAGACAGGTCACCACAATTCCCTAATAATTAGAAATGAGGTGCACTCATTATTAGAAATGAGGACCACGTCTACACCATCTCTGCTTGTCTGGTAGTTGTAAACTCCCATCAGTGCAGTGCCTGCCTAAAAAGCCTGACAAGTGATCCCTTTTCTGGAATTTTCCAAATTTTCCAGTTTTGAGGCCACATTAATCAGAATGTAGTCAGTTCATGCCCCATATTTCTGTAGTGACAGCACTGGGCAATCAGACTGTCTTTTGGAAAGTTTAGGTACCATCTAATGTAAATAGTTGAGCAGGTTAGCTGTGCTTATCTTAATTAAAATGCTGAAGGGCCATGTGAAAAGTCTGGTGCTGCCTGGAGAGAGTACTGTTGCAATTATTTCACCAGTAAGAGAGACATTTCCCTATTTCTAGTTAGTGGGGTTACACTTTTTCCCATTTTTATGTGAGGGTGACTGAAATTGCTCACTGATCCTTTGGACAGAAATTATTTCATATTGCTCTTCAAAGCTTTGCATGTCTTGGGGCTTTTCTGTGTGTGTGTATTACAAACACTTGGCTATTTAAAGGGGAAAAAAAAGAGAGAAATGTGACACAAGAAGTGTACATCCCACGTGCCATACACCAGCATGCTGAAGGAATTTTGTCTTTAAGACTGTTTCTTTAGGCTCCCAGCTGACTTATGGTAGCACCACGTGGAATTGTAGAATGAGCAGAGTCCCATCAACACCACATCTGTTCAAATTTCTTGCTTTTTAGCTTCCACACTGACATTCACAAATATGAAAGGGAAGAAACTTACAGTTCTGTCTGATATGCAGAACGTTTTATGGTGTAAAAATTTACTGTAACTATTTTAGTCAAATACATTATTCTGTCATGACCTGGATATAAACATAGTAATTTTACCTTTTATATAAACAGTTTTCACATCAAAAAGGGTTTATTTTACAGTATTTACATGCACAGAAAAATCTGCTGTAGCAGGTAAATTCCTGGCTGTGTTTATTTCAGTAGAATTTACTACAAATTGCATTTATAGAGCAATGAGGCTTGGAGCCACCCCACCTTGCTTTCTCTCCAGGTCTGCTGTTCACAGCAGGAGGGAAAGTATTCAGATGCCACTTGAAAGCCAGTTGACCCTGTGGAGATGCTCTTTCTTCTCCATGGTCTGCTGGGTGTAAAATGCCTGAACTGCTATTTTAGGCACTATATTTCAGCGGAATGCTGAGCTCAGACCTGCTGGTCTCTGCAGCATCATTTAAGGGTGGAAATTTTGTAGGTGAGAAATACCAGACCAAGTCCTTTAACTCAAAAAGTTATTTTAGCTCATTGATTTTCATAGGCCACCTCACAGGAGCAGGTTTCCTTAACAAAAGGTGTCTGTGCTTTGAAAGCTACTTGTTCAGTGACACACTCACATATAGCTTCAGGATCAGCAGATCAGGCCTCTTTGGGGATCCACTGCTCAGAGCACGATGTTCCCATCTCTTATGGATTTAACATGGTTCTTTCACCGTGATCTTGTCTTTCTGAATCACATCAACAAAGTCTGTAGCCCCCAAATAGATGCTTGGATATCCCCTTATATTGAACACAAAGATTCAAAAAAAAAAAAAAAAAAGAGGTAAGAAACAAACAAACACTTCTTTGCTTCTTTTGTCAACTCCATTAAATTTTTTTGTTTTGTTCATGTTTTGTTGGATTTTGTTGTTGTTGTTGTTGTTTGTTGTGTGAGTTTTTTGTTCCATTGGGATTTTTTTGTTGGTTTTTTTTGTGAAGCCAGTTTCCTAATTTTACAGCCTAACTTCTAACTTTAGAATACTTATAGCTGGCAGCACAGGGATGGATAGAAAAATACAAAGGATTCATGTGATTCCAGGAAAGATTATGTAGTTCATTCCTGGGGAGCTATGCCAATAGTTGTCAGAGGATGCTGATAAAAAGTCAGTTTCTCATAAGAAAATGAGCAGGTGTGTCTGAATACATGAGGTGAGCTAGTCTGTTGAATAAGAAGATCCTGATTATATGTGACTATTTTTCAGGGCAAATCCTTATTTAAGGTTCTTTCATGGGTCACTCCTGCCTTAAGCTCCTATGCTTTGGAAGGATTAACACTGGGTCATGCCTGTTGGTGTTTGATTTTTTAGCTTAAGATCTGTTAATGAGAAATATAACTGCTCCATTGAGTTACCCATTTCTTTTGATTGGAAATTAAGAAGACAACTTTTTATAAGTTAAATAGTGTAAAGCTCCTGGTAAGTATTACTAGGTTTTGAGAAATAATACTATGCTGGTTTCATATATTGCTTTAAAAATGAGAAAATCATTACTCTTAGTTCTGTTTCCTTCCAAAGAACTCCAGACCATAAGCAGGGAGCTAGCAGGGGTTAAGAGGTTTGGCAGAGATGTGCAATGTGCTGACTGGAGCAGAAACATCTTTCACATGCTTGGTTCAGCAGCAAGGCTGAAAACTGAAAAGACATTTAGAGATTAAGTCTGCAACCAGTCTCATTGCCTGGGTTGCTTCCCCCACAAAGACAAGCTTTTTTATTATTCCTAATCTTCCAGAGGGTGCTAGCAGCTATTATTTCCTCATCTGTATAAGCAGAGAGTCAGATCCATACCTGAAAGAGCAGTCAGTACCTTCCCAGAAAGGATTGTTGGCTCTCAGAGAGGCTGAAAATTGAGAAAGTGCTTTGTTAAATGTTTCAGAGCAGTTGAGACTTGGTCTGCTGTGGCCTGAGTTTTCCTGTTTGCTATTTTCTAAAGTTATTTTTCAGTTGTTGTTTTGGGTTTTTTGGTATTCTTTTTTTTTGGGGGGGAGGGCGGTTGGGTTTTTATTGGCGTTTTGGGGGGGTTGGTGTTTTTTGGGGTGTTGTTGATTGGTTGATTGGTTTTGGTTTTTTTGGTTTTGGTTTTTTTTGAGCTGCAATTTTAAGCTCATGACTCAGAATTTGTCTGAGAAGAAAGCCTTGGAAGCTGCTTGAAAATTGATATTACAAACTTATAGGGCCAATAATTGAAGTGTTTTCTTGAAAACTGTAAAATCAAATTAGCAACTCAATTTGCTTAGGATTTTCAAGTGGGGAAAAAGAAAGGGCACTCCTATTTTTGTCTGTGATCACTGCCTTGAAGATAAATGACTTTGCTCCTTGCTGTAGGCCAGTGTACATAGCCTTAGCCACTACACAACCTTTTTTTTTGGTTGTAATTGATTTTTTTTATGAGGAATTTTCAGAACAATTTCAAACCCAAATATTTTCCCTCTACCCTTTTATTTCTTACTTGCTCCCTGGCTGATTTGGCTGTCAGTGTAGTGCACTGACAAATAAATCATTGTCAGAGCTCTGTTCCCCAGTGCACAAGAGCCAGGAGTCCCAAACTAACCCTGCAGTCATGCAAAGGTCCTTACTTCACAGCTTTATCAAGGCTTGCTGACTTTGCAGCATCCCACAGAGAAGGCCAGCTCATGACATGAAAGACAGTATCTTCTGTACTCAGGAAAAATAGACTGGGAACCAAGGTGCTGCACAAATACAATATTTAACACAGACAGTGCGACTCCTTTTGCAGGGCACATGACCTGATGGGTTAAGCACTGCAGAATGAGCTGGGTGACCAAAATGTGAGGATGTTCTCTGTGACCTTGAGCAAGCAGATTCCTGTAATCATAGCTCAGTTTCCTTTCTTGTTTCATGACACAGTTGCTGCACACGTGGAGTAAAGAGCAGGCCCTTGGTATCAGGCTTTCCTACCTATCTGATTTCATGCAGATAGTGCTAATAAGCCATACTGGAAAAACCTCTTTTTCTGACAATTCTGGGGCCAATTTCTGTCTCTCAATGTTTACTAATGTATGGCATCTCATAATTCCACTGATATTTTTTGAGGCTTTTGCTGGAACCTCAGAAGATGCTAGTTTATTGCTAAATATTTTGCCTTTGCCCCTTTTCACAAATATTGAAATTTCAGACCTGGCATCCTGCAGAGGGAAACTTTAAAATACAGACACGTTTGGTGAAACTAGATGAAAACCAGCAAAGCTTAAATTTCAGCTTTGACTGATCATGTTAAATTCCCACATACTCACAAAAAAATGAGTATGTGGGAATTTTCTGTGATGCTGTTTCAGTTTAAGCATGCTAGTGCAGATTTTATGGGGTCTGGGGGTTCCTGAGTGCTGCAATATTTTAATGTTTTTAACTTCTTGCTGTACTGCAGACATTTGTAATGAGCAGAAGGCATCAGATGTAGAATACTGATCTTTTGAACTGCTGCTAAAGTAAAATGTGCTAAACTGTAGAGTGAAAGGTGATGCCACAATCAGCCTTAGAAATTTCACTTCATTCGTTTTTTCAAGAATAAGAAACAGATGAAAGAAAACCTCTTTTTTTATTATTTTTCTAGTTACTTTCCTCGCTGAGAAAAATTGTAAATGCACCTTTCAAGATGAATTAGAAATCTGTCCTAGCCACTTGCTGAAGGAGGGCCAAAGAACAAACACACGAATATTTGAAGTGTAGAAAAAGTATGCTAATATGGCCAAGTTTGGAAAAAGGTAATCTAAATTAAGCACGAGGGGATAGAGAGACAGCAAGGATGTGAAAAGACAAGGAGCCTTCAGAGAGTGCCTCTAACAGATACCATGTTTACTTTGTTAAAAATGGGGAAAGCAATCTTTGTCTGCATTTTATCAGTAAATGAGGGTTTTAATAATAAATTATCTATGTGATTGGTATTTTCTTTCTCTTTGCAAGGAGAGAGGCTCTAAAAGGAAAAATATTTCCCTAAGTAAAGTGTTTCTCTGGTGGAAAGAAAAGAGGAACAAGTCTGGATTTATTATTGTCTTTAATTTATGGAGTGTTGGATTTCTGTGGGGGTTTTTTGGAATGGATAGGGGAGAATTGTTGTCTCATGATTGAATAGTGTGCATTTAGCACCTTTGTCACAGTTGCTGTGACATTAGCAGATCAGGAAGCACTGTGGGTTGGAATAAAACTATAATCTTCTAATCCAAGTCAGTGGTTGGGTTGAAATCAGTGTGGGGCCACAACTGACAAAAAACTTGAGTGTGATCAGCAAAAAGGGAGTCATTGGTGTATGACATGATAATATTTGTGTGTCTGTGACTAAACTGAGTACTCCAAGAGGCAGATGGCCAGTGGGTGGTTGCACTTTACCTTTCACTGCCCTTCTCCTGATCATCTGTGCTTGGGAATATAAGATTATCTTGGCTCTCTTTCTTGCTGTTACCCCACTCTCTCTCTTTCTCTCTCTGAGGATGGCAAGCACATATTCCTCAGAAGGAAAGCACACATGCAACCTGTGAAAATTACTAGGGAAGCTGTGGAAAGGATTAGTGTGGTAGCATGGCTGGGCGATAGCAGCACTTGTGTCAAATTAGTGAAAGAACAATGCTGCAAATTCAAAACAGAATTAGGAGCATAAATCTCATTTTGCTCGTAGTGCTGCATCTGTCCTAAATTTTGGAAGTTCTGTCTGGAGGAGTGTAATTACATGCCTGAAAAGAGGTCTTAGTTGTCCGACCTTAGGTCCTGTGATTTACATTTTGTGCTTATGGTCACCTAAGAAAGGAAGAGTATGCCTTGGGATACATTTCTTGTTAGGATGACCATTTGTGCCTTTTTGCCATCTTCTGATTCTCATTCCATTCCAGTGTTGAGCATGAGTCCTTTGCTTCCCTGTAGGGAGAGATAGATGAGCAGACATGTAAATGAACCTTCTGTAACTCTTGCACAGGATTTCATAGTCTGTCACAGAGGAGCAATCGTCTGTCACATTAATATGGTTCTTATTACAGTATTTATGTCAAACCCCCTGTCTTTCATCATTTTCATTAGCATGAAAAGTAAGGTTTTAACAACTATGGTAATAGGTAATAATGTAGCATTAGAACATAAATCTAGTGACGATACAGATACCCATAAAGTGACAGGGAGGTGTTATAATTTGCTTCCAGCACTTATTTTGGGGACAGATTTGTGTAGGTGGCTTAATTTTTAGGAAGTATTCACTATAATTATCAGAACTAACAGGAACGCTTGGCAAAGGGGAAAAGGAAATCTTTGGGTTTCAATTAATTTGAAGATGAGAGGTAGCAGTTACAGCTACAAGTTACCAACTTTCTGATGGTGCTTGGCACACGTTCCCTTCCTACTTCTGACCAACATGTGACAAAACCTCACAGTTACAGAAGGGTTCATTGCCAGAATCTCTGACTTTGGTACGGGAAGGACACTTTATATGCAGTGTGTATTCACAGGCACAAGTGGGATAAACTGAAGTGAACCAGATCATTGAGTTAAATAATTTAAATGTTAGAATATGCTTTATTCACAGTCAGAACTGTGAGGTACTTTGCAAAGATAGCGGAGCCCCTCCTGAGCAGGGGAGAAATTGCTCAGTCATGAAAATTTACCTAAAGAGCCGAGGTAAAGGCAACCATTATTTGGAAGAATAGGACCATTCAGTGGACCTGCATCAGACTGAGAAAACACAGAAAGGAACAATTTCCCTACACAGTAAGGAAAGGAAAAGTACTTTAGTTATCCAAACTAGCACTTGAACACACTGTTACAGTTAATTTGCGAGGTAATGGAGTGTTTAATGGCTTCCAGTGGTCAGGAAGTTGGTTTTAGAAAGATTGTGGGTGAGAGAACTCTTACCCATCCAAAGCATTCCAGTGATTTACAGCGTTTGTAGGCTGCACAGTGCATTGTGCTGCTGCGGAGCCCCAAGCTAGCGTCCTCTGCTCTGATGCCAGCACTGAATGCAAAGCTGAGGTCTCTTGGCAGTGCTGCTATGGATCTAGAGAGCCCTGAGCCCTTCAGATTTGCACATATATCAGCAGGCTCAGATCTTGAGGACTGTACACGGCCCTGAGCTGCTTTCCACTGGAATAACCCATTTGTTTTGGGCGTGGTGCTGGTTTTCACCCTGTAGCTCTGTCTCCTCTGGCTGAGCTCTGGGATCAGACACCTCATACTGGTTCATATCTAGTCAGACTACATGCCACCACCTGCAGCCATCTTGTGCATGATCAGGTAATGTTTCTCCATGGCAATCAAGTCCTAGTTTTTGGATCAGTCTAGCAGAGGTGATGATGGGATTTTGCTTTCACTGCTAACCTAATGCTTTCAGAGAGCTGAAATGTGACTTCCCACATTGTGGTTTGGGAGCAGGCTCCATCACTCTTTTCTTTTTCTTTATATTTTCCTGGTAATGGTTTCCACATATTAAAATGTGTTATGCTGCCTTGGAAAGAGGGAAAGCAGAGGGACACCGATCTCTTCTCTGTGGTGGCCAGTGAAAGGACCTGAGTGAATGGCCTGAAGTTGTGTCAGGGAAGGTTTAGTTTGGATATTTAGGAAAAGGGTCTTCACCCAGAGCGTGGCTGAGCACTGGAACAGGCTCCCCAGGGAACTGGTCACAGCACCAAGCATGACAAAGTTCCAGAAGCACCTGGATAATGCCCAAAGACTCATGGTGTGATTTTTGGGGCTGATCTGTGCAGGGCCAGGAGTTTGATTTAGATGATCCTGGTGGGCCCCTTTCAACTGAAAATATTCTGATTCCTTGGGTAAGAAGCTGGCAGCATGAGGTCTGCGCGTGAAGATGGCGAAGCTTCATCAACTGGGATACGAATTTATCACATGTGAACTTGTGCACTCTCTTTCCCTTTGCAAATCCCTGCACCCAGCACGAGTATTTGGCCAGTGGGTTCAACAGCTGTCCTGGAGGTTTAGGCTCCTTCTCAGTGCACTGAACTGCTCAAGCAGACCTCTGGTTAGTGACAAGGTGCATCTGTCAACTGCAGCCCTTTTTTCCTGCTCGTGAGTTAATCAGTCTTTGTCACTTGTGTAACTGAGCCGGCTGTTACTGCGGTTGATTTGTGATACAGAACTTTTTTGTCTGGTAGAAATCAGAGCAATTTGCAGATGAAGGTGAGTGCTCTCATCCCCATTTAACTGATGGGAAAACAGCAATGAAAACCAATTTCTGAGAAGCAGCAGAGCTGATAGTTAGCCATTGGGAATAAAATCTTGTCTCCTACCATCCCTGTGGATGCTTCATAAATTTCAAGTGAGCCTAATGTGCTGTTTGAGATATGTTTTGATAGATATCCTTTTGACAGACAAATCATAGCCTATCTTTGTGTTTCCAGATAGGATGAGCCTGATTCTTTCTAAAATGAGATTTCCAGAGAATATTCATGTTCACTAAACCAAATTCCACTTAAGTATTCTGCAATAGCTGTATGTTAAAGCACATACTCTTGCCTGGTAGTTTGCTCACTACAACATTCACAGAAATTGTTGGCAACCTGGAATTGGATACAGTCAAAGGAAGTTCACGTGAAGTAGACAAATAATTGCCTGCACAGCGGTTACCATCAATTTACCTAATTTTCAAAATCCAAGTTCATGAATAATGAACTGCCTTTGTTATCTCTGTCATCTCTTTGTTACAGCGTAGTAGATGAGCAGGGAAGCATGTGGAATCCAGGCTATCAGCTAGTGCCAGCTGTTTGTGCCCAGGGAGAGCCTGGCTCACAGCATGTCTCTGCCCTTTGAAGGACACATGGAGCAAAAGGAATGTTTGTATTATATGACTAGAAAGGTTAAGAAGATGGCTGGTTACGCTGTCAAACTTTCAAAATATTGTTGCACAGACAACAGGTTCTGCCAAGTCCATTCCAAAACGACCAAGCAGTTTCAAGTTACTGTAACAGGCTGAAGTTAAACACCTTTGGCTTTGCAATGGGTTGATTCAGCCCCTATTCTCTAATTCTGCTGGACCTTCCAGCAACTGTGACTGAAGTTAGAAAATCTCTCCTTGCAGCCATTAACTCCTGCACACCTCCACACTCATGCTTAGCAGAGTGACAGTCACCTTTGGGCAGTGTGTGCCTGCACATCCAGGTGTGCCAATCTGCTGGGATTTATACTTCCATTCCCTGGATGCATTTGCAGGGTGATATGTGCATGTTGTGAAAGACAAGCAGGAATAAATGCTGCAGGCTTTTTAATAAAAAATGTTAGTGCCTCTACATTTGCACAGCAGTGTGGCCTGATTATGCAGGAGCTCTGAGGCTTATCCCAAGATGATGATTTTTACATCAAAAGTAGATTAATGGAAGTCGACAGCCTTGTGTCCATCCAAACACAGTATGAAATGATAATAAGTATAGAATTGCTAGTCAGTAGGGTCTCATGTCACATACTCAGACTAGATAAATGATGAATATGTAATGAAATTACATAGAATTGAGACAGATGGCTCTAGCTTTTCATAAATGCATACATCTTCACAATCAGATAATAATGCCAATGTGTGGAAGATCAATTGGGATATAACAACTTTGAAAAAGAAAGTAATTTCTTTGCTTTCACTTTCAGATGTGCATTTAAATAAGAATCAAGTTTAATTTAATTATAATTTTTTTCATCATGAAATTAAACACAAAGAAGAAAAGACACCAAGGGGAAAAAATACAGGGACATTTTAATCTTATTTTGCTTTGAATTGTAGTTATTTATCCTAGTGCCTATAATGAAATACCATTGCCAAAAAGAAAAGACAATTATTTTCTCTCCAATAAACAT
The DNA here is from genome assembly GCF_041296385.1 of Aphelocoma coerulescens. Taxonomy (NCBI): domain Eukaryota; kingdom Metazoa; phylum Chordata; class Aves; order Passeriformes; family Corvidae; genus Aphelocoma; species Aphelocoma coerulescens. Next base: position 20,828,701 of record NC_091017.1, read on the forward strand.
TAAGATAGATTGATGGTCACTGCTATAAAAAGGATTAAATGAAATTCTTGACACCTTTTCAGGAAGATGTCAATTTGTTCCTAAGAACTCCAGTTATGAGGAAGCTTATAATACAGTCCACTTGTTATTGATAGGGGTGTTTAATATTTTACTGACTATTTAAGGTGCAAAGTCCTTGAGATAAATCAACTTCTCATCCTCTCTCTGGATTTTACTATTTCCCTAGAGGTACATCTTTCAGGGAATTGACGTGATTGACTAGGGACATAGTGTAAAAAATATCATTTGAAATAATGCCATTACCAAAAAGGAAGGAATTTTGAGAACAAAATAATTATGAAGCTCATTAAATTCACAGTTTCTGCATATCGCAGATTAGTGAAAGAGTAATGGCAGTAACGCAACACATAATTTTGCACGCTGGTTGTGTATTATCTGAATTACTGTCACTTTCTTTGAATTTAAAGTCCTTGCTTGTGTAGATAAACAAATATATCTGTCCCTCATTTGCATGGGGTTTAGGATATTTTCAGGTGAAGCGAAAGTAGCTTTCAGTTTTCTGCAGTTTATCAGCCCAACTTTGAGTAGTAGTTATAATGAAAGAATACCTGCTGAGATCTGAGGTGGTAGGTGCTGTGTCAACACACAACAAGGGTACTACAGGTATGGAGAGTTTGTAATCCCTTGTCTCCTGATGAGAGCTCTTGAGTTGGGAGGGAGGAAATGGGTAAAAGCAGTGCTGGGTGGGAGTACTAGGGGTAGTCCTCTGACACTCCCACAGGAAAAGCTTCAGGTGAAATATTACCTTGTGTGGCTGTGGAGATCTGGAATCAGCAGCCAGCACAAGAGAAGGAAAATCAAGTTTAGGATGCAGTTTGGGGTTCAGCTCCTAAATTGCCTTGATGTCTTCAGAAGATGACATGAATCCCTGCAGTGGCCTTGTGTGAGGACTACGCTGTTTACACTGAGGAACAGAAAAATGAGGCTCTGAGCAGTGGACTTGGAGGCTTTTTGTGCAGCCATTGGAAAAAAACCAAAAATGCAAGTTCCCTTTTAGTACTATCTGTGCTCAAGAAACAGGTGTTTTCTCAACTCTGCATTTTTCCAGAGCCTCCCAAATGTTATTTCAGCAGTCTTTGCAGGAAGGTACTGCTGGGTGTTGGCTTGTGGTGCAAGTGGGGCCAAAGGCCTGCCCCTGTCAAGCTGGAGGGCACTGATGCTCCCAAGGGAAACCCTTCTTGGAGCAGTAAAAATTTCTTCCTCATAGGCTGTTTGCTGCAGAGTCATCATAACAGGAGCATGTTTCTTCTTCCACAGTTTGCCACTTCCTCAGTGATTCCAAAAATTACTTACAGCTGACTCAAGCCAAGTTACGTAAAGTTGGAGGCTCCCTAGTAAGACTTAAGCACTTTAGCCCTCTTAGAGCAGAAACTCTGCATTTACCTTTCAAGTGGAAGGATCACTGACAGTCTAAAATATTTTAGTGGTATCAGTATTTGCCTTCAGTCTGCATTTACATGCAGTCATGGAGAATCTGGGGTAAGATCTTAAAAGAGCCTATCACTTGGTGATATTGCCTCAAGAAAATTTCTTTCTCTGTGAATCATAACTGTGATAGTTTATTGATCAGATTAAGCCAACTTTCAAAAGAGAAGATAATGCCATACATTTTACTTAAGATGTTTGTGCAACTGCTAAACAACTGAATGTCAGCGAGCAAATGCCTTGGTGGTGGCAAGTGGAGAGTGCTCTTTTCTCAAAGATATCAAATCTTTCATTTTCTATTGATGCTTTTTAGAAGCAAAACAGTGTTTTCCATTACAGCAAGTCCTCAGCTGCCTTAAAAATCAGCAAAGATGGAGAATTCCTGGTCTGTGCCCCAGGGGCAGCCTGCCATCCAATTGTATACGGCCTGTAACCATTTAGTTTTCTGGGCTGCAGCAGATCTATACTATCAGGGGGCATTGAAATATGGTTGGCCAAAGGTGGTAGAAGGAACTCTTGGCTCTCACTAAGGAGAAGATTTGCCATCTCTGTGGTACAGCAAGAAGGAAAAATATAAGGGAAAATTCTTATTTCTATACTTCCACTGTATAGACAAGAATGAAGACAATTTTCTCTTCTGACCATGGATTATGGGTGCTATCAAAGACAGGCTATCCTATAGGTGGAATTCCCAGTAAACAGACCTTACAATTTCTGTCTTTGTAGTGAGAGAGATCTGCAGGAACCAGCAGAAGGTGTCAAAGCACATTGGTGTTTACCACGTCTTCGTCAGTCACACACACACACCCCCACACCCACCACACTCTGTTTCTGGCATTTCTCATGCTTCAGCATGACTAAGAAAGACCTTTCCTTCCTCTCCATCCCCAGTCAATGATGTTACAATGATGTAGAGTCGGCAACACTTCATGGAGCTGGGCAGACTTCTGTGGAAGCTGCTGCTGTGGGAATCCCAGAGCTATGTGACATAGGAAGCCTGACTATTAAAATCCTCAAAACAACAGAGGCTTAAGTTTACTTGGCTCATTTGAAAGTTAGGGAGAAGAGGAAAGGAGTTGAAAACTTGGACAAAATGAGTTCAGGAGAATCCTTGATGTGATGGTAAGTACCTTTTCAGGGCTTTGCTTGGATACTTCAAACATCTGTTAGCAAAGGCCAGCACTAGTAAATACTCATTAGCAAAAGGCAGACTACTGTAATTGGCTGGTTTTGTTCCTACTTTCTAATAGATGCATGCATCTCTGCAAGTAAATATTGGAGTCAGTTAAGCTGCATGGTATTAGGCAGTTTCCTGCATGTCTCTTTGCTGCTGAAAATGGGGTGTTTTCTTTTCCTTTCCTCCACCCCCCTCCTCCCTCCCCTCCACATTAGCTCTGGCATTAAAGCTGTTTAGCTAAAACTCAAATAAAGGAATATGCTAGAATTGGAAAGATAATTATAAGGTCAAAATCCCTCACACACCACTGGATTCTCTCCTTCCTGATGTGGATTCTGGATTTGTCTGTGAAAGCAAAGAAAAAGCTTTCTTTGGTGCACTGTCATTAAAACAGTTAGAATCTGCAAATCCTGTACAGTCAAGACAACAGCAGGATTATGTTTGAATCGTAAGAATGAGCAATGTGTTCTGCTTAATTACAGAAGTTACAGAGGAAAAGGATTTATTGACTGCCCCATCCTTCACCCCTCTAGTGTAGGATTGTTCTCTCCATAGTGCTTCTTAAGCCCTTTTCTTTCCAATGTTACGTGCACCACGTGATGGATCATCCACAGCTTAGCTGGAGGTCTTGCAGCAGTTCTTAATAGGTTAAAAGGTGTAGTTGAGCCTGCTAGCTGCTAGCAGATCATGTTCTCAATGTGGATTTTGGGAAATTGCCAAGACATGCTCATCTGGGGCTATCAAGCTGGAGAAAACAATGGTGTCTCAGCTCACTATCAGCATGTTTTCCCTGGAACTTAGCTTTTACCTTGGTTGTCTCAATTTCATTGAAGAGTTTTTCCTCATTATTTCCCTTTGAGGGTTCAAAAATAGTTCCCCCCATCACTCATGTTCACAGCCTCTCGTTTCACAATCTGTCCCAACTGTTTTGTTAATGTGGACTTTATCTGTAAAATGGTGCTTATCTTTGATCACACTTCAGTTGGTAGGAAATTTCCTGCTAAAATCTTCTCTTTTGATAAAGCCCATTGCAGGAAGCCTTGGAATTATTACAACAAATCCCCCCAAACCAAAAACCGAACTTGATTTTTCTTTCTCTGTTTCTTCCTTAACTCCCTCCCCACCCCCAACAGAAATCTTTCCTTCTTATTTAAACTTCTGGGGTTTTATGGACAATATTTGGTGTTTTCTTTTTTCCTGAATAGAAGGCTGAAGTTCTTTCTGTACATGAGAAGACTCTCTCCCTGTCTCTATCTAATAGCCTGCACAGATTTGTGGCAGTAGCATGCCTTCTCCCAGGTGTCAGATATAAACCCATATTAACACATTTTAGCTCTGTCTCCTTCTAGATGCATCATTGAGAAGCACATGAGAAATTCAGGCCAGTACTTTCAACGGCAAACCCACTGTTATTTCTCTGTCTAGGCTCTTGTTTTTGTCCATCCAAGGTCTTTCAGTATCGTTACTTTCAAGTTTTTATTTTTACTAAGGTTAGAAGTGTTATTTTTCCCCAAATTCTACCCTCCTGAATTTGCTCCACATATTTCTGATAAAGGTGTTTTAGTGGCTTCCCCCCACCCCCCAAACAGAAGTTTTAATGACAAGCTGTCAAACCATGGAAATGCTTTTCTTGTAATCCTTTCGGGTTTCCAGTTTTCAATAACTGCAAACTCTCTCAGTTTTTGTCTACTCCAGAATGAAGAAAACTCCTAATTTGAGGAAAGCAAACCCAACTCCTCTCCCTAAAACCACCAACCCCTCCATGAGTAGAAAAATTCTACATACTTAATATATCCTGAGAAAAAAGGTTGACATTTTCTGAACAATATCTGTGCCATTCCAACCGACTCAGATTTTGATCTTGTGTCTCTACACTTCCTTCTCTCCCTGTAAACATGAGTTTGTTATATTTTTGCTCCCTGACATTTAAAGTGTCCCTGACATTCACATTGAATACTGTCTGTAAAATGTTATTATGAAGATGCTTATTCTACTTTAAAGTTGCTCTGAATGCAGGGATAGAAACATTTTCAATTTCGATTCTTAAACCAAGTTCCTTATAGACTTAAGACTAAAACAGCAGACGGTAGAAGTCCTGAAGTCTGGTTCCAGCTGATGTACTGTTAGTACAGCCCTTCAGAAAGGAGCCCAGTGAAAGAAGAGCATTTTGAAGTTCCACTGCTGTTTTTGAAACACACATAGCTTTTTAATGAATATAAAGGACCCTTGCTGCTCTGGTTCGTGCTGCTCATCTCTGCTTCCATCTCTAAGGAATGCTGTTTCTTGGCTGAGCCAATCACTGGCTCTGCAATCTAGCTGGGTTTGTAAAATGAAGATCTATCTAGTTTAAGATTAGCTCTGTGAGGTGTGTGCTTTGTCTAACCCCATGTGCCCTCTGTGGGCCAAAAAAAAGAGTAAAACCAAGCAAGACTCTTCCAGAAGGAAGTTCATCCTAAGACAGGACTGGATGAGATGCTTGTGTCTCCAGTCCCTACTGAAGGAGCCCAGGCCAACTAATTTATACAAGAGCTAAATCTCCCTCTGTCATTCTGCCCTGTGTTACAGCTTCTGAATCGATCCCCAGGAATTCTGTGTGCTCAGTCATGTGCTTGTGGCACCCTGGAATAATTTCAGACAAGTGTTGTGATGAAAACAAGAAATCCACAGAGACATCCTAAGAGAAATATGTTACTTTTCTGGAACCGGTAAGTAAAATAAGTGCTGCTTTGGTTACTCTGAAAGGTTGAACAGATATCTAGCTTAGGGTATCTCTTTATGGTATTACCTTAAGCTATCTAGGAAGAGTGAAGATTTAATCACCCCTCTAGGTTATAATTTCACTTCCCAGTAGAAAAAAATCCTGGGACATTTCTTTATGAAAGCATTTGCTATGACAAGGGGTGTCTTTAAAATGATTAGAGAGCCATTTGCTACAGCGATCAGTCAATGAGAAGAGGGAGAAGTTAACTTTATCAGTAGCCTGAAGTATAATTCTGGAGTTGCACTCTGCCAAAGTGGAAGAAAATGAAAGGCTGGTGTAACAAATCCATGGAAGAAGTTGGGATCACAAAGCAACCATCTTTTCTCTAAACTGGATTAGCCAGAGGCAAAATGCTTTCCTCAGTCACTGATTGCCAGACCTTTTTTTTTAACCAGAAAGCTTTAGAAAGTGGATAAAGACAAATTTTCTGCTTCAAAGTGTTCAAATATCAGTTCCTGCAGGCACTCTCAGGGGATTATAGTATTGTTTAGAAACTCACTGATTGGGGGATTTGGAAACCTGAACTGCAGGACTGCACTCATACTAGAAAATTGTTATTGGCAAAGTAGCAGCAGTAGAAGCTCTTTGGCCAAGTTTCTTTGACTTTGTAAGGAGTTCAAGGCCCCTTTAGAGAACGAATATCTCAGGCTGTAGGCAGCATCAGGGCTAAGAAGTTCATAGGGCTTCATTCTCTTGCTGAAGTAAAGTGATTTCTCCACCAAACAGCTCACTAGCTTTGATGCTACTCACTTGCTTTCATGTTAGTGGAAACTTCTGCTACAGTGACTGAGCCAAGGCAGGACTTTTTCCCTCAGCTGTGATGTGCAGAGTCCTGTGTCAATGCTAAATGGTTGAGACCTTCCGTAACTTTTGTTTGAGTAATTTTCTCTGGAGCTCTCATTGGAGTTCTGTAGGAAGGACATGTATTAGAAGGTAAATGCACATGCTCTATTTTGGTATCCTCTTGAAGGAAATTCCTTTGCCAGTGCTTCCTTTGGCTCACCCAATCTGCTAATCTTCACGTGGGAAGCTATTTGTAAAATAGAGTTTTGATAGAAGTATGAAGCATTCCTCACCAGGCTGATGTTTGGTAAACCACCAAGCAGTACTGTGTCCTGGAGGTATCACGAAGGTGTGTGACGACTGAAGATTGAGCTACCAACAGTGATGGGAAGTGTTTTAAATAAGTTTATTTAGTTAATACTGAAACTACAGCTTTAAAAATAACCTGTTTATTGTGTCATAACACTCAGCAAAGCCCACATTCCCTTTTGGTTATCTGTCAGACATTTTTATGGTCCCTGTCACTTGCTTGCAAGCTTGGAGACAGAAAAATAGGGCATCAAATGTATCAGATGGGGCTGTGTTTCCTGAGAGCAACCCCTGCCTTCTGTCTCATTTCAAGTGTGGGCACTTCCCCTAATTTATGAATGGTAGCTGTTTATATCCACAGTAAGAGCGAGCGTTCTCACTGATATAAATTGATCCAGCGCCACTGCAGAGCTTTAGTCCCACTGCAAGGAAAATGCAAGCACTATGGTCATTTTGAGTAGGAGACATTCATCCAAATTGGTGACAATTCACAGCTTAAATTACCTGATTGTTCCAGTCTGACCCAAGGAGATACTGGCAACCTTTAAAAGCTCATTCTAATATTTTACATATCTGGGTAACTTAAAACATTGCTTGTTTTGTTTTAGTGGTTTTCTTATTTCTAGTTAAAAGCCCTGAAAATAATAAACCTCTGTCAGTCTGGCAGAAAAACCTCTTCTTTATTCATTAAAACCAACAATAGTCAGAACATCGGGTCTTAAGTGAAAACCATAATTTTTTTAAATCTTAGGTTGGATTCAGCAAAGGAAGAAAAACAACTCTTTTCCCTAAAACAAAGGGGAAAAAAATCCATAAATTGCCATGAAATTTCAAGTCTGGTATGTGACAGGTCTGCAGTTTCAGAAATGGGAGTTTTACACTTCTGGAAAGCCATGATCCCATAGTGACAGCCTCCCCATCATGAAGTATTCCTGTCTTGTCAAAGAAGCTTTGAAAGGAACAAATGCTATTTCATCAGTATCTTGAAAAGCTCTGCGTTAGTTGTGTTTTGTGTATGCTTTAAATAACATAGAGAAAGTGTGTTACATGATGGCCTAGCAATTAAAGGGCACAGTTGGCTGTCATCTTTGTAACACTGCCTTGCTGGTGTCTGTCGAGCAGCCAAAAGTTTTTTGTGTTGCTGAGCACAGAATTTCCCCACAGGCAAAATCCCATTCAGACAGGACAAAGAGTTTGTTCCAAGTTGTGCTGTCCCTTTTTTTAGGCATCTTCCAAAAATTAGGCCAGAAGGGATATTCCAGCATCTTGCAGATGGTGCATGCATTTATTCGGAACGGCGGGCGGCCAGTTTGCTGCCATTCAGCAATCCATGCTGTGGTGACATGGATTTCTGCCACATTCAGATTTTTCTGGTGTTTTGCTATATTTCCAAAAAAAACCAAAAAAACCCCCTAGTTTGAGAGGGAAAAAAAAGCAAACTCCATACTGTTGTTGTTATGAGTTTCAAAGTGTAGGCAGTGAGTATAAAGCCTTCATTTCTCTTACATGGTGATATTTTGGTCTTATAGCTAGTTGAGAAGCTGTATATCTGTGTCCCAAGGAACTGTTACCTGCTGTCTTAAAATGTTCATGCAGATTGATTCTGTAAGGGGTGATTTCCATTCAATATGCCTTCCTCTTCTCATCTAGATTCAAATATGAGACATAAAATTGCAGCCTCATTTATTTCATAAAAATCCCCAAAAACACAGCCTCAGTTATTGGATAAATTGTGTATTAAGTTCTTATGTATTATTTGATGGCTCTATATATGGTTACTGTATGCCACTGATTCTCTGTGCTGATATTTTCTGGTATTTGTTTTTCTTGTATGTAGAGTTCACCAGAGAAGGTCTGCTTTCTCTGCCTGGGGTGTACATAACAAAGGATTTCAGTGACTATTGTTAGTTTGTCTCTCTTTTTCTCTCCTCCTTATTAATATTCATCCCATTTTGGGTAGTGGTGTAATCTCTATACAGCTACAGTTCATTGTGCACAAGAAATAACATGAAAATATTGACATGGAATCCTGGCTTTAGGGAAGCCCTTAACTACCATTTTTAAGGGCCTGATTTAGAACCTAATTAGGAGGTTTTTCTCCTTTCAGAGCCAGGTGCAGGGTACAAGCTGAATCCAGATCCCCTGGAATATGACATTGCCAGGTTGCTGAAGCAACAGAAGGAATAGGTGTTGGCTTTTCTAAACCTGCAAGATGGGACTTCGCTTAGTGTTAATCTGAAGTCACTAATCTGTTTCTTGCATGTGAAAATACCTGTGTCACTGACAGACTACAGCTGCATGACCTGGAGAGGTGTGAAAGGAGCATCAGAGCTGCTCAGTCTACTCATTACCTTACCTCAAATGATGAAAGTTTTCCCATTCCTAATGTTATCCCCATCTTCGTTTCAAAACCCCATGTCCTTCAGACTTCTCTGCGCCTCCCAGTGTTGATTTTCAGTCATTAAGGAACTTGTACCTCTATGCAGGTGATTCATTCCTTCTCTATCACTTCTTTTCTGACATTTGAAATTGGATTTTTCAGAGGTACCACTTTCCTATAACTGATAAGAAATGTTTGTTTCTGTCAAGATGGATTTTCTGTCTTGCTCCTCTGCTCTTTCCCTTTATCTGCCCACTTTTGCATTGTTCTTGCAGTTCTTTGTCTTCAGTTTTGACTTTTCTCCCACCCACTTTTCTTGCCTACTCTTTCTCTACTATCTTCTCTGTTCTTCATGTGTCTCTTCAGACTCCTTTCACAGACATTTCTGATGCTCTGCTCCATTACCTGAATCTTTCAGCCTGGAGATGGTGCAGTGGCTATAAAGGTAACAGAAAAGAAAGTCCAGCTCCCTCTTTCCAGCTCTGGCCTGTGTGTCACAGATAGTTCTGGGTCTTTTTTTTTTTTTTTTTTTTTTCCCCAAAGCATGTTGGTTTCATTGGCTTTTTCAGTAGGAAGGGGTTTTTATTCCTCAAAAAAATGTGTTCAGTTGGTACCAGCACGTGGTTTAAGAGATCTTGGTTCAGGCTGTGGTCACCTGATTTTCATTATTCTGGTCATTATTTCTTGTTAGAGTTTCATTTTTTATAAATTATTAAAGGCTAGTTGAAGGCCAAAAAACTCTAGGCTGAACAAATCATAGCATGGGAATTCACCTGGAACAAGGGCACCACAGAGCATTAATGAATTAGTCCTGGGCTGCCTGCTACTCTGAAGTCTTTAGCTCTTTTATTTTCCAGAAGAAATCTGTTTTCTATTGTGCCATCTCTTCTCTTCCCAAAGTGCAGAAGAAGTAAATACCAGGTTTGGGAGTAGAGAGTTCCCTTCCCCTATTCTCTGTGTGTAGGCATGTGTTTCTTGGGAAGGACCAGATATGGATTAGCCCAAGCTCTGGGGAACACTGTGATCTTTTCTCTGTCCTGTGTGAGTCTAGGGGACTTACAGTTTTCCAGTGGGAATAGAAGTGTGTAGGAAGGGGATTTCTACTGAGAGGGAAAGAAAGGAGAGCTGGAGTCCAAAAATCTTGCATTGGTCACAGCTGAAGAGGGGGCTAGAACAGCAGCCCAGATCGTGAGGCTGGATAGGGCAGAGAGAAGCGAAGAAACAGGTGAAACCTGACTAGTGGGCAAAAGGGGAGGGAGGGAGGGAGGTTAAGTATCTGAGTACTGGGATAGCTGAGGAGATGCAGCAATGGATCGGGCAGGACTCATTAGCAGGGAAGATGCAGCCACAGGAGTGAATAGGGGCTGGATCAGAGCACTGGAAGTGGAAATAGGTTGCTGTGGCACACAGGGCAGAAAAGAGTTGTGCCTGGGAAGGGTTGGAACTTGAAGCTGCATGCAGGGGCTGCTTGGAAATGCTTCAGGCTCTGTGTCAGTGTGACTTAGTGTGATTTTCTATCCTATGCACTTCAGGGCTTAGGGGATAGGCTAAGGGAGAAGGAGAAAGGCAGCCTGCTGAGATCTCACAGCCCTTCCCACCATGAGCTGTGTTGCTGGCCAAGCATCCTTGGCAGGCTGCCATTGTCAGCTGAGCTTGTTGGGATCACATCAGCACCTTTCAGAGCTGAAAGAGATCTGAGCAGTGTGGCTCTTTTGTTTAGTAGGAATCACACAGGAAAAACCATAAGCAATGATACTGAAAAGCAACATCCTGTTACCTTCCTCTTTAATATAATCTTTTCTTATGTGTGTGTGCTTGACTGTGACTCTCAAAGGATACTTCATTTTAAAAGTTTCTTAGAAAATGCAGCCACGTGAATTGACTGTACAATCTCACTGCTGTCACTGTACCTTTCATTGAGGATGGAAGACTTTTATCAAGTCTTTAATTTACCTCAAAGTTTTATTCCATCATTGCTCTATTTTCAATTCCATTTTTATAATAACAGGACTTTCTTTTATTTACATTGGTGAAACCTTGAATTCATAAACTGTCAGAGTGATTCTAATGTAGAATAAGGCTTTATCACTGCATATAAATATATTTAGCCTGAGATCCATTCAGAGCAATCTTTTGTGGTTTCAGAATAAACGTAACACTTTTTATGTGTACAAACCACTAGATTTGAAATGAGATTTATGACATTCATTGCCATTGTATAGAGAATGAGGGGAAATATGGGGAATATTTTCCCAGTGTTTAAGGCTGCACCACTTTGAAATAATAAACCATTCTCTCCTACTTCAAAGTAATTTTATAGATAGGTTTAAAGAACACTGAGGGTTTGTCTACTGCATTTGTAATTTTTATACTCAGCCAGAAAAAGACTCTTTGAAAAATGTTTTTTGCTCATTATTGTTTGTATTAAAATACAGTCAGTGGACCGTGACCAGCATCAAAGCCTCAACATGTGTTCTGTGCTGCACGTTGCAAGGGATAGTTCATGGTACAGTTGGACACTTCAGGCAGAAAATGTTTTTACATTCGTCTTCCCTGTTTTGCAAGCAAGATCATGTCACAACAGACATTCAGCCTCCTATTTCAGTGTCTCATTACCAACTGAGAAGACAGCTTGCTGAGGGAGCTTAGCCAAGGTCACAAAGAAAGTTTACAGCAGAGCCAGGAACTAGACCCAGATTCTCACTAGGTCCAGCAAGCATCAGCTTGGCTAAAGCTTCCTTAAGGATCTTGCCTGCTGCTCGATTTTTCTTTGGGTTGTCCAAGTTTATTGGCAAACTTGTTTGGTCCTCTCCTTGAGCAGATAGGGTAGCATCAGCACTTTCTCTTGGAAAAGTTTGGAGAAGTTCTGTCTGGCACTATTAGCTCTGCAGGAAACGTTTCGATCAATTTATCAATTGCGCTGTAAAATGAACTGTGCAACTGTTGTATTTTTATTAGAGAAGTGACACAGACAAATTTTGTCACAAGATTTGCTCGATATCTGTTTTACCACAAGTGAGGAGTGCCTTTCAAGTGAAAGCAGCTCTCAGTTATGGATATCCTGTCTTCTTCTTAGTTTTCTTGTCACAGAAAATATATGGTAACTACCAGCTTGCATGAAATTGTTAGCGGCTGAGACTTTCTGACCTGAGTGGAAGAAGTACAGAAAGAGCTGAGGGAACAGTGGCTAGCTTAGCAAGCCTGTGCTTTCAAGCTGCTTTGGTGCATGTAAGGAAAAGGTGAGTTCTGGTGGAATATAACACCACTAGGATGACATTGTGGGTACAGAGGTGGAAATAGCTGGTCACATCCATTTTCCCTATATGAAATATTGACAGTATTCCTCCTGTTAAAAAAAGAACTCTTTGGGGCTCTGTGTCTGAAGATCTGCAAAAGGCAGCAGAAAGGAGCAAGTGTTAGGTGAGGAGGCTTAAAGAGAATGTGTCCTGTGTGGAAAATGCCTGTCAGTGCAAACATTGGAGAAAATTGGAAGCACACATGTGCAGCTACCACTTTTCACACAGGATCCAATGGTGTGAGCTGCCTCTCCTGTATGTGTTCCGTGCACACAAGTGGATGTTTTGTGTTTGTACATCCTCATGAGCCAGTGTTCCCTGTGCACGCTGCATGTGCCTGATGGGGTGGGTGGTTTCTGTGTGCCCTGTGTTCTTGAACACACATTGTCTATAGGCAGTACCTGATCTTTTTCATTTTTATGGAGTCAGGATTCCTGGGAATGCTATTACTGAACTTTTCTGGGTCAGCCCTCATCATGATAAATATCAGTGATGTTCCTCCGAAGTCAATGTACTGGCACTGATTTAAGGTTTGACCTCTTCTTACCTATATTCTTTTGTGAATGTGTTTCTGTCACTAATGTACTCCGCTAAGTGCCTGCTAGATATATTGGAATAGGTTGCCAATGGACTTATTTCATGGTTGCTTTTAGAAAATGCATTTCTCTGACTATTTTTGATTATCTTTGTTCTCTCCTTTCCAGCAGATTGTGCTTTTGATGTGTTTATAATCATGTATTATTCCTTCAAGGTAATGTTTGGAATCTCCTTTCACTTCTAAGGCAAGCTGTCAGCTCTAAGACTGTAACCAGTTTTGCTCTCTTGTTTTGCAATTGTTTTTTTTTTCTTTCTTTCTTTCTGTATTTTTGCGGGGTTTTGTCTCTGACTTTTGTTGTTGTTGTTTTTCTTTTCTTTGGTGTATTTCTTTCCTTTGCACTAACAGGAGCTTTGTTCTGGCAGATAATGGAATAGAGTCACAGTCCCTTAAATGCAAGTATTTCCTCATTACCCATGGCAACTGGCTATATTTCATAGTATTACAAAGAGATTTTATTTTGCCTGGGTAAAAAGAGCCAGTAATTGAATTTGTACTAAAATATCTAATATACTTAAAAAAAATATTTGCCTACTCATTCTATCCAGCACTAGCAGATGGCTGATAGGCACACGGTGCTTAAAACTTTGAAAGAGATTTGTAACATTATAAAAAGAAAAAAATCTGGATGTTTTTTGAGTCAGTCTTGATACAAAGTGGAAGATTTCTGCCTATTGTCTAGTTTAAATCTAAAGTGTAATTGTGACGGACCTCAATGACTACAAAAAACTGAAAATGTTTTCTTTTGTATTCCTTACTTGTTTTTTTCCTTTTTACTTGTATGCTGAAGCTCATTGGGAGTGTTATGGTAATTTCATCAGATCACTTGAATGTCACCAATTTCATCCAGAGATGCTTTTCTTGCAGCATCCTTCAGGTTTGGTTTGGCACAGCTGTGACTTTAGCAACAGGCCACCTGGACAGTTTCTTGACACTTGGGCTCATATAGGCAAGTGTATTTCAGTGGATTTTTGGTTTTAATAACTAAAAACACCAGTGTGGGAATGATTTGCATAGAAGTAGGCCCAGTTGCTTCCCTAAAGCAGATTCAGAAATATTTTTATTATGGAAATCACTAAAGGTGTGTGTAAGGAGGAGAGATGCATATCTCAGTTTATGCCCCAGCAGAGCACCTGGAGCACATTCAGAGCACAGCAAAACATAAAAGCAGGATCCCCTTGCAGACGCTCAGGGAGGGAATTTAACAAACAGAGCATGTTGTGAATGACCCATCCCTTGGATATTTTCCCAACCTCAGGCAGTCTCTGGCAAAGGGTCTGCCAAGATCAGGAGTTACAACCAGGCCAGTGTGTTTACTAGTACCTGAGCAACCTGGACTCCAGAAATTTGGCTAATCCATTTTTTAATTCACTTATTTTTCAGCTTTTGTAATATCCCATTGTGCTGTATGCAAGGAGTACCTCTCATTTCTTTTGGACTTGCTGCATTGTCATTTCCCTGGATGCCTCCATCTCGCTGATAGGAAAAACAGCAAACAAAAGCAGCTTCATACTCATCTTCTTGATCTTACAGACCTCTGTTAAAATACCCCTCTACCATCTTCCCTCCGAGCTCAGCTGTCTGTATCTGTAGAGCCTCCTCTTAAACCAGGCAGCCTTGATTATTTTTGATATCCCTCTTTTCTGGTCTAGTGTCCTTCTTTAGATGGGGTGGTGACAAACCTTCATGCTGGTGGACCGAGAACACAGACAGAGGTAATGAGAGTGCTGCAAGTGAGCACATCCCTAAATCTTTTTCCACAGTTGTAACACAGATATCAGCAATAATCATCCCTGCTTTACAAATAAATCCTTTCCTTGGCTGCTTGCAGATCTGATAGTTCATCTTGAGAGATTTAAAATGATGTGATTTTCCTGCACCCAAAGTAAAGAAATCTCAGATGTACAAAATGAAAGATACTGAACTGCCTTTAAATTCCCCATACTCGGAATAAGAAGCCCAAAAAAAATTAAATACTTGAGTCACTTATTAGGGACAGCGTTTTTCTCTGCCATATCTTGATTTAAATTGAATGTGTCACTTGGCATTAAGCAAAAAGTGAGTTGTATCTTGAAAGACAGCATAACTCATAAATAGTGTAGCCATAAGCCAGCTGATGGCTTACTTATAACCAGGCAAATCTAATATCCTGCTTTGCTGTAGGGTATGTGATTTTCTCCACATTCCTGTAATTGTTTATTGTAGAGGATGGTGAATTTGCCACTTGCCATGAGCTCATTTCTTGTCTTAATGCAGTTAATACAGATGAATATATTTTTAAGGATTCTTTGAAATATTTTAACAGTTTTCTGAATATAATCTTCCCATGGCAGAGAGAATCCGCAAAAAAAAAAAAAAAAAAAAAAAAAAAAAAAAAAAAAAAAAAAAAGACTACAGGCCAAATGTTTATTGAATTAGACTATCACTGAGTTTATTTTAAAAGATCCATATGAGGCTTCAGATTTTTTGGCCACTCTCAGAAAGATATACAACTAGATATAAAATTTCTTTCAAAGTAAACTACCTCATAACAAATGGCTTTATTAGAATTTGCTCAGAAAGATTTAAAAGTGAGTGCCAGGAAAATTTATCATGCAACCATATTCTGGCTTCTTTGTCAAGAGAGGAGACAAAAGGTGTATATCAGAAGCAGCTGCAAGGATTAATGTAAAAACTATGTCACATCCATGTGTATATATTTGAACTGAGTATGAAATGCTTTCACGACCAAAAAATGAAAAATTAACTTTCAGTTGTTTGACAGACATCTAAACATTAGATATTGTAGAAATAATTCCATGAAATAAAAGTAATATTATAGTTTTTAATGCATCTGAATTTAAAAAATTGGAAAAATATATTCCTAGGCCTTTCATAAGTATAAGCATTTGCTGACATCAGAAAATACCTGTTTTGTTGTTTTTTACCAGAAAAGGTTTTATAAATGCCTTCAGGAATAAAGCACCAAAGCCATTTACTCATCTTCAAAGAAGCAGAATAATTGACAACAAAATGGAAAGGTGTACTTTAGAGAGTGATATAAAGTAAGTTGCAGAGAATGGCTTTGCCATTAAAATGCCTTGGTAGTTTCAAAATTCTGATCTAAACTACTGCTAATGGGTTTTTTTTGAAAAACATATTTTAAAAAGAAAAGTGCTTGCAATTAAATGTAAAGTCACATGCAATGCACACACGGATAGGAAGCATTTAAAGAGTTGAAGAGAATTCTGTTTTTCAGAGATTACTTTACTTACATCTTTGCTTTTGAATGAACCCCAGTCCTTTCTGTCAATAGGACTATGTAAAAGGGCCTTCCAGGTGAGTGTGAATTAGAAGTGTGAGGTAGAAGCTGTACGCCTCTACCCTTATTCAGATGTAGGAGCTACTGGTCAGTGACACCCATCACTGATGGAAAAAGTGCTCCTGTAAGCTCCATTTCTGTGCTAGAGAGAGAAAAGTAGAAAAGTCTGGGGCTGGGATTTAGCACTCACCCGCTGTGAGTTTCTCCTTTCACTTGCCCTCTTTATGAAGAAGCAGCTACAAATAAAACAAGAGGCTGCTCTACCTGTGAATGGCCATTCTTCATGTAGAACATCTTTGTTCCTTGATTAATAGCACATTTTCCTGTGATTTATAACCATGCCTGCATTTGGGTGGCATCAGAATAGCAAGAAGAAAAGAAAGAAGAGTCAGGTTTATTAATAGGGAAAACATATAGCTGCTTATTTGGTTTTGCTCACAGTCCCATAACCACTATCAGCATAAGAAGCTAAATTTGTCCAAAACACAAAGGGCCCAGGTGAAGATTCAACACTGGCTGGGATGAGACACAGTGTGTTTCTGGTCCAAGTCTGAGCCCGTGGTTCCAGTCACCAGCACTCCAGCACTGCCCTTGCTGTGCCCTGCTGCTACACTCTGGGCTTGGTGTCTGGTCTGGTGGGACTTGTGTCTTGTCCTTCTGCTTGGAACAGGAAGTATTTTTAGTTGAAAAGTAAAGGACCATAAAAGAGAGCATGGTAAAGGAGGATAAAACAACAGTGGAAAGTAAAGGAAAGAGACTTTGCTTTAGAAAGAAGTATTTTGATCTGACTTTTGCCAAGGTTCATGGCAGAAGGGCTGTAGCTGTGTTTGATCCTTCTCAAACTGCCTGATGATGGCTTGTCTGTGGAGGAGGCATACATGTTTTTTGTGAAAGTCTGATCAATCTTCCATATATTCACTTCCCCTGTTAGTGTAATTAGTTACCTAGACCACATTTTAAAGCTGATAAAATGGCATAAGCAGTCAGCTTTATGTATTACTACCTGCCTTCCTAAACGTATTGCAGCAAGCAAGACAAGGCTGACAGTACCAGCTGCAGCTGAAAATGTTGCCTGTGTTGCTCTGCAGCCAGTTTTTTGTGGAGATTTCTATCAGCAATTGCATATGGACATGACTGACAGGTGCAATGGCACCTTTAACCTTTTACTTTGGAGTTAGCTCTGTCCCCTCCAGCTCTCCATCATTTAGCATACCTGAAGAGGTGTTTCAGATGTGGCCTTAACAGGGCATTGATACTCTTCTACTGGAAGCCCAAACTGACAGGTAGACACAAGAAAGAGGAATTTTACCAAGTGCTTGGGTGACCTGAGTCACCCTGCAGTCTCCATTGCTGCAGGGTCCCTGACTGCATGGTCCCACGTGCCTGATTACTTGCTTTGAAGAGGTCTGGCTTCCTGGGAAAAGAAAAATTGACAACCAGCTTTTACCAGGGGACTGAAATTGTATTTGAATGCAGCGATGTGCCTAGTTACATTCATAAGTGAATAGACACTTTTGAAATGTCCTCTGTTGTACCTGTCCTGACCCTTCTACTCATCTGGCCTTACTTTCATTCTCCCATGGGATCATATCCTCTGTGAGGCATCTCTTATTGTGTGCCCTAGCTCATTGTACAGGCAGTGGATTGGGGTATGAGTGCTCTCAGGAGCACTCAAAGGAGTTTCTGTGACATCTCCTTGTTACTGGAAGCAGGTTCTGAACTTGTCACTGGTATCCTTGTTTTCTGTAGAAAAAAAAAAAATGAAAAGCTTGGGAAAAGGTGTGGAGAGCCCCTGTTCTTTGTCATCCACTGGCAGGCTCAAAGCATTGGAGTGACCCTGCTGTGGTATTAGGTTTGGTGTGTCACTGGGAAGGTGTGTCACCCTAAGGCAAGGGGCTTATGGGACAGCTATTGTCACTGGCACTGAGGGGCCACAGCTTTCCAGACATTTGGTAGGTGTAGAGTTAGGTGCTTGTGTGGGAATTTCAGACTTGGAAAATTTCAGTCTAATATCCTTGGGAACGGCTTTGATTATGGTGTAGTTTAATCAGAAGTAAAAGCTACTTTTAATTTTCTGGGCCGAATTAAGTGCAATAAGTCTGGAATAACAGAGAAGAGCAGGATTTTTTGTTTGCCATTGCTTGGCTCAGTCATACTGGGAAATGTTTTGATGCTCCAGAGCTAAAGGCAATACAGTAACCACTCTGACCTTTGTTTATTCCTGTTTGAACATTACTCATAACCCCCAAATTATCTTAACATCAAATAAGTCTTTTTCATCTGTGAATGCATTGTACAAAAGGAGTTTGTTTATACACAATTTTGTGGTTCTTTCCTGATCTTTACATTTCAGTCTCCTCTATTTATACTAATTTTCTTAAGAAGATACTTGAATTCTGCAAAGGAACAAAGAAGGACACATGCCAAAAGTTTGCCTTCAACACTTTTTTTTTTAGTTGGTGTTAATTTTTGAGCCATTATTCAAGCAGCTGTCCAGGTCAAGAGAGTTCAAGCATGCTTCTTCTGTGCCACTTGCACTCCAAGACTGCAGTGAAGGAAGAGAAGTCTGCAAATTATTAAGCATTTGGCAGTGCCTTCGAGTTGTATTAGGTTATAACTGCATCAGTTGCATGATTAAGAGGAAGTGACAGGTAAGCAAAATGAGAACAAAAGGCTCATGCTGTTAGAAGCAAATGTCACCATGTCAGACACACTGCACACGTATATCAGTACTCTCTCTGAAAATACAGATGAGAGGAGGGAAAAAGGAGAGAGGGTATGTGTTTGTGGGTGTGCTTTCCTGTGTGTTTGTACAATTTGTGTGTCGTGTGCACCGAGGTTTACCTCAGCTATATGTGTCTTTCTGTGTGTGGAAACCAGTGCACCCATGGAATTGTGGCACAGGTTGTAGCAGTGTGCTGGAGATGGAGCACAGTGGTGCCTTCGTACAGCCCACTGGTCTGTTCGCTGGCTTGAAGGTTTCTGTGCAGGCTTTATTTTTCCCCTAATTAAGTAATTTTTGGAAAAGTATTAATCAGATTTTTAAAGGTTTTGCTTCTCAGGTTACTTACAAACCCTGAATGAATCCAATTAAAATACGGATATCAGGAGAAATCGCTACATTTATAGGTTTGTTTTTTAAATGAGCACTCTTTATATATGTTGTAATATTTTTGAATTATGTTTTTCAAATACAAGTTCTACAACTAAGTAAGGGTATTTTCACAAACACTCAGTGATTGTGACATTTAGTTTGGTAGATTATGGTCTGCAACGCATGCATGGGGATGGAAATAGTTGGCACCTAAGAGTCAAGGTGTTTTCTGGTTAGGATCACAAGTGGGAACGAGTCCGAGAGGCAGAAGCATGACAACCAATGTTGGGGTGTGTGAAAGAACACACCCAATTTTGGGGTGGTGAAAGAAGGTGAGATTGTATGAGGCCCTGACCAAAGTGTCTCTGTCTTGGCTGGGGAGAGCAGAGGGCTGCTCATCTGTTGTTTCAGACTTATGTACACATATACACTGTGTATGAATGGAAGTGAAAACATAAAAAAAGCAGAGATTGCGAGCTGAGCATTGAAAAGTGAATCAGTGCTCAAGAGATAACATCACCTGAGTGACATTAATTCCCTTGCCTGTTCCTAATGACAACTGTCATATAATGTTAATGGTTGCACTCACAGAGGAAGGAGGAGCAGGCTTTAATACTAGGGATTCACACGAGATGCTCGCTGAAATCCTAAAGATAAGTGGAATTTTGTGTTCTTGAAATGCCCAAGTTAAGTACATTTAGAAAATATGTAGACTAGCTTGAGCCTCTCTTGTCGAATTTCCACAGATATAAAATGAAAATGTCACTCAGCTTCTGCATTACCATGTATGAAGGTTAAATCTATGTATATCATTCACTCATAAGTGAAGGCAGTTTCTTGCAGCAGTACCAGCACTCAGAAGTTTCATGCTGCTGCTAGATAGGGTATCTTCATCTCTGCATATTTATAGTAATAAAACCAAAAAAAGACAGAGACAACATCCCCCATTTTGTGTGCTTAACATGTGAGAAAACATGTGAGAAAGATCTGTTTCTTTCGTTTCACTTCAAAAAAAAAAAAAAAAGTCTTCTTAAAAATGTTCTTTTTGAGCTTTCTAATGATATGGCCAAAAAAAAAATAAGACTGATGAAAGCTCAAGCGGCCAAGAAGAAAAATCTCCACTATTTCTTTTCCCTGAAAAGAGACTATGAATACCTAGAAGCTCGTGTGAGTGCCTGATGCTGAGGCAGCAAAACTGGTTAGCCAGGCCGTCAGGGATCTGCTTCTGGTTGCAGCTGAAGTTGGTAGCTGAGCTTCTCTTTATTTCTGCACAGGTGTCTGACTCTGCAACTTCATATCTTGGGATGTTGTATTGATTAAAATTGTACAAGAGATGAGATGTGTACCTTTCTTTTCTAGCAAGCTTACCTGTACAAGTCAAATATTAATGCCTAGGGTATTCTGCAAATAGCATTCATAATTCTGCTCTGAAGTAACTTTCTGTGAAGCCATTTTCCACTCTGTTTCTTAGAGAAAAACAAATATATAACAGAACTCTGAGACTCCTTTCCAATATTTCATTTGCCGGCTTTCAAACGTCATCATGGGAGCAATGAGACAAGAAAAGACTCTTTTCTTCCTTCAAGGTCTGCAGTGAACAGTGTAAAGCCCTGCACAATGGTTTTGGAAGAAGCTTTATATATTATGACAAGTGAGTGTATCTCCAGGGTGCTCTGCTGTTGTGGAAAGGAGTTCTAAGCCACATCATCTATTAAGTCACTGAATGTGGTAAAATTTCTCAGGTTATTAGAAATGAAAAGCAGATGAAAAGACCCCCATGACTCAGTCCTTATGAATGCAGTGAAGTAAGATTATCAGCCTAAATTGTCCCTACTAATCAACAGTGTAAGCTTGCAGCGATAGCCTCTGTAAATCTGCAGAGCTTTGGGACTGTGCTGGGTGGAAGGAGTCAACTGAGAGCTTTAGGGTCATACTCTCAATATGAGCCTCAAACTGTTCCAGCTGAAAAAAAGAAAAGAAGGCACATGTACTCATTGCTCCTGGGGAGGTGTTCACATGGTTAGGAAATGCATGATTATAAAGCTGCTTCTACAGAGAGGGAGAATTATCGGGTTTGGAGAGGGTTTTTTTCACTTTTTTTTCATCCTCTGCTCCCTCACAGTTTTTCTTTTCTTATTAAGCCCTGAAAGTCAGCCTTTCAAAATTTGTCATGCCAACCAAAGGAGGGGATGGCTCTGTGGCTATATTATTTCTGTCATGCTGAAAATGATTTAGTGTTGACATGCCTGCACTGATGTACATCCATACATTCATACCTTGCTTTTGAGCACTGAATAAAGAATAGTCTGATAAATATGTTTAAAATGAGGAGAATGAGCTGCCTTCTCATTGATAATCAGAGGCCAGTACTGCTGTCGGCACTTTAACTATAATACCTGGCATCCAAGGGATAATAAATACCTTCTTTTATCTTTTTTTAATTTGCTGTCAGTGTGTGTGTACTTGTCTGGATACTTTTCATACCTGTGATCTACTTCTTAGATTGTGTCTTCAACTTCTCAAGTTTCATTTTGTTAATCAGCTTTCACAGGAAAGGGACATATTTCATAGCCAAAAAAACAGGGATTGCCAAGTTAATTACAGTTGAGAAAAAAGAAAAAAAAGAGCATGCAACAGCCTGACTAGAGACAGAAAGTGGAGAGTAAAACCAGTATCAAATATGATAATAACTTATAAAAAAATGCACTGCATTAATCAAAGTGGTTCATCATTAAAGGATGCCTATGGAAAAAAATTAAATAGTTTGCTTAATAAATAAATAGACTTTCTACTGGGGAAATCTTCATTATAAGGAATCTTCTCCATGTCCATTTAGGTACAGTGCCTTCCAAGAAGGGGTCAGTAATTTCTGTCCTATCAAAGTTTACTGCTGGCTTTGGATAGTCTTAAAGAAAGGTGGAAGAGTGAAAAACAATTGAATCTTTTGAAGTTAATAACACCAGAAAATGGCAAACTGCTAAACTCAGTGCCTGGGCCTTAATCTTGGTAGAGAGGGAGCTGACTTGGAGAACTGAACCTCCAAAAGTTTCAAGGTCATATGGGCTTATGAATATAGTGAGGGATCTACCCTAGGAGCTGCAGAAAGGAGGAACTGCAAAGCCTGCAAGGTGCAGACTAGGGGTAATTCCCAGTGTGTCTCATGTCACATTGCTGCAAGACACAGTCTCCAGTAGGAAAATGCCCTGCAGATGCCATAACTTGCTTCAGCACATGACATCCAATTTTGCAAGGTCTGATGACAGGCACGGAATTAACTTGGTCTGCTGCCGTAGGCATGCCTGGGAGCTGCTTACCAGTTCCAGCAGCATGTCAAGATATTTGCCCCATCTTTTATGAAAGAAAAATAGCCGTCAGCATTGGCATTTGAAAGAGCACCAATAAATTCAGGTAGAAGCTGAACAGCCATTTCAGTAGTTTCCCCTGTGTCTGAAGTTAAATGTTATGCTAGGTTTTTTTGTTAAACTCAGGTCTCTGAAGACAGGGAGGGAATACTTAAGATTTTCATGACATTCATTAAGGTCCTCTTTAAGCTAATACAAAACCAAGAGAATTAATTAGGGGAAATAACTGGGTATGTTTCTGTTGTGTGTAAAATTCTATAGGTGGAATTTCGTTCTTAAAGCATGTAATGCTGCTGAGAAGTCCTATGAAGATTTTTTTGTTTTCAGTTTTTACAAGACTGTTCTGTAAAAGGGTACACCGAGGAGATACACACTTTGTAGGAGATTCTATCCTCACATAACTGGTTTTTTAAGTGCAATTACTTTTTTTCTGTATATCTCTCATATATAATTTGCTCTTACGAGATGATTTTATTTTATTTTTTAAAAGTCAAGCCTCTTATCCTAAAGAATAATGCAAAGTAATCCAAGAGAAGACCTCATAAGCCTTTTTACATCCACCTGAATGAATCCTGATTAGGAACCTGTGCAGTGATGTTAGCCTGATTGGTGGGAAATTGGTGAAGGAAACAACCAATTTTCAATCAACCTAATTGGTTGCTCAGGAGGTTTGAAATCTCAAGGAAAAGCTTTGCATCTTCTGCAGCTGTGTTAAAATTTTTTTCTGGAATAGCAAATAAATTGCTAGTAAGAATTGCACATTTGCAAAAATATTTACATTTATAAGTAGTTTGTAGAAAAGTCACATGACAGATATTTTAAAAATCATTTCTGTTGTAGTGTTTTCAGTCATTACTGAAGCTCAATAAGTCCAAATTCTATAAAAGACATTTTAAAAAAACCAAGTTCAACCTGCTGCCCAACTAAGAAGTTCCTTGATTGATTTCTATAGGTTCTGAGTACATTTTTATTTGTTTGATTATTCAGTCCTGTAACAAAAATCCACAGTACAGTGGTACCCAAAACCTGATTCAGTCCATCTTCCTCTGAGTGTTAAGAATTGCTATTTAAATGACACCTGCATTACACAGTCCTGCATATGGTTGAGAGTGGTGATGAGCTCAAGAAGAGCAAATGCAAAAGGAAAAGCATTCCCATGGGTTCTAATCTCTGTGGCAATATGGTCTGGTCTCGAGCTGGCTCTAAATCCATCCAAGTCCAAAAATTCAAAGTGTCTGCACCAGTTTACCCAGCTGGGAACTTTGGCCCAACTTTGCAATTCATCATGCATTTTGTATGCATGGCCTGATGTTTTCCCACTCTAATCTGACTGCACTCAGTGCATAAATAAATTAAGAAATAGTAAATACATTCCCATACAAAACCAGTGTAACTCTTAACTGTTTTTTGGTGTGTTTGAAAGGTCAGTGAGGAACAGAAATTGATCTTTTACTGACCATATTAGGCTGAACCAATTCTGCTGAAGTATTTTTTGCTTAATATCTGCCTGTGAGTTAAAGGTATCCCAAAGCCAGTGCCTTGAAGAAGGTGGTTGCTTCACTGCAGTAAAACTGGGCAGCACAGCTGAGCTTGTGGTGCCACGTCTGGCTAAGACAAAGACACACAATAATGGCACACATTTGCCACTTCCCTGCTCTGAATTGTGACACTGCAATTAGTATGCACCTCCCAGAGGAGCACAATGCTGGATATATGTGGCTGTGTGCACACATCCTCTGCATTCTTCTGCCTCAGATTCTTCTCCCTTAAATCAGATGAGATGTGGAATGGCCACGATGTAACAGAACATAAAACATTTTTGCTTGCTGTGCTTCCCAAGCGCTTCCCTTATCACCTTGAGCTGTCCATTCAAGTGTAAAGAGAAGTTTCACTACCCACCTTCTAAAATTATAGTTTCTATCTATTAAAAGAAAGCGGCTCAAAATCCTTTTGAGAGGATAAATAGCACAGAATGCTTTGATTCATATCTGTGAGCTGGAAATTTCACACATCAAGTAAAACACCATGAATACATCATTATTTTGACAGCTTTGCGAAAAAGGAGGCTAGAGGATCTCATTGCATGGATTTAATTTCTGAAGTTTCACAGCTTTGTGTTTTGCAAAAGAATTGAATCCTTCCAGTAGAGCAGAGCAGGTAGTAAACTGAAGGGCAAAGGGGAGATACTGTCAAATCTCATACTTGGCATGCAAGCCCCCACCAAGGGCTTCCAAGGCAGCTTCCATGTCTCTCACCTTCTCAAAATAATGTCTTTTGTCTTTTTTTTCAGGCTTGGCACTTCTCCACCTGCGAGGGGGGTCACTGAAGAGGGTGAGTTAAAATGCCAGAACTGAGTTTCCCACCAAGACTGCCAGAGGTGAAAGGAAAGAGCTTCACTTTCTCCACCAGAGGATAGCTGGATGCCCACCACCACTAGGCCACCCAACAAAAGGAATTTCCTGGGTTGCTCTTGAGGTAAGAGGAAAATCTGACTGTAAATGTTGGGGACAAATGCAGTGTTCATTCAGCATAAACCTGAATTTAAGTGAAAACCACAGTAGTATCAGAGTACCATGAGTAAGGAGCAATATCCCAGCTGTAGTGAAGGACTATTTATGTTGAAGTAGGCAAAGGGAGACTCAAAAAAGGATCCTTTGTTTCTCTGAGCAGTAGTACCCTCCTGTGTTCTCATGTCTCTGTGCCTGTTTGCAAAGCTTGGCTGCACAAATATTTATGAAAGCCGTTTTAAAGCGTGGAGGACATTGAACTGCTTTTATTTCCCTTTGAGTTATGGATATGGACTCCTCTTTGTAATCATGTAATTAAGAGCAATATATTTCTGGAAAACAAAGGAGGTTTCCCTCTCCTATCCCATGTCTCCAGACCCGAGCCTTTACAAAAATTAAAGGTACTTGCATGTATTCGGTTAAGATTTTTGACATAACCTTCTTCTTCCTCTTTTGTTCTCAGTTGCCCTAATTACCTGTTCTCCCTGATCTGATGCATTTTAGGACTGGAGGAATCATGTACTTTCTTCTGGATTAGAAACCTGACTTTTTTTAAGCTTTGGCATTGAAAACACCTGGTATGTTAGTGGTGGTATTTCAATACTTTTACTCCCGTGGTCAGTAGAACACAGAAATTGCAAGGATAATGCAAAGCCATAATTAAAGCTAAAAACAAACTGAGAGTCTGTCAAAGCTCAGAAAACTTTTCAGTAAAGTTCACATTTTTATGGACTTATTATTTTGTACAAATCCATTTTCTTCTTTCCTGTCACATCTCCAAGCCTTTCTGTACGGAATCACCGTCTCTTTTTTCCCCCTAATTTAAATTCTGCTCTATCTGTTTGGAATATTAGATATGCCTTAGCAGTAAAATTATTTTAATGATGTGGCAGAGTGCTCGTATATATTCAGGCAAGCAAACATAAAATGGTCATTCTTTATATTAAGGGTCTATCTATAGTTTAGAAAAGGTAATAAATGATAGATTGAAAGCATAGGTGGCTCAAGGAGTGGATGGTGTGTATTACTGAGGTTATTAGCTCATCAGTTGAAGGTGCCATAGATGGCTGCAGGCCAAATTTGGAAGCAACCTGCACAATGGCTGGACTCTGTAACAACTGGTTTACTGTATACTAACATGCACATTAACTCTTTATCAACTCTTTATGAAATATATATGCTTGGCACCCAAATGGCAAGTAGGACTGTAAAAAGAGACGTAAAATTTCCTTATGAATGGCGTTATAGTGGCTCTTATTTTAGTTTAAATGTGTGGTAGGATTTGTAAGGGTTCCTATGTCACCTGAGATTCAGGTCCTGTTTTAGAAGTGGTGTTATGCAGTGACTGCCTCATTTCCAGTCAGGGTTAGGCCTCTAAATCTCCTGAAAAGTGTTGAATATCTTGCTGTCTGTTTCATTTACTGTTAGGCAAATGTCCATTTTAAGCCCACAGCTTTTCCTACGATGTGTGTGTCTGCTTTACCAGAAGCAGCGAGGGGTGTAGTGGGGGAGCTGCAAGGGTGGCAAGGACCCCACTTTTCTCAGATTCCAGTACCTTTCCATAATGATCATCCTCTTCTTACACTCTGGGGTAAGAGTAATGCTGATAACTGCCTTATCTCCCATGCCTTTCCCTGTGAAACAGAGGAGGATTAGGTACTGGTGACCATGGAAGGATTTGGGGTTTCTCATCTTGCAACGAGCTGCTGCAATTTGGAATAGTGGAAGAATTGCCACAATTGAGGCAGGTAGGGGCCTTTCAGTGCCCAAACAGAGCCACATGTGCCTCAGCCACTCCTCAGAGCTGTCTGGTAGCCCATGTCAAGGTGGGGAAAGAGACCACTGCTTCATCTTGTGGTGAAGTCCGGTGTTACACTGCTAACAAGTTGTCTTTTATTTCTTGCGAAACACAGGTGTGTTTTGTAACTTAAGCCTGTTATTTTTATCCTGTCTACCCTGGAAGTGGAGAATAAATTGCCCCCTTCCTTTTTCCTGCAATCTTTTATGTAGATGATTACTGCTGCTATAGCTCCTCTTAGTTTTCTGTCTACTTGTGGTGGTTGTCCTTGTTTCATGGCTTCATTTGTTCCAATCAGCAGGAAAATTTCCTTACATAGAGTGGCTTTGGATCAGACCTTTTTCTAGATAGAGCCCTGTATTTAAAACATCATTCTAGTAGTTCAAATGGTACATATTGGGATGGCAAGCACGTGCTATTTTAATTCTTGCTTAATGGGCAACAATCTCATCTGGAATAAGGAAGGGTTATGTCCAGGCTGCTTACAAACATTATTTCTATTTAGCTCCCCAGCCCTATTTTTTTCTATCTGTTCTGTTGCTGTTTATGATTCCTTATAGTAAACACTGTAATTTTTTAAAATTATCATAAACTAAGCTTCTATTGACTAGGGACAGCAAAGCCAACGTAAGAATGCAGAAAGCTACGGCGTTAAGGTTTGCAGGTTTTTTTTACTAATGGAGTTGTTTGTCATTAGGTGCTTCTAGTAATGGCTCTAGAAAGCATTGATTATTTTTATGCCTTCCCTTCAATTTATAAATTCAGTTTACCAGAGAGTAAGAAAACAAAGATATGGAATGGTCTAAATGTTCCTGGGTAGATTTACTGATTTGTTTTCCCTAGGGTTTTCTCTTCTGCTTCATGTAGGCTTAGATCTTTGGGGGAAAAAAATCTGAATAAATGCAAAACCAACTCACATTCTTATTTTCTTCTGCTAATTTTTTCATAACACAGAGAAAAAGGGAATAATCTTGAAGCCAAGGACAGGGCTACAAATTTTGTGACAAAAAGCTTAAGGATCCCTGATGACTAGTAATCTTTCTCTTGGCATGGCTGTGTAGAAGAGAGAGGGTGCAAAGGGCTCCTTTACCTATTCAGTCTGTGAGCAGTAAGGTCTTTGTGGTCTCCAGAGTGTGAGAAGATGTGAAGGTAGACTCAGATAGGGACACCTGGAGCTAAAGATGGAGGATGGGACCTGGCTGCTTGGAGGGGACTGGGTACACGTGAAGGGGTTCTGCAGTAGTTTTGTCTGAGGCAAACACAGAAAGCACTGGGGAAGGCTGTGCCAAGGCTGCCTCTGTCCTGTGGTCTCTTTCCATCTGGCATCACCCCTGCTCTCACTCAAAACACAGACATGAAACAGCAGAGCCCTGTTACCAGATAAAATCTGCATTCCTAGTATTGCTTTATCCAGGTTTTGCTGTCAAAAGGGATGGACTTTTCTACCTTGTTGTGGCTGCTGCTGTCAGGCAGAGATGGGCCCACTGGGATGGTGGAGAGGAAGGAGACCTTGCCAGGGGCATGGCTGGCTGGAAGAGGCTGCCAGCAAGCACAGAGAACATGGGGCAGCAGGGCACACCCACTGCCTGGAGCACACACTCGAGCCCAAAGGGGGCAAGGCAAAAAGGGACCTGTAAGGTGTCTCTCTCCATGATGAGATACTGCTACAAGGAGCAGTTCAAACCCTCATAGCTAAAATTCAGGAGTCACAAGATCAGTTTTCCTTTTTGTACAAATGTTCTTTGTTTTTATAGAGATATCAGTAACCTATATACTATTTTGAGTGAGCACATATGTAGCTATTTTCTGAACAGAACTTCTATCTTTATTCCCAACGGATGAAAAGAAAAGTTTTCTTAGTCCTGGTGAGTTCAGGAGAACCTGAGGCTGAACAAGTTTATAGACCAAGCTGGGCATGATTGCGTATTGCAAAGGCACTCAATAAAAAAAATTCTAAATACTGGAGTAAAAGTTATTAAAAGTGGTTATTTAGGTTATGGTCCACAGTCTTTATGTGAGAAGAGCTGCTGAGAATAGATTAATATTTCCAGAACTAGGCTCAAGTTGCCTTGGGATAAGAAGATGGAGAAGAGTTTTGCTAATTTCCTTCTGTCAGAGTTAGTTTTTTGCCTCTGGGCTTTCAGAAATTCTCATAAGCATAGATCTCTGAGAAGAAGCTCTATATTATATGGGTTGCCAAGCTGTGTCTGTGAAGCAGAACCTCTTCAGAGCACCTTATGAACACAGGGTTTGATAGATATTTTAGCGCTGCCTCTGACTTTCTCCCTGCTGAGTCATTCAGGAGGCGAATGGTTTGATTTCTGTCTGTAGCCAAGGCGGATTGCACAAAATCTGTAATGCACAAATGATATTAGATAAGAAGAGAAGATTCTGCATGTGAATTTTTAGCCAGGTTACAGGTATTTTGCTGGGACTTCTCATTTCTCTGCCTTCATCAACATTAAAAAGTATGTAGTAAAGTAATTCAGCAAGAACTGGAATTAAGTTCAGGATCATGCAGATATCTGACTCATGGCTAATTATGAGCGCCCACTGGGAACATTTAAAAAGATACTTGATGCTGCTGAGCCTCTGTGGTCCACTAGGACATCACAATGCTGGATGTATTGAATCCAATTGAATTTTATGTAAGTTAGACTGAGATTTCTCCCACTTCACTGGATTTGATTACAGTTGATCAGAGGTTTAAAAAAGCTAAACCAGGCTAAAAACATTAGGCTTGTGTTTTATACCTGGCTTGTCTCTACAGTGATCTAGCAGAGGATCTAGCAGATATGCATGTTAGTGGAAGTGAGAATTAGTCATTTTTTATGCTAAAAACCTCAGAGATGGGGGAGGGTTTGGAAGTTATTAGCTTAAGTTTGCCTTGTACATTCACTTTCTTCCAGACAGATTGAACATGAGATGATTTGGCATGTGTTCTTGATCCTCTGTCATTGATGAATGCCACTTAGGTGACATATTTGCATGATATTTTGAGCAGGATAAATGGATGCTTGAGTCTTTTTTGGAAGCTTTGACTTTGGATTTTTTCCAGAAATGTAGTCTTGCTGTTGTTGTAAACTCACATTGTGAATGTTATTTCCCACACAGTATGGCACAAAGTCCTGGTGTTATTTATTCAGGTCGCCCTTTGCTGTGGCCTGCAACTTCTCTCTGCCGGCTATGCAAGCACTGAGAGAAGAGGGGATGTGAAACCTCCCAACACTACCCCCTCTTTTCATGGATTTCTGGGTGGGGTGTGAGAAATGTGTGAAATGAGATCTTTAAAGATGCGCAGTTGCACGTGAGGAGAGAAAAATTACCCTTTCTTAAACATGGAAGCTGTAAATATATCTAGCTGTGTCCTGCTTTGTCTCCTGCATGCTCACCTAAGCACCAAGCGGCATCTGTCCCTAAAACTCGCTGATCTCTATCTGACTGTTTATGACTCTTGTGCCACACTCATTATTTATTTGAGGAAACGTCCCAGTGAAATAGAAGAGCCATTCATAAGCCCCTGACAACAAACAATCAAGAAAATTGCCTTTGAATTTCCCT
The DNA here is from genome assembly GCF_041296385.1 of Aphelocoma coerulescens. Lineage (NCBI taxonomy): Eukaryota > Metazoa > Chordata > Aves > Passeriformes > Corvidae > Aphelocoma > Aphelocoma coerulescens. The sequence continues at coordinate 20,859,110 of NC_091017.1, forward strand.
AATTTGCTTGTAAGAGTCAGAACAATGGAAGAGAATAATTGCAGTTATTAAAAGAAATTGCTGCAGGCAAAATACAACCCATTTTAAAATTCAGATCCAGAAAAACAGAAAGGGGTGCAGATAGGAAAGCCCCCCCAGTAAGATGCCTCACATTCCCTGCCTCCTTTTGCCTGTGCAATGAGAGACTTCACCTTGCTGTTTTATTTAGCACTGTTATTTAGGAGGAGAATCAGAGCATTTAGTATCAGCACAGTCAAGCTGTGTGCGGCAGCGCCTCGCCTGGCACAGCCACTGAAGAGCTGCTTTCTTCCAATCTGCATCATACCAATGCAAAAACATCCCTCTCTGGAAACTAAGTGTATTGGAAACCAGTAGGAGGAAAGCTCACTCTAGCATCAGCTACTGTACAGAGGGGACTTTAACTCCTCCCTGGGCATGAAGTAGAATTCTTGTGAAGCTAAGAGTCTTTTCAAAACACACCTGGCTTTTGGCATCACATCACCCCTAACAAGATTGTTTTTCTTTAGATATTTAGAGACAGATTTTAAAGAATTTGGATTCCTAAAGATGTGTCTGCAGAGCTCTGGGGATTTCTGTTGGTCCAGACCCAGCTAACCTGGTGCATGGAAAGAGATGGTGAACTGCTGCGTGCCCTTGGCCAAACAGAAAACCTCCAAGCAATGGCAGAAACAAACAGGGCGTTGACTTTTGTGTGCCTGACTTCCCTGTGCAAGTAAGAGTCAAGCTCCTCAACCAGTTAAACACTGCAGCACTAAGCAAAGTGATGCTTAAGTACTTGTAAAACTTGTGCCTCAGAAACCAGATGGCATTGTAAGGGGAATCTGCACTCAATACAAATGGCATGCTTTTGTCCTGGACAATTCAATAGAGCTTTGTCCAGTATAACTGAGCACGGGGGTAACTCTCATCTCTGAGTACAAATGAAATGTGTTTGGCTCTCCCACTTTTGTATAAGAAGATAACAGAACAAAGGATTTCTGCAATTTGAGGGCATGAACCCTCATTTTCTCTCCAGTCCACCTAAATAAAAAAGAATTTCTTGTTGGCCTATGATCTTCCCTTTTGCAAGTCAAAGCCTTTTCAGTTCCTACTGCAAGTAATGGCAGTTTACTCACAATTTTTCAGCTGCATATGATATCCAAAATTGGCTGCCTTCTTGTAATGAAAAGCAGCCTGCCAACACGGAGGTCCTTCCAAAGAAGCCTGCCTATTGTCAGAGGAGAGAAAGCAACTGTGGTAATGCTCCTGCATTGCTGTTTCACTTCATGCTTCGCCACAGGAGCAAAGCAAGGCAGCAGAGACCGCTGACAAGTGTTTACAGAACGTGCCTCTTTGACAAAAATGATTGTCAGGCAGTGACTATAATAAAACATTAGCAGGAGATAGTGGGTTTTCTTGGGTTTTTGTGCCCAGGCAGCTGGCTGTCTTAATTGCTCTGAAGAAATAGAAACAGAACTTCATTTTCTTCTCTTGTTATTTGGGGATGTAAATCATTCAGCATTTTAACTCCACGACTCCCTGCCTAATTTTCCCTTATCAAAGTAAAGGTGGATGGAACTTCCTTTTACTTGCCTTGCTCTACACATTGAGTAAATCCACTAAATAGCTCTGCTTTGCATTGATTCATTGTGAGTAGAATTTAAACTGTATCCAATGGCCAGTATTTGAAGTTATTTGTCCAGGTAAGCCCAAAATATTAAATATAGTCATTTTGATCAGCATTATTCAAGTGAAGCTGACAATCTGTATTCATAGCAATTGAATGCTCTCAGGCACATGGTGGGATTCTTGTGGGTGTCCTGTGCAGGGCCAGCAGTTGGACTTGGATGGTCCTTGTGGTTCTTTCCAAATCAGAATATTCTTTGTTTCTATTATTTTCAACAGCTTTTGTAAATCCAAACAGACTCCTCCGTGAACACTTGGGGAATATTAGTTCAAGTCTATAGCAGTCTGAGGCTGATTTAGGAATACTGTAATATTCCTAGTTCTTATTTCAGTTTGCTGAACTATTTTGTTGACTTGGATGTTTTCATTTTGTTGTGGTCTCATGGGTGGTTTTTATGGTATTTAATTTCCTTAAATATCTTGGCACAAATGATTTGACACAGCAAGTAGGTTCAACAAATCGCCAACAAAATGTTTCCTCTTTGCTGGATAATTCCTGTAGTTGTACAGATAGAAAAATAAGGAAGAATGTGTGTTAGTCTGAGCAACTGTATTTTAGTCGGTAACTTCTACCCCCTCTCCTTTATGCTCTGGAATGGTATTTCTAGAGTTATTGGACAAAACCACGTTAAAAGTGAGCAGAAGTAAATAATTGAAGAAGAATGTTGGAGGCAAAGATTCTTCTGTCATCCTTTCCATTTCTGTAAGAACCTTTGCTGATTTACTTGCCAAATGAAGGCAGACTTTCTGTTCTCTCTCACCTTCTTTTTAATTCGATCAGACAGCTTCACTGTGGAGCCGTGCACGTGGGAAAGCCAGACTGTAGACTCACACCTTGTTTGCAGTGCCTTCCCTGAATTCACTAGTTGAGTGATCCAGAGCTATTATTTGGAACTTCAAGCCACAGTTGGATTTGCTATGAAGCTGTTCAGTGCACGTCTTTCACTGTGAATGTTCCTGTGCATGTAAAGTGAGAGGTGCTAAAGGGTGGTGGCTGCTAAAATCCGCCTTCTGTTGTGCAGGGGTAGAAGACAAAGCAGTGGCAGCTCAAACACAAGAGTAGGACATTTTTAGTTTCAGGAAGAGCAGTTCACAGTGTGTGTGATTGTTGTTAAAGCAAAGGATGGTAGTTTGAAGTGTGCAAGGGGATAGTTCATATAAATCTGTAGAAAGTACAGAGTACAAATCAGGCAAAATATTTCCCAGGAACACTGTTGAATTTAGGGACTGCTTTGGGACACAAGAACAAGCTTTGGACACCTTGGAAATTCTTATCTCATCTTTCATAGAAGTGGTCATTTCTATAAAAGCATCTAACAAATATTTTACAGCAAATAAAAACAGTTAGAAAGCAAATGCCGCCCTCTGTCTCCACATACTGATAGAGTCGCCTCTTCAAAATTGCAGCCTAATGCATGTTACTGCTTCCACTGCACTTCAACCACTAAAAGTTACAGCTCTTGACCTTTAAATGTTAGAAATAATAAAATTCATTATTAACAAGTAGTCAATTAAAAAATAAATGCCCCTCTGGTAAAACCAAACAGTAATGTTTTGAAATACTGCCACCTTCTGATCAGTCTGGGACGGAGAGCTGAGTTATTAGGATCTTGACAAAAAAATTTTATCAACTGTAGTAATTCAGGTCCTGATTTTATAATGTTAGAGCCATGTTGCACCATTTGACTTGCAAGGCCAACTTCCACTGAGACTACATCTACAGTGATGTAAGGAGATGAGGAAAATGCAGTGTGATTTACAAGTGGTGGGAGAGACAGCAGCAGGCTTGTTTGACAAGAAGAAAAGCACTTAAGCGTATTATATGTGAATTTAAGGATTTACAAGCACAAAGCCTGTGCTTTAAGTTACATAAGCATTAAATGTGCTACAGAATTGCAGCTAAAATGTTGCTGTGACCTGCACCTGGTGTGAGTCTTAGGGAAGCTGACTTCCCTACTCTCTTGTAACACCTGTCTCTGACATCAATGTGCCCATGAAGGGTTAATTTTTTTTTACCATTTTACATTGTTAACATTCAGATGATACTTGTCTGCATACCACCTTTGTGTATATTTTAATTATCCAGATGGTGTTTTATGTGTCCACTCCCATGTCATTACTATATTACTTAAACTTGGCAGTGATACATAGAAATAACTTTCCCCAAGCTGGCTTTTTCTTGCAAAGTTCATCCAGTTTCAGCTTTCCCAATGTCCTTTGTGCTGTAGTAATGTACATTGTGTACCTAAATGGCTTGCATATAATTTTAAATTCCCTTGATAGGGAAAGCCAGTTTGACAAAGAAAATGTTTAAAAGAAGGAAAAATTGACACAAAAGCTAAGATAATGTGACCTTAAAATTATCATTTCAAACTCTCCGAATTCAGACAATTTAGGTTCTTATATTTCCTTCAATTCACTTGAATTTACCCAGTTTTTTTGTTGGGGTCAAGTCAGGTGGGGATGCCTGTATCACATTCCCACCTGTGGGATTGTTACGGACCGGGGTGATGCCAAGGTCCTGACTGCACTACATTTTCCCAAAAGGGTGCAAATAAGATGTAGGCACAATGTTTTTTTTTCCCCAGTAGAATGGATATTTTGAGATGGTGCCTGAGAAAGAGAATCCCTCCTTGAACTGTTATTTGTGATGGTAACAGGACAGAAGCAAAGGGAGAGAGTGACTCATTTTGAAGTCACAGCACTTCTGTCTTGTGAATCCATCCCATATTATAACTCCATCTTGGTAATATTTTAACTTAATTCCTTGTTTCAATCTAATTTTGGAGAGGAGGAGTCTTGACAGTGCTGAATTTCTCCATGCTTTCTGAAGTATGAGGTAAAATAGAGGATTCAAACCTTATCAGTACCTCACTAAAGAGAAAGACTGAAATTTGAGCTCAGCTGTGTGACTGTACACCAGGGGATACACGTGCTAGAGAGATGTGTTAAATGAAAGCACCCAGAAATATCTAAAACTCTTCTGCTTGTGTAATTACTTGTATGTTGGCTTTGATAAGTCCAATGCAGGTAAAGTGGTTGGGTTTAGCCAAAGCAGCAGAGTCCTGCAGCAGGATTTGTACTGCATTCTGGTAATGGCAGGTGAATATCAAACTTATGCACAGAGCAGAGTGTCCTGGAGATGAAGCCCCTTATGACCTCCAGTGTGCCTTTTTTGTAATTACAAACTGAAAATAAGAACCGTTCTCTCATCAGAAAGCAGAATAGTCTTGACTCGTGAACATTTAATGAACCACGTGAAGCTGTGCTGTCATCCCAAGATGTGTATTTTCCTTGCTGGTTCCTAAATAGGTTTTTCTTGTTTCAGTTTAATACAGAACCATCTCTGCTGCTGAACAATAGAAACTTCATCTCTTCAGTTTCAAACAAGGGACTATCCCATAGCAGAGTGTTAGAACTTCTTCACAGAATCTGCTAAACACGAATGACAAGCCACACAGCAAGATTTGATAGCAATCTGCAAGTGTTTTTAAAACAGATCTTAACCATATGCACAGTGTACCACTTCTGCTGTTGTATATTGAGCTCAGGAGAAAGCAAGTAACATAATTGCCTTCAGCAAAATTGTCAAACAAGGAAACCTTTTAAAACTACATAGAAGGGGGAACATAATGAAAGCCCTGGAAGGAAGAGGCTAAGAGAAGACAAACTGGCAGGGAACATTAACATATACTTTTAACTACTCTTTTCACAGAGAGACGAATGACCCAGAGGCTTGACTGCTGTAGCTCTTTTTTTCAGTGAAAAAATTTTGCATGTGCTGCTGTGTAGAAAAGAAATGCTTATTTCCCCTGTGTTATTTTACATTTCAGTTTGGACAAGCAAGAGGAAGCTTTATTTAGCCTGTTGAGTCCAACCCCACAGTAACAGAGCACATAAAACTTTCAAGAAATGAAAGGCATGCTGAATTCACATTTCAGATAGTTTTCAGGATAACTCCTTGGCTGTTATATCCATATGTCATAATAGATATAAATTATTAGAAATTATTTGCTACAGTGTGCAATCATATTAGCTCCCAGGGACCTTTTAGACTGGATTTATGAACAGAGATGTTTCCTGAATGTTTTTCCTAAAGAAACTACAGATTCCAGGACAAATCAAGTTTTGATGAAATAAGGACTCTGGATTTCAATTGCTGACTGATACCTAAGGGGTAGTGAGTGCATCCTCCAGGGGCAATTAGGGATAACTATCTGCAAGGATAGTTGCATCTTGCAGCAATTCCTGCTGGAAGTGGGAGGATGATTTTTGCTTTATGGCATATGCAGATGTTGCTGAGTAGCAGCCACTTTGGTTCCTCTCCTGCAGAAGTATTGTGGAGAAATGGCTCAGGAGTGAGAAGAGCTTTAAAATCTTCCATCTGGGTGAGCTGAAAGCTGTGAATCAAAATTGTCTTTGGGTAAGGGAAGGTGATGGTCTTTTGGGCCTTACTGGTTTAATGGAAACCTGCAAAATTTAAACAAATATCAGTTACTGTGGTAGTTGTAGTTGTATGCACCAAGGCTCTGTGCTATACTGTGGTTGTTTCCAGCTTTAATTTCCTTGTGGAAAGTGCACTTCATCTCATTTTTCACTTCAGCCCTTGTCTTCTTGTGTTGTAAAGCAGCACAAGCACAGCACATCAGGCAGCTCACAGATCATATGGAATACAAAACTGTTGTCCATCAGAGGTAGGTAGCTTGCTCTGAACACTGTAGATTTACTGTCCATTTTCCTGTCTTTTTGAGTTATCCTTGCTGTTTGAAGAAAAGTCTTGCATGAATTCATAAATGCTATCCAGCCTGTGTTTTCTTAACCAGATACCAAGATCTCATTTGCCCCAGATGGGCTTGGTTGAAGAGTTCTGACTCCATATACCTCAAGACTGTGGGCAGCCTGAATCCTAGATAAATGTGTAAAATAAGAGTGTGCAAGACAGCAATGAGCAGGGCTTTAGCCCCTTGTCTGGTCGGTGTTACTGGAGCCAGTGCAGATAAAATTGTGGCAGTCTGGTTTTTCCCAAGACTCTACTGTGCACTGTTTTGTGATAATCACAGCACCCTGGTCCTGAGTGCTAGGGGAAGGAGTCTGATAGGAAAAGCTTTTAGTACAGGGATGTGTGAATAGAGGAATTCCATAATTAACAATAATGACCAGCACAGGTGACATTTCTTTGTAGTTAATAGCTGCTGGTGTGAAAGGCCCCAAGGCAGAGCCTCAAGCTGCTAAGCTAGCAAGTGAATTGCCAGACTATTTGACCTGCAGTTCATTCCTAATATATATGGTGTGAAAAACTCAAGCAAAATGTTTATAAGCACTGCTTCTTGGGCTGTGTGGGAATGCCAGCAATTTTGTATTTGGGATTGAAGCAGTTTTCTCTTTTTGGCAATAGGCTATGCACCAACTCTTTAGGAAGATGGATAACTGTAAGCATCACTTGCATCTTCTAGAGGAGAAGGAAATAAAGTCTTATGCACCCGAGAAAGAGTAAAAAAATTGTAGCCTAATTCTGCAGTAGGAAGATTATGGAGTTTTCCACCCTTAGGGCCATGAAATTTAACCCATGATAAGTAGCTTGACTGAAAAAACAGTGGTGCTGAAAGAGGTGATTGCACCTGGGCCACCCCCTTTTGCACTTCATTTCTGGGGATTCCTTCTCCAACTTTTATAACAAAAATGGATAGAAAAAGGGAGATTGTTCTGAATGATTCTGCAGGCAAGAGAAATGGGGCTTGTGACCAGGAAAAGGAGATGAGATAGCTGTTTGCCAGCTGGACACTGCTGTGGTGGTCCTTGGATGTTGCTTTTATTGGTGATTCAGAGGTGGGTCATACTCAGCACATCTGGTCCTGATAATGTTTGGGTTTTTTTCAGAGGACTGATTATAGTACTTCACTGTGCTGAACTTTGAGTAGAAGTTGTTCCCAAAGCCTTTTTTCCCAAATTACCAGCTCACCATAAAATCCATTATTGCCCATTTTAAAAACAACTATCAAAACCATTTGTCGCCAGAGACTGCCAAGGGAACAGCTATAGATGTTGTTTACTATGCTGAACAGAGTGAGAAACACTAACAGATCTACTGTAACAAGAAATAACCCATTACAGTAAGGGAAGACTTTGTGCTCTGAATGATATCTTTAGACTCCAGTCTGAAATACAACCTGCTGTCATGTTTTTGCATGGCTGGCAATTTTACTGTATGACACAACAGATCTCAGTGCAAATATCTGGGGCTTATGCTCTACTAAAAAATTGAACCTTTTGCAATGTAGCAGATGGGAATTGGATTGAAGGAGTACACTCATTCTTGAAACTGGGTTTTATGAAAGTCTGCAGACAGAGTTTTTGGTACCATCTTGGGCTCCACTGTGTCATCGGGTTTACAGAGTTAAACCCTGTCATTAGTACTGGGTGTGTGCTGCCCTGAAACAAAAGCCATGGAACAAGTTCTTAGCTGGTATGAAGAACTACAAAACCAGGCATGACATTTAAGGTAGTCCTTTCCTTTCTCAAAGATTTGTCTCATATAAGGTTTGACTTCATATATGATCCTGCATTTTTAGATGCCAGTGGCCTCTTCTCAGCCAGCCCTGTCTCTCTCTGCTGTTCCATCTCATCAGAACAACTTAGTTTCTGCCTAGGTTTCTTCATAAATTCTATTACCTTATTTCAACTCTTGACTTTTGGCACCTTGCTGAAATTCTTGTGGATTTTTTGACTGAGGGCATGCCCCATCACTGTTGCACAGACCATTTTTGCATGAAGTGTAAAGCCTTCCACCTCATGAGGAGCTACAATTAAGTAAAGAAAACAGAGACTTTAGAAGCCTGGAGTTTTTGCTGAAGAATGTAAAGGTACTGAGATCACAGTCTGCCTGGCCCTTTTATATCTGCTTTAACTGCCCTCCAGTAACTTCTGAGTCTGTTGACCAGTTTCACCCAGATCTCACAAGGAAGACAGACGTTTAGAGAAGACTTAGTTATAAATTATATTTATAAAAATTCTCTTTCCTTTGCCTGCTATTCATCTATAGGAAATCTTGCTATAGAATTGCCTGTTAATGCATTCTAGAGAACTCACAGGAAGGAGGCACAGTCCCCATCTCAGAAAAACTTTTGTATGTTAGACAGCAGAGGTTCCAAAACTAGAGACAAAAACCCATGGGTCTCCTTCTCAAAGTTTCCGTGCAAGCAAACTAAAACTGTTTTCCCTCCTGCTACTGGCTTTTTTAGTAGTGCTTGTTGTGAGGAAAATACCTCACGGAACAAAATTCAGTTGAAATGATAAAACACTGGCAAATTTATAAGCTGCTGAAAGTAAGAACCCATAATAGTCTGTTGGAGAACTTTACTTGGTGGTCTTGTAGGTGTTGGCTAACAAATGGGTTAATAGATGTCAGCCTCCATAATTCCAGATTGTGCAGTCACGTCACTGGGAAGAGACTCTCCCATTTCAGAGTAAAACTGCTGGAGAAACTTTGGTGCTTTCTGCACTGCACTTCTATTCTGGGAAGGAAGAGGTATTAAAATAAAATTTTGGAAGGCTTTTAACTGTGCTGCTATTAAGAGGAAGAAACCAAACATCACAAAACCAAAGAAAAGAAAAGCCGAGTGCAGTTGCTTTTTTTGCTGCAGTTGCAAGTGCTATTTGTGTTAGTAATGTTTGGCCTCATCACAAAATCGTGCTGTCATCATCTCTTGCATTCTCTCACTTCACCTGTGTGGTTTTTCCTGTGCCTCTATTTAGGGTTCTCTGTTTCAGAGAAACCCCAGCTATAAACCTCTCTAGCTGGAACTCCATGTGCTTAACAGTTGACATATCAGTTTGTTTCTATAGAGTGAATATTAAAATTAATGTAAAAGGCTAAACCCCAAAGACTAAATTAAAATAACAAAAGAGATATTACTTGCTGAAAGGAAATAAATGGACAAAATTAAACCGTGGACCATGAATTAGATTTTCCATGGAGCTCAGCTTCTATTAAGCAGTTGTATAAACAGAGACACTGAAGGGCTTGACCTCTCCCTGCTCCCATGCTTTTCTGTGGGAACAATAGGCATAGACAGCTTCTAGATCTGGCCATTTTGCACCTTTTTATTTGCACTTGATTTAGGTATCTTGGTTGATCATTAATTGATGAGATGCTGACAGTGGCACCTAGCACAGGTGGTGTTGTGTGTGACTTATGAGAGCTTTGCTGACATGAGATAAGGTGATTGGAGGAGGTCCCCTCTAAACACCAGAGCTGACAGTGAAATGGGTCCATCAGCATCAGTGCAGTCTTAGTCTTGAATATTTCTGTCCCTGGTGCTGGCCCTAAAAGTTTTAGCAAGGGCTGTAGTCTCCTTGGAAGGAATATATTTGATTCTTTTCCTGAAAATGAACATATAGCTTCTCTTTCAGCATCTCTTTCAGCTTGATGGTTTCTAGTATGATCAGTATTGTGTTAATGCACAGCACATACAGTTATGCTTCATGCTGCAAGGGCAAAACAATGTCCTAGTTGTGCTGGGAACTGTGACTTAGCTCCCAGGAGTTACAACTTTGTTCCCTCTACTTGAGGGGATGATAAGGAACAGTCGTCTCTCCTGTTCCTCAAAAAACAGCAGCCACAGCATGTGGGACTGCTTGGGTAGGTATGATCGGTTCCTGACGCTGTGAGAAGGCTATTGTGCTGCATGGATCAGATGGGCATGACCTGGCAGGTGCTTCCATGAAGAGCTCAGATTCTTGGGTGGTTTGAACTGGATAAGAGTAATGTATAGGAAAGTACAAGGTCCCTTGTTCCCTGTTTGCATGGCAGTAACTGTTAATTTCAGCTAGTGGCTTGGGAAGCAAAGAAAGCATATTTTATTACCTGGTTTGTACTAGATGGGCATGAAAAAAAGAGATGAATGTCTTTAATCATGCAGAACTAAGAAATGCAAGTGCTGGGCAGCCTATTCATCCCTAGTCTCTCCATTCTGCCTACTTCCCAAGGTGTATTTGTGGTGGCTCTGTTGGAAATGGGTGTAAAGGTAAGCAGGGAATAATATCCTATAATCCCCCTTATCTCACTCACAAAAAGCTAATATCAGCAATAAATCAACCCCAGGTCATCTCATGCAGTGGGTAATTTTGTGCTCCCTAAAGAACTAAAGTGCCATCTGAAGTCTGAGGCTGAGCTCTAAGGAAATAGGTATTTAAACACATGGATAAATAAGTACCTTACCCTGTAGTACAGGCATCAGCAGTGACCAAGCATGTGAGCTCTGCTTGGCCTGGGGGGAATCTTTTTGTTTGCTTGCTTGTTAAATTTCCAGAAATGTCTCTCATACAAAAAGCTGATGCTGGGTCTCTTATGCTAGAGAGAGCACTTCTGTTCTTACGGTGCTGAATCCCTGGTTCCAGTTACTTGAGCAGTTTGGCAGGTGTCTCCTGTGTTTGAGCAGTAATAATCAACTTTGCAGAAAAAATTAAAAATACTATTTCTGTGTAACTACTGCAGACCGTAACATTTTCTGACAGTGACTTCACCCAGTCATACACTTAGTGTGTCCCCGGAAAGCCAAATTTTCAAAAGTGATATATTTTCCATTAAAGGCTGCTGCACAGCATTGAGTTTGATTCCAGGTAGGCACATTATATCAAGCTTACCTTATTATAGATTGTGGTGGGAAAGGCACTCTGTGAAGATGCAGCTTACTAAATTATCTCTGTGAATCTGTAGGTGGTAACTTTGAGCATGCTGCCTGCCTGACCCAGTTGTTAATATAGCCAGTTAAAGGCTGATGTGTTCAGAGGAAGAGCTAATCTGTCTCATTTAGGAGGCAATGTGTCAGAGCTTGTATGTGATGTATCTGACATGGTGAGTGGCATGCCTGACTCGGCAGTTGAATAACATTACTCATTCTGGAATATTTCTTCTTCAACAGAGAATATAAACACAAGCACACATTTATATTTTTTTGTTAGTAGATGATCGAGCACATACCAGAAAGAGTCGATGCCATTTAGTATGCAGAAGGGTTTTTTTACTCTGTACATCATTCCCCTCCCAGGACCATTATTTTACATATCAGTTACTGGGGCGTATTCAAAGCCTAAGGGAAACCACTGACTTCCAAGAGCTTCGGATCAGATCCTTTAAGCCAGCCCAGCCATTCAGCAGGCAACATCAAATATGGGTAAAATCTGTTGTGTGTCTTCCTGCTCTGCAGTCCCATGAGATGGCCCAAAGAGAGCATTTCTCTCTTTTCCTTGCAAGAAAGCTGTGCTGTATTTACTTTTGAATAAGATGAGCTGGGAAATTCAAGGCCTTGAAACTGATACAGTCTACAATTGTGCTTCCACCGTCTGTTGTGGTGTTGTTTTGTCTTTTTGGTGTTGTTTGTTTGGGGTTTTTTAATGCCTTAGTGCTGTATGAAACAAAAATGCACGTGATCAGCAAAAGCTGCCTGAAAGCTTTTTGGGCTCTGAGCACAGGAAAGGTTCTCAGCCTGTCAAAGAAGTAATTGTAGCTCCTTTCTGACCACTGCATACTCTACTATCTCTGCTGTAACTTAGTCTTATACCCATTCAGGGATCAGCACACACTCTTTTGGCAGCCCATGCTCTGCAGAACCACATATTTTTTTCTCAAAAGGGCAAGACATTTGGCAGCATTTGGAGGGCTGGCAGTGCACTGCTGCAGGCTGGCTGGTGCTCAGTACCATGGGGTGGGGAGTGGTGGTGCTGTCAGCATCCCCAGGACTGCACTTGAGACAGAGGAGTAACAAGAATATTGAAGGGTAGCTCAGAGGGGAAGCAGGGCTGCCTCCCAAGTTGAGCTGGCATTCCTAAAGGAATCATAGGAGAGTGAATGCTTATCTGTTGAGTTAGCAGAATGCCTAATGGGAAGGGGAACCGATGATCTGATTAGCATTGGCACGTTATCCTTCAGCAGCAGATTGCCTCAGGCAGTGGGCACAGAGCTGCTCATCCCGCACAGGTTTCACGTTGCTCTGCTCCGTTTAGCTTATGCTTTGATTTGCTTCACTTATTTCTCATTTGGTGAAAGATAGAATCAATAAATCTTGAATACAAGTTGCTCAACAGAGGGTTGCACTATTTTTATTCTTTGTACTGCACACCTGTCTGCCTGTGCTATTAGCATGTTTGCTCTTCCTGTTGCTTTCAGTATCAATAGGAACATTCTCAACTGCTCCTGTTTGTTTCTTTATTTTTATTTCTTTTAAGAGATAAGTCCCCACTGTGCAAATCTCCAACTGTGTGTGCTGTTAATGAAGTCACATAAGTAGCACCACAAGCCCAGGGCCCGCTGGTCAAAATGCTGTGGATGGCAGAGCCATTAATACAAAACCTAGAATCCCAAACATTGGTTTATATTACTCAGACCCTGTGCCCCAAGCTCCCTTTCTCTTATGTGATAAAACTAGTAGGCTTTTTTCTGATGACCACGTAAAAAAAGATCTTAGAAAAACAGCTGAAATGCTGCCTGAAACAGCAGCTTGTCTCTTTTTTCTTGCTTGCAAAGATCGTCATTGCAGCAGTTAAGAAATGCAGGCAATCACTCCCAAATTAAAGACACCTGTTCTTTATTAGTTTTGGATGAAACTAGGAATGGGAAACTCACCTTCACACTTACGGAGTGTCCTGATCTAAAATCCACATGGTGGTGAGCCAATAGCACAAGTGAGATAATGCTGGTTTGGGCCTTTTCTCTAGGGTCTATTCCCGAGTATCTGAAGCAAATCAGAGCACTTCCTCACATGGGAAAACGTGTTTCAGGAAGAGTAATGCACAGGCTGTTTATCTACCTGTCTTGGACTGTTCACTGTGGGATGGGGATGATTTGTGATACTGTTGATTCTCCAGCATTTACGGAAGTGGTAGCGGAGAGCCCTCTTGAGTTCAAAACCTTCCTAGAATTTGGGCATAATGTAATTTGAAAGTGGTCTCTGGAGGTCTCTGGTCTGACCCTTTGCACAAAGTATGTCGTATAATGCAGGTTTCTTGAGTCTTGTCCAGTTGAGTTTTGAGTTTTTCCAAGAAATAAAATCCCACAGCCCCTCTGGACGCTTGTGTTAATGTTTGGTCATGCTTAGCTCAGGATAACTCTTCTGTGTTGCAGGACTAGTAGCAGAGGGGAAAACATAGCTATCAGATATTGCAGCTCTCTGGCTCTTCTACTGTCTGTGCTGAGGGGATCCAAGCTTCTTCAGGACCAAAGACAAATATCTGGGCTCGTGTCTTCAATGAGATCAGCAGTTAAGTACAGCGTCCTGTACTCAGCCTGGTAGGTATTCAAGTAAAATACACTCCAGTATTTTAAATAGTTGCAAAAGAATTTTATGGAGGCAGAGCACCCAAGGGAAGCTTGCTGTATCCTTTTAACTCCCCTGAACTACTGTTGTTTGCACCTTTGTTCTGAGTTTTATTAGACCAGTGGAAAAAATTACATGAAAGTAGTAGTTGGGTACATTTGACAGCTCGGTGAAATAGGAACCTACCAATATGTGTTATGCAAAGACAGTGACTAACAATAAAAAAGAAATGTTATTTATTTTATAGTATCTGCAAACAAACTGTGGATTGTGCCATCTAAAGGCAGGATTCGAAGAACTAGTGATGCTATTTTCAAAGAATTTATTAATCTGGATAATGTGTGTCTTTTAATGCTTCTGTATTACCCTTTCATTAAAATAATCAGAGTAAATCTGTGTGCAGCATAAGCTCCTCCTCTCCCTTGCCCCAACAATAATCAACTTAAACCATAATTTTTTAGAGATAGTGATGTGGATTGCCTGTCTTGAGAAACTGCAAATATGTCCATATAAGTTCAAATGTTGACTTCTATAACCTTGATTTCCCTTTATATTGGCAAATCTTTTAAATGGAAAAATATTTACTTCTTTTAATCGACCAAATATTGCAGTTCAGTTACAACTGTTGCCTGCAGAGGTACTACAGAGATTTGTCATGTGAGAGTTTGCTACAGCACAGAATCAGTGCTGAAAATGTTCGTGCCCACCATGTCTTTAGTGTTGATTTGAGACAAGCTTACCATAATTAATTTGCATGTGGAAAACCACCTCTCTGCCAAGACATAAAGATGATGATTTTGAGTTGCCACAATTATGTTCTAAAACGTATTTACCCAGAAGCCTGCCTCTTCCAAAGCAGATGTCTTTGTAGTGCGTATTCAGTGTATGCCCCTTTTGTGGTTTCCACACTGTAGCTGCAATAACTGACAGCTGAAAACATCATTGCAAGTCTGTCAAATGTGCTGTCTGCATAACTGGTGATAATCTAACTATTCTGCAGCTTCACATATCAAACTGCTGGGAACTGAAACTTCAGCGCCTGTTATTGGCAGCGGTAGGTGGAATTAAGTAATGTGGTTGGAGTGTCAAAGGCCTGTGGTGCTGACAGGAATATTAACCATAAATCAAATACAGCACAATGGTGGTGCTGGGCTGGAGTGAAAGGCAGGGTCTTGCAGCCAGGCTGCTCAGACCTTGTGTGTGGGAATATTCTGACTGGCTAGCAGAAGCAAGGATTGCTAGGCTGGAGCTACAGCAATGATCCATTTAACTTAACACTAGGAAGGAATGATAGAGATGGAACAAGTGACATGTGAGATGGCTGCATGCTCTGCTGAATGTTCCCGCTTGCCTTGCAGCCCTGTCACACTGCAGAGGCTGGTGAAGGGGATGTCTCATCCCTGGTTAGGCAGTGACACTGCCGCTCCTCTCTGGCTGCCGTTCTAAACATTTTTTGGTGGTGGCTGGGTTTGCACTTGCTGCATTTAAGTGAAGCTTGCAGGGCTTGATGTTTAAAATGTCCTTGATTTGGAGCCAGCTTGTGACATTGTTTCTTGCAGCAGATAGTTCCCAGCTTGCAGAAAGGACCCTGCTGCCTGCATTTTGTCCGCTCCTAGCACCCACAGAGAACTGAGCTGGGGAAGGGGGCTGGCTCCAGCCTCTGTGTTAGCAAATGAACCAAAACACAGGGAACTGTTGGTGGGAGATTGCGTGGAAGTGTCTGGGTGCCTCATGCAGCCAATTTGCTTGACTGTTAACTTTAGCTAATGGCTTATGGTCCTTCTAAATGTCACCATCATACATCCTGTTTCTTTTAGTGACTATTCCAGCAAGATGCTATGATGCCAAGCTTGGCCAACTCTCTTTTCATGATGAGGTCCTTGATTATTGCAAGTTTTAGGTGTTCTTTAAGGTCTGTGCATTTGCCTTACGCTCTGTGTTAAACAGAGATGAGGCAAAAAGATGAAATGGCATTGAGTTTTGGGGTAGAAATCTGGTTCTAGCTAGCTCTACCTGGAAACCCCTTGGGGAAGGGCACTGCAAAATTTTTTTTTTGCAATTATGTGCAGTTTCCCAGCAGGGAGTCAGCTAACAATATCCAGTGCAACCCAGCAAGCAAGAAATATAAAGCCAGGAGCTAAGCAAAATACAGAGATTTCGTTATAAATTAGTGTTGGAAATTAGACCCAGGCTGTGAAATAACCACAATTAAAATTCAGAGAGCAGAAAAGAAAAAGCTTACCTAGTGACCTCTGCTTGCTGCACGGGGTTAGAAAAGAAGCTGTGCTACTTTAGTATTCTAGCATAATTTGCACATTACTGAAATTGTTAGGAAATTAAAGGAAAACCAAGGGACTGAATTTTAACTGATGAAGGTAGCCTACAGGAAAGACAGGGAGGGGCTTTTTACAAGAGCATGCAGTAACAGGACCAGGGGGAATAGATTCAAACTAAAAGACAGTAGGTTTACACTGGATAGTGGAAAGAAATTATTTACTGTGAGAATGGTGTGACACTGGAACAGGTTGCCCAGGGAAGCTGCAGATGCCCCATCCCTGGAGATGTCCAAGGCCAGGTTGGATGGAGCTCTGAGCAACCTGGTCTAGTGAAAGGTGTCCCTGCTCATGGCAGGGGGTTGGAACCAGATGATCTTTAAGGTCCCTTCCAACCCAGCCATTCCATGATTCTATGAAAAGCAGCATAACCCAGCTGATATCAAGGCAGATAAACTGATCTAGAAGAGCTAAATATGTTCCCCTAAATCAAGGGCTTCCCCTCTCACTAAGCCAATGTAGATAGAGAAAGCAAAGCAGCTTTTTTCTGGCAAGTCTGTGCACTGATCCTCAATGATATGCCTCTATTCAATGGACATGACCTGTTTAGGCATGAAGAAAATGATCTCAAAGTTAACTCCAGAGGGAGAGAGGTCCATAATAACTCAGATCAATACAAAGTGATTATTTGGGGTAATTCTTTGGGTTTTGAATTTCCTTCAATCAATTGATTTTACTAATATAAAAGCAAATTATTCCCAGTTCAGGTTTCTTATGAACTTTAAAAACCTAACATACCAAACCAACAACAACAAAAAATAGTAGCAGGATTCTAACACAGGAGCTCCCGGGAAACAAATTCAAAGGCAGCCAAATAAAATGAGATTAAAATATACAAAATACTGCAATTTAAAAGAAAATCACTGAATTATTGAAACTGCATAGAGGAGATATCATAGCAGTACTTCTGATCAGCCTGATTTAAAAAACAGGCTGTGCTTTTTTTTTCCTCTGCTTTGATGTCAGGAGGTGTATTGTAAACTTTAAATGATGTATGTAGTTCAATCAGATTGATCTGCAAGGTTCAAAGACATTGTAATTTTTTGAGCATTTATGCTTTATCCTGTGTGGTGGAAAGTATGTTGCATGCCTACACAGTGTAACCCTTTTAATACTTTGCTGTAGGACTGAAAACAGAAAACACTTTTCTGCAGAGTGACAAAATCAGCAGCCTCTGTAGAACAGCCCTGTGCTGACCTTCACTGTTCTGGGTCCCTCTCGGATGCAATCAATGCAATGTCTCACCCACTGGGGGAGTGCTCTGCTCTCCCCAATTGCTTATTTTGCTATAAATTTCCATACAGTCTTTGCAAGCTGCCTGATAATTGCAACGTCAGCTGGCAGATTTGAGCTCGAGGGCAGCTTCTGGATCCCTTGCTCTCCGAGCACAGATGACATTCTCACTGCCCAAGAGGTGCAGGGGGCTTGTGGTGACAATTTTGGTGAGGATGCAACAACATCCAAGAACCCTCCCTGTGCAAATGTGTTTCGGCAGAGCTGCTTCCACAGGACACTGATATCCCTGTGGTGCTCCACACACAGCAGGGGGGATGCAATTCGTGCTGCCAGAGGGGCTCTGTCAGTGTTGGCTCCTGAAAGAAGCTCACATGTCAGCAGGCAAAAAGGTTGTTATTTCCCTAATGGGGCAAAGACTAGGTTTTCTATACATTATATTCTATTTAACATGGAAAGAGATGCTTTCTTTCCTGGCAGAGAATTCTGACCCATGCTTCTGGCTAACCGACCTATTTTGACAACTCCTGCCACTGGTAGTGAGTAGTGGCTTCAGGTTGTGATGGGGTGAGTCTGAAATTACTTGTCTGTTATGTTAGGCATGCTAGAATTTGGAGCCTCTCTCTTAAAAATTCTTCATGTAAGTAAATGAGATGGAAAATATACCATTATTTCCCTTTTACAGAAGGAAAATGGAGTTGCAGACCAAAGGAGTACCTTAGGGCCTGGTGCAGTAGATGGAAAGGCAGCATTGAGGTGTAGCAGGCTTTAACAAATAGCTTAGGATTCTGTGCCTTTGCAAAGGGCTGATCTCAGCACTGCCAGGAAGAGGTTCAGAGCTCTTCTTCCAGTATAGGCAAAGCTGAATTCAGGAACTGTTGTAAAGAATTTAAATCTTAAAGATTTTCCTCTTCATTACTTGTAATTTTTTTAGGTAGAATCTACTTAGAATTTCTTATTTCACCAGAAGTGCCACACACAAAGAACAAGGCTTTGTAATTCTGCAACTTTTAATGGAAACTTTAGGTTTATTTTGGCATTTCTGTAGGGCTACTTGAAAGACTGCAGGATGGATCTTGATTGCTCGAGTCCTGTAGCAGAGAATAAACCAGCTGGCATAATTGCAGCTACACCTCTTTACACCAGCTGAAATATGTAACCCCTGATCTTTGATTACTCTGGCAGAACAGAGTGCTAGAAAGCAGGGATTTTTCAGTGGTCCTTTATCTACTTGAATTGTCTGGTCAGCTACAAGGTGCAGAGGCTGTAAACAAGGGAAAATTGAGATAGCAAACCGATCAATTACAGAATATTGAAAAGATCAAGGAAATGGCAGCAATACTGCTAAAGCCGATATGGAAAAGCCCTTCTTGTCCAATAACCTCATTCTTGTGACAAAGATTATAACAAGATGGAAAATGGCACAACATGAATGCATTCTGGTGGTGATGATTGCTGTGAGAATTGGGACTGGTTTGTACTTCACCCACTCTGTCTCTCTTTCCTAGATGCTGTATCCCAGGCAACTCAGACAGAAGGTGTTATATTTATTATGTCCCTGTCGCTTTTTATCTCTTGTAGTGGAAACCGACATTAAATTCTCTCCCCATCTTCCACTCCTTTAAACAAGCAGGGAAATATGACTGCATTACCTTCTCTTAATCTCCTAATTAGCCCAGCAGAATATATCATTTTCTTCTCTAACTGATAAGGTGCGTGCCATGGGTCTCTCAAGTGGCTGCTGCCAGCACATTTTCTGCCTCATCTTGTACAAGGGGCTGCCCTGTGCTTATGGAGATGGGCTTGGTTTCATTTCCACTACGCAGCAGGTTCAAGGCCTTAAAAGAGGCAAGATCTGGAGACTGCACAGAGAGCTTGAGAGATGGCAAGGTATCTGTCTGGAAAGGGTAACGCTTACCTCGTCTGTACAGGGTCTATTAGATGGCTAAAGGCCATAGTTAAAAATTACATATAAATGAAAGACATTTCAGCATATTGTAAGATTTCTGCTTTCAGCTTGAGAAATCCTTTTTCTTTTCTTCTGTGTTGAAAAGGCTTCTTTGAGCCATTGAAAATGCTCTTTATATCCCAGAGGTTGTTAGCAGTAGGAGGTGTGGAGGGAGAATCCAGCTTTGGCAGTCACGGGATCAAACTTGCCAGGTCAGATCTATATTATTTTTGATACGTTGGTGAATGTTAAGGTCATCTGGGTAAGATCAGAGCTGGTAACTAACAATAAAGAGGTGACACCTTCTTACAACTGCCTTTGAATGCAGCTTGTGGTGCAGCTTCTCTCTCTCTCTCTGTGAAGTTTAATGTTCCAGCATAAACCACTGCTGCTGTGGTGGCAGTTTCACCTGAAATAGAGTTTTAAAGTTCGCCATCATGCAACTTTGTGCTGCCATCTCCCAGACGACTGCGTGTGCAAGTGGCACACTCAGCTAAATAACGATGTAGCTTTCATCTTCTCCTAATGGGCTCCTTTCCTTGTACTTATCTCTGGTGTAAATCATCCATTCTGGCAAGGCTGGCCAGAGGACACAAGTCCAGCTAGGGTCACAGTGAATGCTTCTTTCTCGTTTGTTGCCCCAAGGTATGTTACACCTAGTGAAGTCAAGTCTGTTTTATTTCAGCTATCACTGCCGTCCATATGATGCTGCTGCCTGTAACTGGGAAAGTCCAAAAGGAATGGAATGGAATGGAATGGAATGGAATGGAATGGAATGGAATGGAATGGAATGGAATGGAATGGAATGGAATGGAATGGAATGGAAGTGTCAACAGCAGCCTGAGTCAACTCCATCTTCTCTGAGCTGGCAATGCAGGGCCATGAGATCCAGGTGAAGTCACAACCTGTAAGTGCTTACCCTAGCTTGTGAGCTCCCTGCTGTCCTCAATCTCTGCTTGCTGCTCAGTGTGCTGCAGTGGGAAGGAAATATTTGCAGCCTGGGACTGCAGCCCATGCTCCTGGCCTGGGGGGACTTACCTGCTGCTAACTCAGGATCACACGTGAGCAGATAAGCCAAAATTGGATCCACGCATTGACAAAGATAGAGAGACTCTGCTCTAGTCTGTTAGCGTCACAAGGTGTAAAGCATAAGCAACTGCAAGTTTCAACACAAAATTTTAATTCCCTTTTGTTTTGCTCTCTGATCAACTTAGCTGACTTCCTTCATACTCCTTAGCAAAACAAGGGTCAGGATTTGGAGTGATAGGTGCTCCTTGGTCTTCATCAGTGCCCAGACAGCTGCAGAGGACTCTTGCCACAAAGCCAGGGAAGTCCTCATTTAGAGGATGGGGAAGACAGAAATTACTCTCCTGGTGATGAGGGGAGAAACACTTCCTTCTGCCTGACATTATGCTATCCTTCAGCACTGCCCATATCAGGCGAGTCTGTCCTACCCACTGTCCCCCTCATTCATTTGCAGAAGAGTAGTTCAAAAGTCAGAGCTGCTGTTTGAGAGTTCATCTATCCCTTTGCTATTCTGCAGATAGGCCAAGACAACATCTTGTTAGTATTTAAATAAGCACATCCATATTTTTGCATGAAATTTGCAGTCATTTAAGCCTCGTGTCTGGTCACTGAAATTATCTGCTCTCTAACTCGAGCTTTGCTTTTAAGCCTAACTAGAGCGTAACACTATTATGCAGTCATTGCCTCTCAAAGGAGGGATGATTCTGAGCCTAATCTGCCATTTCTGGACATTTTTTTTTCCCCATGTTGCTACTACACTGTGAAGTGCAGGAGGATTCTGCATCATTTACATGAAAATGAGGGATATCAGAAGGAAATTAGGAAAGGGAGGGGTGGAGTAGGGTGTGCCATATTTTGATGCTTCCCTAAGAGAAATTGCAGAGCAACCTGTCCTACTCTGTCTTGCTGGAAATGCATAGCCAGGGAAAGTTATGCACTGCCTAACTCCCTTGCAAATGCAGTTCCTTGTAAATGTGGACTGCGACTGAAATGCTCTTGGCTTCAGCTGACCCAACAACCTGGTGCTGCTGACTCCCCACCCACAAGTAAAAATTATAACTCATGTTGTAAGCCTCTGTGGCTCTAACCTTTCTGTGTTCAGATGGCACAGGGCTTTTGCATCTCCCTCTAGGGAAGGCAGACAGGTCACTGTTCTTGCAGACAACAGGGTATGCAGCTCTGGGATGCCAAAAGGTGTGTGTGATTCTGGGGTTTTGTTTTTTTCCCTTTTATTTTTTTAGGGGGCAGGGAAGGTTGTTTGCCACTCTTGTTTGCATTAGAGCTTGCAGGCGCTTTATGCCAACCAACAATATGCATGCCACAAAAATGCCAGCTGATGTGCAAGTCAAAGAGCTGTAGCTATCACTGGGCTGTATTTTTGGAACTGACTTGGATCCAAGGTTTGCATATTTTGAACAAACCCACACTGGTGTAGATCGACACAGACAAGTCCTCCCCCCATTCTGCTGAGTGACTGACTCTTCCCCAGACCCGCTCTCTCTTGATCTCCTCAGAGGTAACTCGACTACGGCTTCAGGGCAGAAAATGACAGTCCAAAATGAGCTGAAGAAAACCCTCCAGACTATATCTCCTCCTCTCCATTACCTTAAAAAAATTAAACTTCTGTTTAGTCTGAAGAGCTTCTGTTGCTCGCGAACCATATCTCCTAATAAGTTTCTTAGAGAAGCATTTTTCTCTATGCAAGTAATTTAAGCCTTACATGCCCTCTAGCTATTTTTTAATTAAAAGAAAAATAAAAAAAATCTTGGCCCAAGTAGGGGGCTTAGGCTGTTGATTGACTACAGCAAGGAATTTTGTAGGAATTTTGAATTCTGCACTGCCACATATGAAGTGAGCCCTATAAGTATAACCTCGACCTGAGGCTGGGATTTTTAAAATTAGATCCTTAATAAGAAAGGGAAGAAATAAATTTGACTTTGAATAAGCATAATGCAATTTCCCTTCACACAAATTGCTCCTTTATTATAGCACAGATATTCACATTTATCAGTCTAAATACTCAAGTCATATGCAACTTCATTTTGCTGGACTAAGCTCAGCCCTATCCAAGAGGGAGTCCATTGCTACAGCAGTTTAATTCATAGGTGCTCGTTGTTTATGCTGCCATAGCCCACCAAACTCACAGGGCCAGCAGCTCCCCTCCTCTCCCTGTGGCTGAGCCAGGACTGTCTCTGTAGTAAAATCACAGAACGGTTTGGGTCGGAAGGGACCCTTAAAGGTCATCTAGTTCCAACCTCCCTGCAATGTGCAGGAACATCTTCAACAGGTTCTTTTTGCTCAGAGTCCCATCCAACCTGACCTTGAATGTGTCCAGCAATGGGACATCCACCACCTCTCTGGGAAACCTGTGCCAGTGTTTCACCACCGTGGTTGTAAAAGATTTCTATCTTATATCTAATCTAGAGTTACCCTTCCTCAGTTTGAAGCCCTTCCCCCTTGTCTGTCACTGCATGCCCTTGCAAAAAGTCCCTCTCCATCTTTCTTGTAGGCTCCCTTCAGGTACTGGAAGGCCACAATTAAGTCACTCTGAAGCCTTCTCTTCTCTACGCTGAACAATCCCAATTCTTACAGTCTGTCTTCATAGGAGAGGTTCTCCATCCCTCTGATCATCTTGATGTCTCTCCTCTGGACTTATTCCCGTGGTCCATGACTTTCCTGTGCTGGGACCCCAGGCTGGCTGCAGCACTGCAGGTGGGGTCTCACCAGAGCAGAGCAGAGGGGCAGAATCCCTCCCTCCCCTGCTGCCCAAACTGCTTTGGATGCAGCCCAGGTTGTGCTTGTCTTTCTGGGCTGTGACTGTGTACTGCTGGGTCATGTCCAGCCTCTCACCCACCAGCACCCCCGAGTCCTTCTGGGCAGGGCTGCTCTGAATCTGTTCATCCCCAGCCTGTGTTGATATTGGGAATTTCCCCAACCCAGCTGCAGGACTTCGAATCTGGCTTTGTTATACCTCATGACATTCCCATGGGCCTAGTTCTTGAGCTTTTCCAGGTCCCTTTGGATGGCATTCCATCCTTCAGCTGGGTGAACTGCATCACTCAGCTCAGTTGCAAACTCGGTGTGAGGGTGCACTTGATCTCACTGTGTCATTGATGAAGATCCTAAATATCACTGGTCCCAATACAGACCCTTGAGGGACGCTACTTGTCATGGATGGACGTTGGGTGGTTGACTTCTGCCCTCTGGTTGCCACCATCCAACCAATTCCTTATCCATCTAACGGCCCACCCATCAAATCCCTTTCTCTCCCATTTACAGAGAACAATGTGGTGGGGTAATCATGTCAAAGGCCCAACAGAAGTCCATATAGACGACATCAGTAGCTCTCACCCTGCCCCTGATGAAGTCACTCCATTACAGAAGGCCACTACTTTGGTCAGGCAGGACTTGCCCTTGCTGAAGCCACACTGGCAGTCTTGAATTACCTCCCTGTTCTCCATGTGCCATAGTAGCAACCATCTGGTGCTGTGACGGTGCCATGCAGCTGGAATTTTTAATATTGTGGAGTAATTCTCCTTGATTTTCAAGAATATTAGGTTTTCACAGACAGGAGAGAAACTGAGGATGAAGGAGATAGACTCACTTATGCAGTCAAAAGCAAATCTATCCCCTTGCTGAACCTAATCCAAGGGATTTGGTGCATGCAGTATCTCAGAGCACACTTTCCCTGCTGTGCCATGCCTTCACCATGGCAATGGATATAAGGGCCCAGAGCTAGGGACTCCGTGGTCAAAGCATTCCTCTACTTGCAGCTTCTCTTGGTGGTTTCCATGGCCATGGGCAGCATCTTTTGTTCACCATTTCTGGCCTTTTCATTTCAGAGAAAGATGGCCAGGTTTCTGCCCTCTTTTAGCAAAATACTCTCATCAGGCTTACTAGGGAAACTAGGGCAAATTTAAAGGCTTGCCATGAAACAGGAAGGTACAATTGGGTTGTGTAACTTTACTTCCCTATCCTTGCTGGCAGCATGTGGATGCAGAGGCATCTCACCCCAGACTAGTGTGGGACTGGTAGTTGTGGGCAAGAGGCTGATGTCAGTAGAGGGCTTGGTTAACACAGCAGAGCACGTCCAGTGGGCAGAGTGACTTTATGTAAATTAACCAGTCAGGAAATAATTGATGGCAGAGCTGCCCCCAGAATGGTATTTGAGAGCTGTTTTCTCAGAATGGGCTGACTTTACACCAGTGGCTGGGGTAGAAAATGGCCCAAGATCAGATCAGCACTGTTTCACCAGTCTGTTTCCCACGCCTTCCTTTTCTTTTTCTTCTCTCTCGCTTTTTTTTTTTTTTTTTTTTTTGTTAAGGCTGACTTTCTTAGCTGAGAACAGGCTAAGTATGTCCAAAGCAACTCAGCAGCTGGTGAAGATAAAGTCAGAACTGTCAGAAAACACAGAGCAGAGGTATTTTTGCAGGTTGAAATGAAGGATCGGAGAGAGACAGATTTGGATTAAAAAAAAGGGAATTAACCTTGAACATCTCTCCAAAGTCTGATTTAAACATGAATCTCATTTAAATTAAAAAAAAAAAAAGGCAAAAAGTATAATTCACTGAGCGTCTTTATGCAGTGTCTGCAGTTTCTGGTTTGGGGAAGCGATGAGCTAAAGACAGCCAGAGTGCAAGAGAGTGGATCTGACAACAAACATCACCTGCACAGGGGCAGAACCCAAGAGTTCATTAAATTTTCCCCCAGGTTTGTGCCCTGTCCCCTGTCTGGTATGCTGGATTGATCATCAAGTGGATTATTATCCCCTTGAAAGTGCTGACAGAAATAATTCTTTGCAGCAGCACCAGAGACAGGCTCCTTACATACAGGGTTAGATGAACCCATGTCTTTGTTTAATATTTTGTGAGGTCCTGGTGAGGAATAATATTCCCTGTTAATCCCTGATTTAGGTGGAGCATGCCAGGATGAAGCTGCTTATCACAAGGGAGTGTTCCTTGGTGGATACTGTTTCACACAAGAAGTAGGTGGTGAGGGAATGGAGGACTGAGGAGGAGAAATGGCACGTGGTTCAGCCCGAATAGATGGCCGAGCAAAGAAAAGTGCAGTAAACTGCTTGCAAGTCAGGGAGGAGCACATAAATTAATCCAATTTCAAGGCAGGAACATGCAAAAATGTACCTCTAGCCCTTTACATCTTCATCAGTCTGTTTTTCTGATGCTTGAAATACCTTTTTTTCCACTACTTATTCTCACAACTTTCAAATAACTAGAGAAGGGGTAAGAGAGGAATCAGTTTTGCAGTGAGCTCTGAACACATCTAGAATGATGCTAGTAAACATGAGCTGATGAACCCCCATGTTTGGTTTTGTCTTCCTGAAGTTATACATCCCTCTTCTTCCATGCTGGAAACCTGTGAAGTGCTTTCTCAGTGATTAGTGATTATCCCTTGGAGAGAGGTCCAAGGGGTAATCCCTAATCTGTGAGATGGACAGATCAACAGGGATGCTTGGCCAACAAGGTAGGGTGGGATCTCAGGGGAGGAGAAGGAACTTACTTTATTTTGAAGCACTGCAGTAGCAAAGCCCTAGAGAGGTTTTCTGTTTGAGGTTGTTTGGTTTGGGTGATTTTTCTTCTAGTGGAAAACTGTGCTTTTTTTCCTATTTAATCAAAAGCCCAGTTTGCCTGATCGGTTTTGATGGAAAATTTTCACATAGGTCTTTGTTGTAAGACACCAACACGACAGAATTATCCCTTTATCTCAGCAGATGTGCTTTCCAGAAGGGGAACATCTCAGAGGATGAAAAACACAGCAGCTTTGCTGCCTTGGCTCTATCAGACAGGTTTTTTTATGATAGAGAATTTGTCTAAACAGATTCTTGTCATTAAAACTGAAATGCTTTGTGGATAGGTTTTGGATTTGCTCGAGTTTTTACTGCTAATTTTTTACTGCACAGTTATGTGCAGTGAGTCATTGTGCCTTCTGTAGTGACAGTATGTGTAGGGATATGGGATCAAGCCTCTGCTTTGTCCTTTACTTGAACTAGTTTGTCCTGAAAGGATTCAGATGAAGCCAAGTCATGATATGAAAGACTCCTGTTTCTGAGGCTGTCAGAGGTAGTACACTCTTTACATCTCGCATCTGGAATTAGAAAGTAGTGTTCGACCTAGAAAAAGAAGTTTTGGCCTGAGTCCAATTAAGCAGAAACCTTTGAGGGACTGGATTTTCTTTTCTGAGGACTACAAAAGAGACTCCAAAATGCCAGTGTAATTCTGCCACCAACCACAGTAGGAAAATCTTGCTTCTTGCCAGCACCAGAACCTTTAGAAAAAAATCTTAAGATATAAAAGCAAAAGTAGTAGTTTTCATTTGTTTTGAGGAACTCTGACTATTTTACCCAATTTTCATTCATGAAGCAAAACATCTGGATGTGTCTGCAAGTGCATCAGCTCACAGGCTCTGGGAAATGTCTGCCTGCTGTGTGTCCTTGCAATCCTCACTATTCAGTTGGTACTGGGAGCAGTGGCACCTCCCTGGTCAGCAACAGATGCATTTTTCAGCTTGTTTGTTTCTCACCTGTTGTGTTCTAGAAAACCCCATGGGTGCCCCAGATGGAAAATGTATATACAGCAATGGCTCTTCAGTAAGGACATCTGGGTATTTAGATTACAACCAGCAAGGACAAATCATTTGTGATCAGTGAGGAATCCTTTTGCAACAGGATATAATATATTGGTAAAAATCATCTTCCTGGGAGCCAGTGGAAGCACATTTTCTTTTCTTCTTCCCCAGCCATGTTCTCCTAGCTCTGGTCTCTGCTGATGAACAACTGCCTATGCAAAGGAGATTGAAAAGGGGATTTACTTTGATTAGACCAAAGCCTTTCCTAGTATTTTCAGTCATAAGTATGGCAGCTTTATTAAGCAGGAAAAGAAGATAAATACGAGTCACAGACTGACAAGAAACTCAATAGGAAGAGAGTAGAAAGTTCTGTTGGAAGCCATGCTCTAAGTTCAGTCTCTTTCTAGCAGTCTCTGATAATCTGCTCAGTTCGAAGAAGGTAACTTTCTGCAAATATCTGACAAATACGAAGTGAAGGATTTCAAAGGGATAAAATTAAAGCTTTAATTGCTGGGATAGAATTGAATTTATATTCCAACCAGTTAAGGCTGGGAGAATTTCCCCTCAGATTTTCTCTTTCTGTGACCTATTGGTTCACAGCCTTCAATGATCTCCTGCCAACCCTGAACCAAAAGGAAGAGAGGTTGTGAGCTGATCTTTTTCATACAGGGGAATAAAGCCAATTTTATAGGTCATAAATAGGTAGGGAAAGAGCTGAACACAGTTTGTTCTACAGTTTACCCAATGGAAGCTCTTGATTCATCATTTATTTAGGAACACCACTAACTCCTATCACCTTGTTACCCTGCTAGAATTCAAATTAAAAGAAGAAAATGTATGCAACAGTCATGACAGACACTGACTTTATATTACTCACTATGTCCTCCCTCAGTAGCATCATGAAATATTGATAGTAATAATTATTAATGTATGATTAATTATTAATAATGATAATCTGCAGATGAAAACTGAATATGACCCAGCAATGTGCACTCACAGCCTAAAAACCACCTGCACTCTGAGCTGCATCCAAAGCAGCGTGGCCAGCAGGTTGAGGGAGGTGGTTCTGCCCTTCTTCTTCACTCTGGTGAGACCCCACCTGCAGTGCTGCATCCAGCTCCAGGGTTCCCAAGCCTAAGAATGACATGGACCTGTTCTAACAGGTCCAGAGGAGGGCCACAAAAATGATCAGGGGCCTGGAGCACCTCCCCTGGGAGGACAGGATGAGAGTTGGGGTGGTTCAGCCTGGAGAAGGCTCTGGGAAGACCCTATAGCAGCACTATAGTACTTAAAGGAGGTCCACAGGAAAGCTGGGGATGGCCACTTTATCAGAACACAGTGGATGAGGGATAATGTTTTTAAATTCAAAGAAGAGAGATTTAGATTGGATATTAGGAAGAAATTCTTTATTATAAGGGTGGTGAGACACTGGAATAGGTTCCCCAGAGAAGCTGTGGATGCCCCATGCATGAAAGTTCTCAAGGCCAGGATGGACAGGGCTCTAAGCAACCTGGTCTAGTGGAAGGTGTCCCTGCCCATGGATGATCTTTAAGGTCCCTTCTGATCCAAACCATTCTATGATAATTCTTCTTTTCGGTCGTTTGGATGGGTAACCAGCAGCTCCAGCAAAGTCCTGTTGGCTGTTCAAGGCATTTAAATTTCAGATGGAAGAAGTAGAGAAGGGATGTTTGGAAAGAGCAGCTTGAGCAAAGAGGCAAAGGTCTGGTCTTTATGACGGTGAATGGCAAGGCCAGCATTGTTACCTGGGGCCAGCCAGTGGCAGAGCCTAGAGCAATGATCAGTCCAGACTTTCTTTTGCCTAATAGGACAAAAACCACTGCTTGATGTTCAGATGTGATTCAGATAAGAGGTTGCAAAGACATAATTTAGCTAGAATTTTATGAAGGAATAGTTATTCCCCATCACAAAAAGTTACATACATGTGTTTTTAGCACGATTGCAATGTATGTGCTAATGAATTATAGAAACATGTAACATACCTTACCCAGATTTTATATTTTCATCTGTGAGCCTTATATGTTATTATGGAATGTGTTGACTAGTTTTCTTAAGATACAAAAGAGAGTACAAAAATGCCTTTTGGTACCTTTTCCCAAAAATGACATTTTGCTTGCTATTCACCTTATCCCTCCTGTGCTGGTCTGTAAGTTTTTCTATCTCTGCTATACATCAAGTTCTGGATGTAAAGGGATGCATCCTTTCTGGGAACTGTCATACTCTATGTAATGTGGAGATAACAGCCCAGGACAAAGAGAAGCTTGAAAGTTTCCAGGAAATATACTGCAGCTTCATAGATGTGTTCCCTGTTGGATGCACGTTTGAGGATAATAGGGCCAAGAGGGAGTTGACCCATGCTGGAAAAGACTGGTGTAAAGGCTTTTTGAGATGGGACTACAGGAAAATCTGGTCAACTTCTAACATGATTTTTATAGGATTTATGTTCCTTACCCTAGAAATCTATGTGCTGCTTTATCTATCTGATGTGTCTCCCTCAGGTTTGGATGGTGTGTTCCACAGACAGCTTTTCTCCTGAATTAAATCCCCAAAGCATTTAATCTTGAGACAAGATTGCTAGTTCATTTTCAGTAAGGCTTAGTGCAGAACTGTGCTGTTGAATGATATTTCATTATCTGTCACAGCAATAACTGAGAGGGGAAAATAATTGTATAGGGACTAGAATTTGGTGAAATTATCTCTGCATCTGACCAAAGTATGACAAAAGACAGTGTGTTTAACAGCGTAATAAAAGTTGCATGTGTCTTTTTTCCTCCAAGTGAAGGACGAGACACTGTGGTGTGTCTGAGGACTTACCCTTCATCGTCTTTGAAATCTGGTGAGATGTAAGAACCACTTAATTGCTACACCAGCCACAGGCGTTTTCTCTGGCCATTTCACACCCTTGAGCACTCACAAGAGTGGTGCCATTTTGTGACCACAGGACTGTGGTTACAGCATGAAAATACAGTAGTTTTTGATTCTGTAAGAGAACAAAATTATGGTGGTGATTAATCCAGCAGCCATGAAAGCAGCTTCCGTATCGTCCCCTAGGAAAAAGAGGAAGAAAATGTATTTATTCTGAATGAGTGAGCTTGAAATTTAGTCAGGTTTTTAAGAGAAATGGTAAGACCAGACACTACTTATTTTTTATCATTGTTTAAACACGGGGTTTTTTTGCAAATTGCTAGTCCACTCCCCCATGATAGGTAGATAGATAGGTGGAAAGAAAATCATTGTGGAAAATATGTTCTGCCACAGTAATATATAATTATGTGACAAAAAATACATCAGCCTGTGCTGCAGGCAAGATATTGTGTCTCATTAGTGTTTGGTGGACTCGATCACAAATAACATGTTTCAAAACTGTCAACTCCCTCTAATTCTTTTTCTATACTTATACTCACAGTCACATTCAAAATGAGCAGATTTCTGGAAATGCACTTCATCTGGCCAGCCCTGTTTCGAATTATTTGCTTGTGTAATTAAAGGAACATGTCCTTCTGCAGCTGCAGTTTGAGGGACTAAAAGCAGGCAGGCTGTTCTCAGTAAGGGAGCAGTCATTTTTTACTCAGTTAATGATACCAAAGTGTCCTGTGTGCTGTGTGTTATGATAACTGGCTTAATGCACCTTTCAAAGACCAGTGCTGGCCATGCCAGGTACTCCTGAGACGCACGGGCCAGAAAGCCAAGACATCCCATTTGAGATCAAATATTTTCCTCTGCTGGTTGAAACTGAATGCAGCAAAGCCATTAACAATAGCAGACTCACCCTGAGCCGTGGATCTGTGCCTTGATGCTGATACACTGCAGGATGAAAAGAGTGAGCAACCTGCAGCTGAGGGTGCAATCTCATTTTTTTTCAGCAGTACTGCTGAAATAGATGCAAGCTTCCATTGTTCAGTCCCTCTGAACTTAACAGATGAGTTCCCATCTGTTAAGGCAGTGGAGGGAGAGAGAGGGTTTTTTCCTTGATATCTGCAGGTATTTTGAGACGTGATTGGTTTTAATCCCATAGTTTTTAGTACAGCCAAAGCATGTTGATTGATTTCTCATTGTTTCTATTTTCTTGAAAGACCAGTGTATGAAGTTTGACGTGCCATATTCTCAGAGACAGACAATAATAAAGCATACCCCTTCGACCTTTTCAGTTGCCTGCACTTTAATTTACTGGCTATTCTCATTCCCTTCTCTTTATGGCCCCTCAATATAACTGGCAAGGAGAAAATAGACAAGGCAGCTAGAAAAAAATGCAGATTATTTAAAAGGATAAAGACTGGCTTTGTCATTCTGTTTAAAGTTTATGATGTTTTGTGTGTCCTATTGGTCATTAAAGTCATGATAACCCATTCTTAGCTATAGCAATTCAAAGTGGCACAAGTTCAACGTCATTTGTAGTGGTTTATGGGTCAGCATCCAGTTACAGTAGAGGGATTGTAATCTGGATTAAGTTTTGTAGGAATCAAAAGATTTTTCTCTGAGTTTTGTAAAAATCAATGTGATTTGTTTGAAAGTGGCTGTGTGGGCACTTGCCTGACCACTGCTCTGACTCTGACACTGCTGGTTAGTGGAAAATCAGGGGAAAAATAATCCCATTATGGCTTTTCCCCCAACCACTTTGACTCACAGCAGCTAACCCTGCTGCAGGTTGTGGCAGATTTTCTCCACCACATGGTCATGAAGATAGTGACTTTTCTGACTAATGCAGAGAGTTGAAAAGGGGTAACCAGCTGGCTGTGATCTTTCTCCATGGACTTGTGAAATACAAGCAGCAGTCAAAACTGCATCATGAGATACTCACTGTGTTTAGTTGTTATCAGCGCCCCACAGAAATTCTGATCATCCTTCAATTTGGTGAAAGCCTAGGGGGAATTTTCACAGTGAGAATGGCAAAAGGAGGACGAAATGCTCTGTTGAAAGACTTATTTGTCTGAGTGGGAAATAGTGACAGCAGAGCCTAGATTTTTGTGGTAGAGCTTTGAGAGAGAGGATAGTTTCCTTTTTCTGGTGGTTCTGAAAAGCTCTGAGTTGGAATCTATGCACTAAAAAGAACAGGAGTAATGGAAAGGTAAAAAATGAAAAAAAAAATAGCAGCTTTGGTCATTTGGTTTGTTTTGTTTGCTTTTCATCTAATCATTTTGATTTCAGGCTTCCTGTTTTTTTGTTTTTTTGTTTTTTGTTTTTTGTTTTTTTTTTTTAATTTTTATATCTCTGTAGGGTTGCAATAAAATATACAACCAGGAGAATGAGGAAGGGTAGCCAAAGCTTGATTACGTTCTGCTGCTCACTGCATAGATTTGTGCATTGTTAAAGCAGAACGGACTGGGATGGTCTTCTAAACTGAGAAGAATGCATTAAATTTTACCCACTGAATCCTGCTCCAAGTCTAACAACCGAGGCCTGAACTAACTCAAAGCTCTTAGAGTAAATATTCAGTCTTGATTTTGAACACTTACAAGGATTTACAAAGATCTAGACATCTTCAAAATATAAGGAGACTGAGACCACCATCCTCTGGATATTCTCAGAAGAACCTCCATCAAGACCCGTGGATATTCTGCCAGTTACAAACTCAGTTAAAAGAAAAAGCAAATGGAAACACATATGTCTCTTTTTCACTATTAGTCCCACTATTCTGAGTTCAAATTACAGCCTGCAGAGGTAGGAATGATGTGTCTGATAAACTGAAGGATCTTAGAAGCACTAGGAATGTCTTTTCTGCTTGGATAAATTAAAGCAGTGGTGAACTACTAATCCTTTGCCTTCAGTTTTAGAAAGCAGAGAAGAAGCCAAGAGGAAATCCTACCTCATGAGTCTGTAGAGCCTGGCATCACGTGACATTTCTCCCAGGGTGGCATGGCTCAGGCATCAGTGTCTGGTAGTGCTGACTGCACAGACATCGCTTCACTTGGAGAAAATCAATGGGATTCACTGTGGAGTGAAGCGTTACCAGCCAGGTAAAAATGTCAGAAGGAAAGGATGCAGTTATTTGGCAGGGCTATCTGAAAATTTTCCATCCTAGTGCTTTTCTACTGAAACCTGTGGGTTTTATTAAAGCCTTTGTTCTCCTTAAGCCAAAGTTATTGTCCAGAGCTTGAACGTGTTGTTTTCATTTTGGCTTTGAAAAATTCTGGTTTTGTTTGGGGCAAGACAAAATGAAGGTCTGAGCTAAAAGTCAAAACTCAGCAAAAAACTCGAACAAATTCAATCACAAGGCATATTTCTACAGAAAGAGATAAATCTGGATTCCAATTATGTTTGTTTAACTTTTTTATCAGTTAGTTCTAGCTTTCTTAAAATATATCAGGATTTTGTGGGTATTCTCTAAAGAACTGGGCCAAAAAAAAAAAAAAAAAAAAAGAGAATTCAGAATATGAGTTGGTTTTGAAATATTTGATACTTGAAAAAGAGGGAGCTCAGACTATGGTTTTACAGGTATAGCCATTTGTCCCAGTTTTCTCCAGTGACATAAATTAGCTCAGCTCTTTTGCAGTCATGGGATCAAACTCCAAGCTGATATGAATCAAAGCACCTCTATTGTTGATAGCCAAATTTATGTCTGGAATGAAAAGACTCTCTTCATGAAGTCAGGTGGACCACATCTGCAGGGGTGTAAACTTCAATTCATGAAGTTACCTGATGCAGATCAATGGCAGATTTGACCTATTTGAGGCTTTATTGAACAGTCTGAATCATTGCTGAGTTGTCAGCATGCAGTTCAGCAACTGAGAAGCTTTGAGCAGGGTAGCTTGGTCAGACATTGTTAAAATTAATCCTTGGAGGTGTTTACTCTGTTAATGTTGTTCTACATAGAAGAGCTGAAAAGGGGTGAGATTGGAACAGTATTTGCTGATAATGCAAATTATACTCTCAATAGGATAAGGATACAGGAAATGACCTTATATCTATACATTCTCTGCTGGCAGCTTTTAATTCTCTATTCTGTCTTTTTTCTCTTGGATGACTTACTGTTGCACCAAGTGATCTGCAGACACTGTCATGTGTGTGGGATGGAAGGACAGAAAGCCCCAAGTCTTTATGCCCTGATATACAGAGAGAGCTCAGAAGGAGAAAGATGCTTTCTTCTACTGTGATTTCTGCTTTGTGCCCAAGCAGCTGCCTTCTGGTGCTTCTCAGGGTATTTTTAGAGTGTGGACATACCTTAAAAACTAGTCTGAGCCTTTGCATCCACAAGCTTCTTCATAGACATGAATCCTTAGTGAAGATCAAAGAAATACTGGGAGAGGAGAAACTGTTTCCTCAGCCCAGCTCCTGACTCTGTCATTGTCCTATTCAAAGAGGATTTCATAATTCTCACTGGCATAACCTGTCCAGAGAGCCCATCTGAAAAATATTCTCAACAGATAGTGCGGTATCACCTGAGTGGGCACCCTTATGTTCCCTTAACCACCTCTAAAAGGATACATTTAAGACAGAGTTTTAATTCTCTGCTGAGTCCTTCCACCTTCCCCTGCATACACAGACTCTGTATTTCAGCCACCACTGGCTCTGAGGAAACAGGATAGGGTTATATCTTACCACCTGCAGCAAACAACAGCAGATGCCATCATAGCAGCAAGAGGCAGTCATGGCATGTCAGCAACATTTTATTCAAGTCCTTGCACCCTCCCCTGTCGGGGAGGTATGGGTTTATAGCTGACAGAAACTGAGCAGCAAAACCCAGGTTCAGAAAGCCCACTGAGAGTCTGAAGGACGAGTGCTGGGTGCTTTTTTTGCCTGAGCTCGTGTTACCGACACACAGTTGAGTTGTGGTGTGTTTAGAAAGCTCACATTTCAGTTTCCATCAAATTGGTGCAAATTAATATATTAATTTAATTTTCTCACTCTCAAAAACCTTCAAACAAGGTTTTCCAGTCTTTCTATTTCAGTTTCAAGCTAAATTTATAGCTTTGAGGTTTGTACTTTTAAGCATTAATTTGGGTATTTGCCTTATATGTTGCCTTGACTAAGCAACGCAAGGAAATATAACATTAGAAGATCCCTTGTCAGAAGTTGGCTCCTATTTTCATTGGCAGAGCTTGGAGAAGTAGGTAAACTTTCTGGGAAAGATGGTAAGACAGTTTTCTGTTGGAGGTATCCTTTTGCAATTCTCAGCCTGTGATTGTCATATTTAAAAAAACGGAAATAATTCAAATGCAAGATGGTGGCATTTATAGAATCAGAAGTGCTGCTTAGAATATTTCTTGACTATTATGACAGTCTTTCTGCTATGCCCATTAAATTTCCTGCAAATGTCTCCCAAATGACTCCTGCACAATATACTAATGAACAAGAAGGATTTAAAAAAACCTACTATGAGGAACATCTACTCTTCCAAAATTATTTCAGCCTTTCTGACTTCTGCTATGAGTAAGTGTGTTCATTTAGGTACATTTCTGGAAAGACTTGGGCTTACCCCTGCTTGCAGAAGGATGGTGTATCCCATCCTCTGCATAGTGGCTCTCAAACTGGGCTCTGCATTTTCCATGATGGCAGACTTCTATCCTCTGAATTCCTTGGAGAATTTCTTTGGAGGTAGTTACTTGCTAAGATATACCAGTGCTGCTCAGTTTCAATTTGGAGTACTCTTTTAATGTTCCAGATAACTTGGATTTAAGAATAAAAACGCATATTCACTTTAAGGTGTAGTTTTTCAAATGGGAACAAAATTAAGGATATACTTAATGAAGAGTCTGCTTGACTGCTTCTACCTCCTCTTTGGCTAAATTAAAATCTCTATTAATACAAGATGCAACTTTACTACCTACAAAAAAATGTGATCATGTTGCTGCTTTTGTAGCATAATTTTTTTACTTTCCTAATTACATGGCTTCATAAACTAGGATTATAAGAATGCTATCTATCAGGACTTGTAATAAAATTAGAAGTGCTGGTCAACTACATAATCCATGTTGCTTTTGTATAACCTCTTGCTGTAAAGGCACCAAGGCAGATAAGTAGGGTGATGAGATAAAGTGTATGTTCTGCTATATTAATATAGCTTGAGATGAATCTTTTCTGATTCATGAGATGTTTTTTAGCGTAAATCCAAAATAAATTTATTTTGCCAGCAAAGTTCAAAAAATAATAATAAAAAATTACTTCTTCCCACTCAGCTGACATCAGTAGATGTGTTTGCCTCACCTAGAATGCTATACGATATTCCAAATTTATTGTGACTGTAAACAACAATTCTGCTTGCTTTATGGCTTTCCTGGGCTCCAACAGTAAAACACAATATCTCTATCTGGTTGGAATTATGTGTTATAACAGTTTTATGGTGGGGGGAATAAAGCTCTGATAAAAATAAAATAGAGTTTTGCTTTTTTGTGTGACCTTGTCATTTGAAAAAACATTGCACTCTAACGAGATATAATTTAAAAGACCTCTGGGAGCAAATTGAGTTTACTGAGGTATTTCTGAGAGTAATTACTTACTGTGAGTTGTCAGTGCACTCTGTTACAGATCCTTTCCTAGCAAATGTAGATATCTGGGACTGTGTAGAATGGATTAAGGCTCCTACCATTAACGTTTGATGGGAGACAGTAGTGAAAAAGATGGATGCTTATATAACTGACATTTCCAGCATTTATGGCCATAGACTAAAATGCCAGGCGCATAATTTCAAGCAAAATGGCAGACCCAACTCAATAATATTTAATGATGTAAGAGACCTTGGCTGGGAGAATAGCTAACGGAAGTCATTGCACTGCATTTATCGAATTGTTAAAATGAGTTGAATAATAATTGTGTTGGGCAGGAGTTTTGTTTTAGAAATTTATTTCTGTGATCTGGTACTCCAAAAATAAATTATTTCTCATTCCAGTCAACACAAAATACAGCAAAAGATTTCAAACTAGCTAACTTGATGGCTAGATTTTTACGCTGACTTTGTCCTGTGTTTACAGCACAGAAATATATTCAATAGCTCAGACACAGTTTGGAAGATTGGATGAGATTGATTGGACAAGCAAGTGAAAGATAAAATGGCCTTCCAGAAGAATCTCCTTTTAGTGTTTGACTCCTTGCAAAGTTGGGCCTTTTTGTCTATCATCACACATCTAGGAATGTTCAGATTTAGATTCTGTGGAGCTTGTTCCAGAGATACTTGTGAGCCAGGACTATGATATCACTGAGAACGTCAGGAAACAGAATATTAACTTCTTCTGTTAATACTTTAAAGTATTAACCATTCTGTTAAGACTTTAGCCTTGAATAGGCAGAAGGGACTCGAACTGATGGAGAATCTCAAATTGGTAGAGGTCTGTAGGGGTCTTGTTACCAGATCTGCGGCCACAGAGTCTCCCATGGGTCTTTCCCAGGCAGTGCTTCTCCCTGTGGAGGGCACAGAACAAAGGTGGGCTTGAGGAGGAAGTGGGCACGACCTACCATTTCCAGCCAGAGGATTGTGCAGGCTTTCCAGAAGTTTACAAAGGAAAAATGAACAGTATATGCATTCAGGTTCAACTACAACAAAAAGCCCCCCTCAAATTCTTACTTTTTAAAAGAGAATTTTTAAAGCATTTTGTCTCTTCAAAAATCCAAATGTCTCAATTTGAGTATTCTGAGTATTCTACTTATAAAAAAAAGGAAAATTTGGGATTGGGAAGAAATAAGAGAGACTCATTTTTTCTAAAGCCAAGATAGTCTGGAATTTTTCAGGTCAAACCAAAACCAGATACACTAGGTAAACAAACAGATCACTGATTTGGTGTATACACCTCTCTATCAGCATGGATTAGCTTCTTTTAGCTGTATATGGAATAATCATCCAGGCACCTCTTTAGCTTTAACACTCAAGAAGGTGCAGCAATTGAAGACATGAGGTAAGTGGAGGGGTAGAAGTTCCCTAAACAGCCCCCTTCTGTTGACTGCATCCTTAGCACACCTGTGCACCCTGCTGCCCTCCACAATATCCTGCCCCCCTGAAGATTCCTTTCCAATGAATACAATCCCCTTGTTCCCCAGCAGGAGTGGGAGACAGAGTATCCCATTTGACAGGGTTTCAGCACAGGCTTTACTTTTATTTTTGTGCGCTGTCACCTTGAGGAACCATTTTGATTCTGCTCACCATTGACCAAGCTTTCCCCCCTGCTTTTTTTTTTTTTTTTTTTTTTTTGCACATAAATTTGTCAAAGCTGCATTACTGTCAGCGGGCCATGACATAGCTCTTAGCAGTACTTAGTAAGTCTTTCTGTTCTGTCAGAAGTAAAACCAAGCCAGGAAATAGCCACACTCCACATCTGAGAAGTGTAGACCAGGTTAACACAAAACTTATGGGGACTTGAGCTGAACTGCAGAATGTCTTAAAATAGTTCAAGCGTGGGAGGAATGGAAAGGCTGTTGTTAATAGATCTCATAGGTAGGGTTGCTATAAACCCCCAAGAAATGAAGTGGTGGAAAGTTTCCAGATACTAGAGAAGTTTTAGGGGGCATTTCAAGAGCAATGATTAAGTACTTATTTTTAGTCTTGCTTGTTCGGTACTGAAAGAATCTACTTGACAATCTGAACAGTTTTCTGAGCTGGTAAAATTCCTGGGGTAGAGTAAATGGCAGTCATAAGTATAAATTCTTATAAATGGCAAAATTTCCTCTCACTTCAAGAGGAATAGGATATTCCTGTAATATGAATTTCTGAAAATTTAAACTAAGCTTCTCTTGTTTCAGAACTGCCTAAAAAAAACCCAAAGGAGTTGGAAATTCCCCCCTGGAATACATCTCCAGGGTCACTTAATTCTCTGGATCCTACCCAACTGCTATTGAAGTTAATTGAAAAAACTCCCATTGACTTGAAGAGGTTTTGGATCTGACTCAAAAGGCTCTTAGTGGCAGCAGATTACAAGAAGGAACCCCACTGTGCAATTCCAGCCATCTGCCTATGGGTAAGCATTTATTGATACAAATGCATTTGCTTGGGGTATGTCATGAGGCGCTTCAGTCCCAATTAGGCAGTATTTCAGAATGAAGGAGATCTCCCCCTCCCATCTGAGGTCTTTGTTATCAGACATAAGTTCTGAGCTGGTGAGCTATAAAGTATCAATAGAAGTTTACCCACAGCAATGTCACAAGTTCCTCCTGTGTTCTGGGTATGTAAAAAGATCAGCTAGTGCTGGGTTAAGCTGGTGTTCAGATTGCTGTCTGTCTGCATTAGACAGGACAAAATCTCGTCATTTCCATCTCAAACCCATGCTCAGTGATACCGTTCTCATTATCAATCTTTTACTATATCATCTCTGGGTTAAGAGAATTGGGAAATAAAACCGAGTGTAATATATAAGGACTTTCTTAATTAGCACACACAGCTGTGTGTTGCCCTTTTCATCTAAAACTGGTAAAGAAGGAGCATGATGTGTGTGGAAAGCGTGTTTGAAGGATGGTTGTCTCCAGCAGCATTGCAACATACCAGAGAATCAAATGAGTTTTGATGTAAAACACAGCCAGAGACTGTGTAAATTGCCCCAGCTGATTAGGAAACAGGGAAGCTGTTAACATCCTGGAACAATGCATGTAACAAAATTGCTCACTGGTGTGGCTTTGGAGGAGAGCAACTGATCAGCCTCATCGCGTGCCAGGCCTCAGTGGTGTCCTGTACACACTTTAATCATCAATTACTGTAATGCTGGGGCAACCCACTATCAACTTAATTATTGTCTGGAGTTCTGGGCCATAGGTGGCTCCTCTAGGCTATGTTACATAGAAAATCAAATCAGCTGGTGTGCAGGCTGGAAGGGACTGTGCCACAGCCTCTGTCTCAGGGTGTAGGCACTACTGGAGCTCGTGCTGAAAGAGTCTCAAAGTCTTACTCTGTCAGACTCTGCACATATGAGGAAGAGACATTCCCTAGTCAGGGAACCCACTGCACAAGTTGAAAAAGAGGCAGCAATATATTTCATAGGCTTGGGGCAGCTGTGTGCTGCCACAGGAGGCAGATGTAGCAGAAGGCACTTCTGGTTATGAAAGCAATTTTTTTCCCTTGACGATGAGTATGAGAGCAGCATAAATTTTGCACCACGACAAAAATCACAGCAGGAAACTCAAAATGGAGTGTAGCCCAAACTCACAGAGTCTCCCAAGACTCTTTTATTTTACTTCAGTCAGTTTAGTTAAGCCCTTGGGCTCTTCTCCAACCAAGTGTTTGTCTGCCTCTAGACATGAGAATCTGCTACTAATCTTATTTCTGTCCTGGGCTAGATTGAGTCCTTGATAGGAATTTCCAGTATGGATAATACAGAGCTTTTGTTGCTTGTGGGTTTTTGCTTGTATTCTTTAGAAAATATTCAACATCCCTGGTTTTGCCCAACAAACAGTTTAATAAACATGCCTCTAAGCAAGAAAGAAATTTCTCTGCCTGGAGAGAGCCTTTAGTTCAGCTCTGAAAAATGGTTGTGATCAAGAAGCCAGTGATACAATAGATTCAATTTTACTCTGGACTGCAGTTGCCATATAGTACCAGGGCTTATGGAATCACGGAATGGTTTGGGTTGGAAGGAACCTTAAAAATCATCTAGTTCCAAGCCCCCTGCCATGGGCAGGGATACCACCCCAGATCAGGTTGCTCAGAGCCCCATCCAATCTGGCCTTGAACACTTCCAGTGATGGGGCATCCACAGCTACTCTTGGCAACCTCTGCCAGTGCCTCACTACACTCTAAGTAAAGAATTTTTTAATAACATCTATACTAAATAGCTCTTCCTTTAATATAAAACCACTCCCCTTTTCACTCCCTGTCCATGTAAAAAGTGGCTTTCCCTTTTATTTATAGGACCCATTTAGGTATTGGAAGGCTGCTTTAAGGTCTCACCAGAGCCTTATCTTCTCCAAGCTGAACAATACCATTTCCGTCATCTTGTTTCATAGGACAGGTTCTCCAGCCCTCTGATTTTCTCCATGGCCCCCTCTGGGCTTGTTTCGGCATGTTCCTGTCTTTCTTGTGCTGGGGACCCCCAGACATGGATGCAGTACTTCAGGTGGGGTCTTACAGTAGTGGAGCAGAGGGGCAGAATCACCTCCCTTTACCTGCTGGCATTGCCTCTTCTGAGGTAGCCCAGGATGCTGTTGCTTTCTGGGCCACATGCATGCACTACTGGCTCATGTCAGTTTTCATCCACCAAAACCTCCAAGTCCTTGTCTGCAGGGATGCTCTTAATGAGTTCTCCCAGTCCATACTGTCTGGGATTGCCCTGACCCAGGTTCAGCACTTTGCACTTGCACTTTTTAATTCCATTAGGTTCTCATGAGTCCACTTCTCAAGATTGTCCAAGTCCCTCTGGCTGGCACCCCTTCCTTCTGTTGTGTAAACTGCACTTCTCAGCTTTGTGTCATCTGCAAATTTGCCAATTTGCACTCAATCTCATGTTCTCTGTCACTGATAAAGGTATTAGCACCTGTACAATGATAGAGCACTGTCACCAGCCTCCACTTGGACATCAAGCTGTTGACCACGATCCTCTGGTTTTGTCCACCAGGCCAATTCCTTATCCACTTTATTCAAACCCATGACTCTCCAGTTTGGAGATAAAGGTATCATGTGGGACCCTATAAAAGGCCTTATAAAATCTGGGTAGATGACATCAAAGTCTTAACCTCACTAATGAGCTCATCTGCACTGATGAGCACCAGGTCCAGTTGTGCTTCTCCTCTGGTTGGTTTGTGCAATACCTGGATGAGGAATTTGTCCTTAACACCCTCTAAAAGTCTCCTGGACTGCTCACAGCCAGCTATATTGCTCTCCCAGCAGATGTCTGGGTAGTTGCTCCTCAGCATCTGTCTCAGACAGGCACCTGCACATCCTGAAATCTCATGGTAGTCTCCATGTGTGGCATATAGCAGGTTGTTTTGCAGGGAATCTGTAAACTGCAGAAAACTAAGAGTTAACATGCAGCCCAGCAAATCTGATTTACTAACTAAATTTCCCTTCAAGATAATAGATTGGAGGAGCTTTCCCATTGTGGTAAAATGCCCAGTTAATCTGAGAGCCAAACAGATGGGAAGTTTTGAGAAGGTAGGAGAAAAAGGGAGATAATAGAAGCTGCAGTTACATACATAAGATCTGGTCTGAAATAACAGCTATAAATGGAAATTATTTGCAGGATATTGCCCATATGCTTCCCGAACCTGTGTCCAGGCAGCAGCATTTTCAATTACTTCCCCAAAAGCTGTCACATCTTTTGTAGCTCTGTATCTGAAGGGGGTTTTGAACGTGAAGCTGGGCCAGCAGCAAGATTAATTTCAATATTAAAAGCTGATGATTTTTCACAAAGGTGTGCAGCAGCACCAGACCAGCACAACTGCTGATCTCCCCATGGCCAGGCTGCAGGAGCAGGTTTCCTGTCCGTTCGTAGCTGGGAGGCTCATTCCAGCCCACTGCAGCCTTGCCAGGGACGTTGGCAATGAGCACACACCTGCTCTCCTGCTGGTAGAACACCAAATTCTCACCTTCAGAGCCCTCTCCTGGTCTCCTCATCCCAGTTATGTCTCCTTCCTGTGGCTCAAGTGACTCCATATTCCTTATTTCATATTCATCAGCCAGCTGGTTACAAAAAAGGCGATTCTTTAGATTTAACTTGACTAACTGATTTGACAGATGCTTTTGAACATCTTGGTATTAAGGCCATAAATCCCTCTTCTTGGAACCAATTTCTGGCACTTTAAGGACTTGTTTGGCTGTCCTTCCGTCTTTAAAATCTCTCAGATCTCATCTTTCACCCCTGTGT
The DNA here is from genome assembly GCF_041296385.1 of Aphelocoma coerulescens. Lineage (NCBI taxonomy): Eukaryota > Metazoa > Chordata > Aves > Passeriformes > Corvidae > Aphelocoma > Aphelocoma coerulescens. Next base: position 20,901,957 of record NC_091017.1, read on the forward strand.
TTACTTGTGGGATTTTTTTTTCCCTTTTGTATACATTCTTCCCAGTGCTGGAAGCAAAGGGAAATGGCTGCTTTTGTGTGGACCCCCTCAAACACTGTGGGTGTACAGGAACATCAGAGGAGTTTGAAAAGAATAGGGCTTTCTCACACTGAGGAAAAGTGAGGATGTGGCTGACCCATATTTTGCCCTCTGCCCTTTTGAAATCCCTGTATAATCTTCATTCTTCTGTTTCTTACCTGTGAATTGGGAGCAATGTCATTATGTCACAATTCTGGGTGGTTGGATAGTAAAAAAATAAAATTCAGGGTAAAAAAACCCAAACACGCAAAGTGAAGGATACTGGGGACAAAAAAAACAATCCTAACTGCACACTTAGTAGTGGGTCATCAGCTTTAGGTTAGTCTTTCAAGAGGGAGAGGTTGGGGCTGAAATAGTGATATCTCAACATTAGGTTAATGATCAGTAGCAGTTCTGAAAGCAGATGTAAGGTTAGGAATTATTATGAAGGAGTAGATACCAAGGTAGAAGTCATTATTATAGCAGTGTATAAATTCATGCCTCCCACATCTTGAACACTGTATTTCTGTCAGCCTTATATTTGAGTAATATTACTGGAAAAAATTCCAAAAGACATATTTTGATAACCCACTCCTAAGGAGAGGGATTTCTACACATATCAAGGACAATCAAATTATGGAAGACCCTCAGCACAGGGAGTGATCAAGCACTTTAGGATTTTTCAAGTTGGAAAAGCAATGGCTGGAGGACTGTGAAATGAGATTTTGGCAGAGAACAATTGTTCTATGATTCTTCCAGGGCTTCAAGTATTAGAGTGACTAAAAACTATCTCATGAAGGCTAAAGAAATTCAAGTATTTTTTTACAAACTATATCGTTCAGCCATGGAAACTCTTGACATAAAATGTTTTAAACACTGAAAGTTTACAAACATTAAAAATATCCCTTACCAAACCCCCAAACAATCTACTGGAAAAATTCACACTAGAGTTGTGAAAAGCTAACTGTTCAAACAAAGGCAACACTTCTTCATCTGGGGTCTCCTGAGTTTCAGGTGCTTTGTGCAGGGAGGGAGCGTTATTCCAGTCTGTATCTTCCAGTCTGTATCTCCTAGTTGAATTTCATGTGAACCCTTTATTGTATCCTTACTCGGGTCTGTAAAACAACTTTTTCTTCTCCCTTTCAACTTCGTGGAGAGATGGTTAAACTGCTCTTTTCCCTCTGTGAAGATCTGTGTGAGGACTGTCTCACAGAGGCAGACCGTGACCTCCTGTTTGCAGGGTGGATGGCAATTTCTTTGCTTTGTGAAGAACCTTTTCTCTTTAAACCTTGTCCTACAGTTCATAACATGTGAAACTGATCTTCTCTGAAGGAGTTGTTTTGGGTTTTTTTTTTTCCTGTGGTTCTTGCATCTTTGAAAGAAAAGTTGAGAAGAAAAATACAAGAGATCCCAAAGCACTTATTTCTCACAGTGTGATTCAACAGGAAACAGGAAGGCAAGAAATGAAAGTAAAATAGCAGTCTCTGGAGAAGGGGCTGAGGACAGGAGGCAGAAAAGAAGCCTCCTATCTTGCAGGGAGGCCAGAATCACTTGCTTGTTTAATGATTTTATTATAGCCTTAAAAGGCGAACTGTGATGTTAGGAGTAACAACTGCCCAAGGGCTCTTTTGAAACTAAACAAACCCAGCCCATCTCATGGAACTTGGCACCAAATGGAGGCTCTTTGGGACACAGGGAATTACAGATCATTCACTGGCAGCAGTGGCCAGTCTTCACCTAGTAGATTATTGCTTTATTCCCTTTCTCTCTCAGATGAGTTTTGCTAGGGACCTCCTAGTCGAAATGTGGTATAATCAGGTTTCCTTCAGGCTAAACAACCCCAGCTCCCTCAGCTGCTCCTCATAACACTTGTGCTCCAGACCCTTCACCAGCTTTCTTGCCCTTCTTTGGACAAACTCCAGCTCCCTGCAACACTATTTGACCCTGATGTTTTAGGGTCTACACAAGGTACTCCTGTGGGTCCCCTGGGAGTTCTGAAGAAGTTGTACCGCTATCTGCACCTTACCTTTCCTTTCTTATCCTTTCAGGAAGGATGCCGGTCCTCACAGTTGCGGTGTCTCAAACCTCTGCAAGATTTCTGATCTGCTTCAGTGCTGTGTGATTTAAATGAATCTGTGTTACTCTGAATTAAAACAAATTGTAACCGCTTGCCCGAGCCACCAGGTGTGTCAGCTGTGATGTGTTATAGCCAGTAAGCGAGGTGAGATCTTAAACTGCACTGGTGAGGTCTGCCAGAGAACATTTGCTCAACCATTTTTCCCATATACATGTGCCATCCGTTGTATGGCAGACCTCTCAGCTGATGCTGGAACAGGCTTCAGCTTTCACAGCTTTAACACTATACACTCCGCCATATATCTCCCATGACAGCCTTTGTGGGAGCCTCTAGCTAAGCCTTTTTGAACCTGCTTGTGCTCCATCTATGGGAAAATTCATATTTGTCCTACATATTTGTCCTACTTCCTGTTTGGAAGCAGGCTCTGGGGAGAAACAGTCAGGGAGCTGCTCAGCAGCACGGCAAGTTTTGAGAAATGGCATCCTGTGTAGTAGCTCAAAGAAGGGGAGCTGACAAACCACAAACCTGAAATTCATTAATGATTCTAAATGCATCCCAAAAGCTGTGGAAGTTCAGACCTGAGTTCTTTCAAAGTGAGAGTACAGGGGCTGTGGTCTAGTCATGAGGTGCCAGAGCTCTCCTGCAATGTTTTTGCCTGGAGAACTAGCAGCAAAGCAGCACACAGCTTGGTCCAGGCTAGTTCTCCCTTCTTCAGGTCAGAGCAGTGGGAAAGGCCGAACTTCTTGGGTCTGTTCATCTCTCATTCAAAACTGCAAATTTCAGGGAGCAGTGGTGGGTGACAGGCAAGGCAGTGCTAGGAGGTGGCTTTTGGCTGTAAAAGCAAAACTGGATTTTGCTGCTCCCTAGAAAGAGGGGTGTTGGCAGGGCTGACCTACAACAGGCATTGCTCTCTGAAAGAACTCAAAGCCCTGTCTTGCTTGAGGAGAGCTGACTCATTTTACACCTGCAGCCTGTGCTTGAGCTAAAGGCCCATGAAAGGCAGAAGGGATCCCTTCTGTAGATTCCCTTGGTACTTTTTCACTTCAAAAAAAAACACAAACACACAGGGATTACTGTATCATTTGAAGTCATCTGCTGAAATCAGATGTTAAAGAAAAGCTGAAGTTTAGTGATGAGAATAAAAGATTGGGATTGAGGTTCCAGATGTTTTCCTTGAGCTACTGGGGTTCAGTTACTGTTCAGACCTAAGAGAAGGCTTACACAACTTGTCCATGTTGTCAGGCATGCATGTTATTTCTTCAAGTATTGTATGTTCAGTGTCTGTGATATTTATATTCTTTTTCCATCACTGGAGCTTTCTTTTTTTTTTTTTTTTTCACACTATTATCTTTGTACCTCCCTAAGTTATAGTACATATTGTTTAAAAAGTGACTGAGACAGTGAAGATAAGCAGCTGAGTATTATTCTCTACAACATACAGCTTTCAGAAGTCATACACCCACAAACACCCACCAAGCTGTCTCCATCCTCCTCTGTGAAAGAAAGAAATTGCTGCTGAGAAATGATGAGAAGAGATTCTTGCAAAGAGGTGAGGCTGAGTAAAATGCAGCAGGACATGGGAGTGTGCGCATGGCTTCTCATTAGTGGAGAAATCTGTGCAGCACATCACAGCACACAGAAGCTCGTGTGACAGCTCCTGCACCTCGATTCTGTAATATGGTCAAGCTGGGAGGACACAAAAGCAAGAAATTTTTCTTTATTCTCCTAATATTTTTTTCAGCAGGTTTTAACTTACACAGTCTCTCACAATATACTGACAAGTGCTTTCAAAGATGAAATTTTAAGTGAAATCAAATTGCTTCATGAGAGAAGGTTTTGTGGCTGCATTTTCATGTCAGAATTTTAAAAATCTGAAGCCAAAAAACATTTCTTTCTAAGTTATCTATTTTAATGTAAAAAAAACCCCACCCACTAACAAACCCGACCCTAGTCTCTATTTTCTACAGAAACTAGTGAGTATTTACTTTGATTGAGCCTTGTGGTTTGTTTTTGTTTGATTTTTTTTTTTCCCCTGGCGTTCAGCAGTGATTTATTCAGTTACACAAAAGTATAAAGCTGTTGTTATTTACAGAAAAGTGGAACAAATATTTGTAGTAGAATCATAGATTTTTGGTTTTGGAAATGTGTCCAGTAAACTCTGTAAAGCATTGCTACATACATAAAGCAAGAAAATTATACAGGCTTTCACAGACTGTATGGAACAGATGCTAAATAGGCTTGTAAAGGATTTTGCACAGTATATATTTGACCTTAGAAAATGCATAAATAAAAATGCAGTAAAAAAAACCTCAGAAGAATAAAGTATTTATATCTTGTCTACTCTGTTACCATGGTCCTTTATGAGAAAAACTCATGTATTTATCAGAGATTACAATTTGCAATTACTTCCTTGGTGCAAAGGACCAGTAGTACTATTCTTTAAAAGAGTTGTTATTTTCCCAATGAAATCCATAGGAATTTTACCTTTGCAAGACATGTAAACCACTAATTAGTTACACTCGTGTCTGAATAAGCTGTGTATCATGGCTACTGAAATGAGAGAAATGTAGGCTGAAGTGAGCTGCACTATCTTTCTTTTAAAATTGGTAAGATTGACCTCAACGGGTAGAGTTGCCCCTGTATTGCATGTTTTAAAAAGTGGAACTTCTTTACCTCAACTGTTCATTTTTTCAGGAGTAGAAACATAGGGTTTTTTGTATTTGTAAATATTGATCTACAGATAGGCTCTCGAATGCTATTTTCCCACAAAGTACAGGTATTGCCAAATGTAAAGGTGCAAAAGTCTTGGTCTAATAAGAAACCTCATCAAAATTAGGCTCTCAGTTGGTCTTGGTTTGTTGTATTTGACTTGATTGTAGGTATCCTTTCTATGAAACAGTGTTTTGAAAGATCTCAGCCCACTGATGTCAAGGAATTGGTTGCCACTGACTTTATTCTGACGGGTAGAGGATGCCCCTGTGGTCCAAAGGGCTTCAGCCTGGAAATTACTACTCAATCAGACTCTTGCCTGGAGAAATGCACTAATCAAAAAGTACTTGGAGCTCTGTCTCACTAATGCCTCTCTCTGAGTACCAAGTCAGAAAGCACTACCAATTTCCATCATTAAAACTTGCCTCAGATCAGGAGGTGACAGCTTTGCTGTCAGAGAGCCAAGAAACATTGATGCCATAGACATTCATCTTCCTACAAATGGAAGAAATTACAGTGGAGTCATGTTTTCCCATTTATAGGTGGGTATCAAGGTTTACAGAGCACACCAGAGAGTAAATGTGATGTATCAGACTTACAGAGTTGAAGGTTAGTCAAGGCTAGTGAAACATGACTTGGGCGGGAACATAGGAGCAAGCAGCAGAAAAAGAACCCTAGCATCATGCCTTGTAAACAGATTACCAGTGGCCTTTGAGTGTGTGTGTCTCAGGGACCACAAATTGGGATTCCAGGCTCATATAATTTAAAAAAAAAAACATGAGAAGCAAACCCTTATGATATTTTCATGCTGTAACTCAAATATTTTCCTCCACCCTGTTTTATATTTTCATTTGAAGCATGAAATTGTAATCTGTTTTCTAACACCCTTCTGCAAGAAAAAAAAAACCCAAACAAACAAAAAACACAGCAAAATAAGAAACCTAAACCAAAAATCTCCCAACCCCCACCACAAAATAACTATGTCTCCCCAAAAAAAAGTATTTCACTTTGTTTTCTCTTGAGGCTACTGTTTAGATTGGACTGGATTCCGTGCCCTGGTTTTTAACACAGAAATGTCCTGCCATTCTTTTTGATAGTTTTGGATCAGGCTCCCAGATGACGATTTTCACATTGTTTTCACTGCTGAAATTCAACCATTACACATTCAGAAATACCACTGAGCCATTAGCTGTGAGACTGGGATCCCTGATCTATGGGCTGCACAGTTGTGGGGATAATTTGGCCAGCTGAGGTCTCTGTCTGAGGAAAAAAGGAAATCAGAGATTTGGCAAGGGACCTGCGAGATCCAGAAAAAGTGGGGGTTGGAAATGCTCAAAGAAATAAATATTCAGATGTTTTCTATCTCACTTCTCCCTGACATATATATTTTGCCGAAGCCTGTGTTGAACTATGTTGTTTTGAACAAGACTTTTGAAATATTTGAAAAGAAGAAAATTTCAAGGATATTTCCAAATGGGTAAGCATTTCAAAAGGAAAAATTTAGATGCTTCGTCACAGTTTCTTAGACAGATTCAGAGCAAGCAGTCAAGTTCAGGGTAAGGATTTGTGACATGCTTGCTGATACTGTGAAATCTGCAGTTGTGGTTGAAAAAAATCCTTTTCTTGGCCTGTCTGGAAAGAGAAGCACTCTGATTTCTTGTCACTACTCATAGGAACATTTTATTTTGTGCACAGTGTGATGTCTGTTAATGATATAGACACAGAGCTCTCAGTGGGCTCATTCTTCATAGAGTATTTCTGTTACTTCTACACAGAGCTAGATTTAAACATGAGCATCCCAAAATCTTACCAAATTTGTGGGTCAATGCCAGAGTAATTTATTATTAGTTAACAATTAATGCTGGGCACTTTCCTGCCAGAAGCAATTGGAACCATACACTGGTGCAAGTGTAGTCTCACTGTGTCCCAAATTGGGATGTGGCCAGTCATAGCAGCACATTTTTCAGTCCCCATTAATGCACAAAATCAATAAAAATCAAGCTTCTGTTAATACATGTATACCCCTTAAGCATGAGATATGAATGTGTTTGAGGAGTGTGAGTGTAGAGATACATCTTCGGCAAAAAAGTACTTTTGTTAATTTTTTATTATTTGCTTAATTACGTGTTTGACTTAATCTTCAGTTTTGAAAATCAGCCGTGGATGTGAACAGTAAGTACATCAAGGTCTTGCCATTACTCAAGTTTCAAAGTTTTTTTTGGTTTATTGTCAGAAACAGCTAGAAAATAAAGTATTTGACAACTTTCCAGTGTGCTGCTATGATGGTACACCTGCTGCAAGTAAACAAAGATTAGAAATGTGGTTTTAATGACAGAATAGGTGCACAAAATTGAGGAATTAATTTTTATTGGACTTATAAGTTATGGAGGTGTCCTGGTTTCAGCTGGGATAGAGTTCATTTCTTCCCAGGAGCAGTTGCAGTGCTGTGTTTTGGATTCAGAATGAGAATGGTGTTGGTGCTATGGGTTTTTGCTAAGGTGTGTTTATCATAAGTTGTTTTTTTTTTTTTCTTTGTCTCATGCTCTGCCAGTGAGGAGGTTTGCAAAAGAAAATGGGAGGGATCATGTCCAGGAGAGGTAACCTGAACTGGGCAAACGGATGTTCCACACCATAGAATGTCATGCCCAGTACATAAAATGGGACAGTTACCTGGAAGTGTGGCTAATCTGGGCTGGGTAAGAGGGATCTGTCATCTGTCACTGGCTGGTGAGAAATTGTGTTGTGAATCACTTAGGTTTTTTTTCACTTTTTATTATCATTATTTACCATTATTATTGCATTTTCAACCATTAAACTGTTCTTATCTTGACCTACAAGTTTTACAAGTTTTGATCCTCCTTCCCATTCCACCAGAGTGGGGGTGAAGGAAAGGAAGGCTGAGCGAGCGGCTGTGTGGTGTTTTATCTCCAGCTAGGCTTAAAACCACAGCAGGTGGTATTCCTTGAGGATGGCAATTATTTTTAGCTGAAGAATTTGGACTGGATTGGTTTATTTACAGGGTTTTCTACTAAGGAAACTTAATGCGTTTAGGCCTAACATCTACCTTAGGCTTTGGTCCTTGAGTAAATTTGGCCCCAATTCTCGGCTCTGCCCCAGTCTGGGAGGAAGCCTCTCGGTCGCAGAGGCCCATGGGAACAACACTGCTGGTATGAGTTTCAATTTTCTCGGTTCCATACTGGTACTAAACTATCCCCTGTTAAAATGATTATGTTTTTAGCAAATTATTCAGCATGCTGAAAGGTTACCCAATGTAGCTACTTATTAGTCACTTCTCAAATCATTAACAAGTTATTTATGACACCTTCATGTGCAGGTACAAAGCCTTCTGGAGGATTCCTTCGATTTAATTTCTCCAGCTTAAAGCCGAATGGAGAGAACAAAGGCAGAGCTCACAGTCATTAATTAAGAGGATGAAGGAAGGCAGAGGGGATGCTGACAGGAGGTGACAGGCTCACTGAAAAGAAAAAGTTACATCCTGAGAATGGGGAGATATTATAGACAATTCTTTGAGGCTTGCTGAAGTGCAAAACTAATCCGTGAGTATCTCGCTACCTCTTTTTGTTAAAAACTGCTTTGTCCTTAACTATTTACTTAATACTGAACAAAAGCAGCTTATAACTTCACATCTGAAATAATACCAAGTGCAAATTCTGTTTTTCTTTGCCAAAGGACTTTGGTAGGACATGTAGTCCCTTGATTACTAAATGCTTCATGAGTAGCTGTCACAGGAGCCAGGCTACGAATAGGATTTCCCAGGTCCTACATGCATGCTGCCTGAGGTTGACATACCACAGATGTCAAAGTCTCAGCAAAGCTTTCTGTCCAGGTGGCCTGAGTGTTCTGGCCAACTCCTCTAGCAAAGAGATTTCACTGAAGCCGTGTTGGCAATGAGAGAGCTTTGCTTTGTGGGACAAAGATGGGCTTTTCTGTCAGTGCCCAGGGCCTCTCTGGCCTCAAGGGCAGAAAGATGGAGGAAATTTCTGGGGTATTAGCAAAACCAGGCAATGCATTTTAAACAATCCCCAATCCCCTAAAAAATAGAGAGAGAGTCACTGATAAGCACTTTGGCATAAACTGATTGTTAGATTTTCTGCTGCCCTCATCTGCTCTTTGTTTTCTCTGTGGTTACCCAGCCTTTTCATTTCCTGGTTTTCCATCCTTCTTTTTTCTTCTCCCTTACTCCCCTATGTTTTTAAATATTAAGATGCTGGGCTTTGTGCAGCTGTGATATTCACCAAAATAATTTTCTCACCTTTAGACAAGGGAGCAATTCCCATCGCAGAGCCTCATTTCTTCAGGGAATCACCAGGGACTTTGCAGTCACGGTGAAAATGCAAATTCTTCAATTTCATTTCTCCCTTGCTGTCTTTGCTGCCTCATACCTGTGGCTGTGATGAGTTTGGTGTCAACACCAACAGAAATTCCTTGAAGGACCCAGTTCCTCCTTGGGAGACTGAAAACACCAGCACCCCAAGCAGGGGTACTGCATCTCCAGCACTGCCTTGGATGGGCTGGCAGAGACCCTCTGTGATGTGGCTGCCCTGCATCCTGGTGTGGGGGCTCCGTGGTCAGCACCACCAGGCACAGGTGAGTCCCCACCAAGTGTGGACTGTCACTGTCAGAAGTGGGGACCCTTGCTGTGTGCTGGGCAGTCCATGACACAGCAGGCTGCATTCCCAGCTGCAGTTTGGGCTCCTCAGCTGTGACTTTATTATAGTAATAACCATAGGATTGACTTGGTTGTTCTTGGTAAATTCCTGAAATGTTTCTAATTGGTTTATGATCCTGGGGAGAAAGAAGTGAACTGTTGAAGTAGTAAAGCTTAAGCGCTGCTGAAGTGCTGTTTTGTGGCTCTTGAGTTGAATGGCAGCCCTAGCTGAACAGGAAGGCTCATTTGTAAAGCTGCCTCTTTGCCAGTTTCTAAAAATTTTTATTAACAGAACAACAGTTTCATTAGCACACTGATTAGCTGCAAATTTCTATACTGTCTGAGATGTGTGAAGGACAAGCTCTTAACACAAAAGGAGCAATCAAGGGGAAGAAACTTATTGCAGCTTGCAGAACTGACTACTAAATGTTCTTACTCTGTCCTATTGTGTTTGCTCTTGTACAGAAGTCCTGGTCCTCATCACACAGGGGACAGGAGACAGGGCAAATTTTACAAGCAGCTGAGCAAGGACCTGGAGAGCTCTGTGAAAGACACCTGCTTCTGAGTATTCCCAGTCTGAGGAGGCAAATGCAACAGGGAAAATAGGGAATGATGTACTCTGAGAGGTCCTCATAGAAGAAGTGAAGTCAGATGGGAAGTGGCCTGGAAGGGGAAGCCAAATTTGGTCATCTAGTGCTTGCTAAGGAGGCAGAATTCAGCTTGTATTTTTTGCCTTTCTGGGAAAAGCATTCAGTCTCCAGCAAAAGAAGCCTCAAGTCTGTCAGCTTAGAACCACCTGTGCTGGAACCAATGCAAGACATGACTGAGCTGGTTTTTCTCTTGTGTATTCAAGTGATGAGCACTGATGTGCAGATTGGGGTGCTGCAGGACAAGATGCACCCTCTGAGAACAGTGGCTATAACCCCTGGCTGGAGCATCCCAGGGTATCCAGGCCATGTATCCACTTCCAAGCTGCAGACAGTATAGGCAGCTTAGGGTCTGGCACTACTTGTAGCTACCAATCACCCTAACTCTTGTATTTGACAAATAAAATGGGAGTGTTGTCGATAGTAAGAAGCTGGCAATATGACAGAGATAATCTTTTCTTTTCTTTTCTCATTTGTGGGTGTAGAAGCACTTAGAATACAAGGACTGTCCCAAAAGGTATGACTTAATGTTCATTGAATTCAGTGGGATTTTTTTTTTTGTTCAACGTAAAAGTTTTCTTACAGCTTTTGAGAAATCAAAAGGATGTTTTCAATTTTTTTTTTCTTGTAATTGCAATGGATGCCTTATTTTCATGTTATGAAACTTCCTTTTTGAAAGTACTTTGATTTTTTTCTCAGGAAAATCAACCTTGAAAAGTTATTAATTGCAAATTAGTTTTTTTATTTTTTAAAACTGAAATTAGACAAAAAGTTTGCCCAGAGGCTATATTTGACTAATTTCAATTTTTCACAGTAAAATAACATCCTCTAAAATGACACCACTTGTTTCTGGTACAAAATGAGGGTCAGATTCTCCATCCACCTATGTCTGTGGTATCTTGGCCTCAAAGTCAATGTTCTTCCTGCTCAGTACCTGTTATTTTCATTATCTATCCATTCTTTTTTTTAATACAATAGCTGACTTTTCTGGTGTGTGATTAATGTCCTCAAACAGGTACAGATATCAACTGACATGTATGGGCTAGAGGTACTACATGAATTATGCAGGCAGCTGCAGGAAGCTGGCATTTAAATACAATTCCCTTTATAAAATTGATCTCTCATTTTTTCCCTTAATCACTCATTTATACTCGACTTATTTTTTTTCACTCTGATCCCTCTTTTCTAATTAACTCTTTCATCCTCCCCTGAGAAATTTGGCAGCCTGAATAGAAGCAGATCTGCTGAGAAAGCCTCTCTACTACCATCATTAGTAACAGCTCCAGTTTGTTTCAACATACCAGGAATGGTACATTTTGTAGGCCATAATTTTAGAAGAAATCATAAATATGGAAAGGTACCATTCCAGGAAGTTTTAACTGCCAATTTACAGAGTCCTCAGCTTTTGAGCTGTGCAAAGTACAGGTATATACTACACTACACTCTGTCCCAGAGAGCTTGCAGTCTTAAGAGCAGGTGGGAGTGACAGGATTTTTGCCCACAGCTGAAGTAGCTGTTTGTATCCAGGGGCAAGTGGAAGTACCTTGTTTTTTAGCTGCTGATCCTAGTACCCCCATATTAATTAAGCTGTGCACTGTGAGTACAAGAGCTGTCATTTGTGGGATAAACCCAAAGTGATCTCTATATTCACTGCGTAATTATGTTTTAGTTACAAGGTAATCACCTAATTATTCTTCTCCATATTTGTAATTAAACAGTAATATAACCAAAGGTTTTTCTGCAGAATTTATAACAATTGTAGAGTAAGTATACTTAGCTATTAGCAGCACATCCCTTAGTTTGTCAAAAAGGTAATATATACAATGTTGTTACTACCTTCAGCTTCATGTATATCACCTTTAATTACATGATGAAAAGCAAAACTTTACAATAGAACAAGTTTGTAGTTATGTAAATCTAACTGGAAAATATGATTGTGTATCTATTAATATCCATAACAAAGCTTTACTTCCAGCAGATATAAATTCTGGCATATCTCTAGTGACTGCTCTGGAGTGTGGGTGTAAAGTAATAAGCTCCTTTGCACTAAGTGATAATCACTATGAGGTCCTGCCCTAAATTGCCTCTCAGCACTAGCAGATTATGAAATGTTTAATAAATGCATATAATGGGAGGAGAACTAGACCCCGGGGTTTAAATGAGACATGCTTATAGCAAAGGAATAGTTATGTTATGTTTAAAGCAGCTTAAAATACATCTTAATGATTTCATTCTTCTTGTAGCCTTCTCTGTGTAAAGTTTTAAGTAGAGTGTGCACTGCAAACCTTTGGGTGCACAGAAGTATCCTGCTGGTCCTGATGCTGTGCCACCTTCTGTACAAGTGACTTTCCATTTTACTTTTTCCAGAGTCTGTTGTTCTTCCACCTTCTTCTGTTTTGGAGGTGCAGAAAGAGGTGAGGATCTGCTCTGGCACTGGCATTTCAACTCTCTATTTCTTGGCTCTAAATAGGTAATACTGACTACAGACCTCAGGCCTTTTTTTGTGTATTTTTTTGGGGTTTTTTTGTTGTTGTTGTTTTTTAAGAAAAATTGTGGTCATTTGTGAGGCTCTTAAGTACTATGATAATGGAGGCTGTAGTACTTCATGTAAGTGAAAGATGAGGAGACACACCTGTAGGAAAGGTTCTTGTATCATATGGAAGCTCTGATTAGAAGTTTCGGATGAAGGAATGCATTTCACCCTAATGGTATTCTGACCCTGCTAATATTAGCGATGTATGTTATTTAATAGCCCTACACGAGATCACTGGGTATCATTAAAGTGGGCAGACTTTAGTAAGTAAGTAAGTCAAGATTCTGTTTCCAAAGGGCAAATATAGCTGAATAATCATTGCTGTTCCATGCTCTTAGAAATTAAAGTTTGGAAAGCTTTCTCCTTTCTGATATCTAAGGGACACACTTGCATGTGTTTTCCCTAGACTCCCATTTCCCTTTCTCTGCTGACTGGCTCTGGCTGTTCCTGGCTCAGTTTCATCTAGTTTATATCCTCATTGTAGTGACATGCTTCTTTCCTGCTTAACATGTACATAACATACAAATTATGCAAATTATGGTGCTTCAGCAAGGTCTGAGCTTGTAGAGAAATCAGGATGTCTGTGTGTGTTTGAGCATGGGAATGTGCCAATGTATTTTATGTGCAGTGTAAGAGATGCAAAAAGAATTGCAGCTTGTTAATGAAACTTCAAGTGTGTTTTAACTTTTTTAAGTCCAGATTTTAAAAGTGCCCAAGATGTTAGGTGGTTAAGTTTTAGTTACCTAATGTGTATTTAGTCCGTGCTTTGATACAAGATTCCTTTGCAAAAACTCTGAAAAAATTCAGTGCTGAACTACCAGTCTATTTATTATGGTTAATTCTTAACAATGACACATGTTATGCCATTTGGAGAGGCAGGATGCCCTAGGTTCTCATGGAAACAATAGTGCTTAACTTTAGTTTGCTTGGGAATAATTATGTCAGTGTTGGACGCATGTTTTCATTTCTTCCTTCAGAGGAGTGTTGGATGATCGTCAGATGCCAGTATCTGTCAGTAAGCCCCTTCCTTTTGAAAACCACACAGTTAGTTTCCAAAGGTTTCTTTCCCTGACATGGCATAAATGTGATTAAATATATAATATATTTAAGTTACAGAATCCCTGAGCTTTTAATCTTGGTAAACCTGAGAAGTTAAACACCTCCTATGGCTTTCAGAGCTTTATTCCATCCAGAAGAAACCATCTGCTTTCCACAAAATATCACTCTGTTTCCTTGATCTCTTCAAATTAATCCTGCTGTGATTAACTTCAATCCAATTAAAAAGAACATGTAGGCAGCTGCACAGGTCTGATTACATGTGGACATGATAGTAGGGCTCCTCATGGGGGAACCAGATTAAGGGCCAATATGTTATGCTAGACGAGGCTGGTAGCAACACTTCAAACTCTGGTATCCTGGTATGACATACAGTGTATAATAGTACCATACTTGCAAGCTATAAAACTCCTTGCAGTGGAGGAATTTAGAGGTTTTCATGTGAAAGTATATTATTTCACATCCCTCTAAAGATGCTATGAGTCTGAGCATTTATGTCTATAGCAAGATCTTGAAATAGGGCTTTATTGAGTGCAGAGGACTAAGGCATGATGAAGGGGAAAGGAATTCTGCACTTCATTTCCATGAGCCTGTGGCAAATAGTGTCTTCCTTGTTTATTCTCACTGAAAATGCCAAAACCAGAGGGATTTAGGGGCCTAATGTTTGTTGGAGCTTTTTTTTGTTTTCACAGAAAAGCATGCAGAGAAGGGGCAGAATTTTAGGTACAAGTTCAGAGGAATGATCCTGTACCTCAGCCCCCAGACTCATGATTCTCACAAGTTGCCTCAGGGTCTTGCTGTGGGAAACAAGGCATGGAGTTTACCACAAAAATCTGTGTGAAGCCTGTGTGCTGCTCTGCTCTGCACTTAGCAGGCTCCCAGCATTGCAAAGCCTTGTTCAACATCACGGAGGAATTACCATCAGCTTGTGCGTGTAATTTAATGAGAAGCACTTCAAAAACGTTTATTGTTATGAATCATATTGCCATGAATAGCCCTGGAGTTGGTGGAGGGCCAGAGCTGGAAATGGCTCAGTGCCCAGCGCATCTGCTTTCAGATACCTAAGTGGGGAGTTTTGGTGGCTGGGATTTGATTGTTCCCAGGTGGAACTGCTGGAGACTATCCTCCCTTGAAAAAGAAACAAGAGCAAGCCCAGTTTTGGAATTTTTTTAGCATGTGTGAAGAGAAAAGGAGAGACAGTTTCACCCTCAGTTTGATCTTTGAGTTGTCTTTGAAGGACCTGGCCATGGTGTGCCCAAACCTGAAAGCTACCCCAGAAATACAATTATAAGACAATAGGAAGAGCAGAGCACTCATGAGTAATGAGTTCAGCATTACAAATTAAGGCTGAAAGCTTTTATGATTCAATTGGTAGCATTGGTAACTTTACTGTGATTGAAATAGATTTGGGGTTTTTTTATTAGGGCTGTTTGTATATATACGCATAGCTTGTCATTAGTGGTTAAACACTGATTTGTAGCAGCACAAAATTATTCCATTGAATGGCACTGCAGCTCCTATTTTTTTCAACATCTCTCTTCTTTCTTTCACTCCCTCTCCCTTTCTTTAACTAAAAAACAAACCAAAAAAAAAAAACACAAAAAAAAAAAAAAAAAGGAGGAGAAGACCATCACCACACTGATTTATGTAGATACAGCCCTAATTCAGGCTGGTGTGCCAGCAGTCACATAAAAATGATTCAGTGCCACGATGCTGGTATCTTTAATAGCTTCTGGGATAGACGGAATCCTTGTCCTAGTAAGGCCACCTCTGAAGGACTGGAAACGTGCAGATTTTTCATCTGAGTTGCACTGAGTACTAGAATGATGAATCAGTGACTGCTGAAGCATCTGATTCAATTAAAGCTCTTCATCAAAGGACTGTGGTTGTCAGCATTAGAAACAAGGTAAGGATCCTGTTGACCTGAGTATTTAAGATGATCTTCTGAGATTTTGAGAACAGATGGCAAATATCCATCTAGTACTGATCCAGCCTTATGCCAGGGAGAAAATACGGAGCTAACTAGTTCCTATCTGAATAAATCTGAAGATTAGCAAGAAATCTAGAATGTGCTATTTATTAGTCAACCACATTTTTGTGAATTTTCCATTATATTTGTATGTAATCCTCTTACACCTCATAACTGTCATTCTCTGGGTTACTCTGCATACATATAGGATATGCAAAAGTGAGAAATATAAAGCATTCCTTATAGGTTAATGCACCTTATAGAACTATTCCGTCTGAGCATCAAACCATTCAGTACTCCAATTAAACACCCAAAGTCTTTACTGGCCAAACCATAGGATGGGGACATCATCTTCCATTATTCCTTGGACCAGCGTTGATTCCTGATGTTGCAGAGTTTCCATTCCCCAAGTCTTCTTGTATTACCACCACCACCATCTTTCCCTGTATTTTTCATGTTCACACTCTGTAGTGCTTACTCTCCCCAACTCAAAAATTGCACTCTGTGCTTTCACATTTCTGACCTTGCATGGCCTTGTGTTCTCATGGACTTTCTCACACCATAACATTTGGCCCAGTAAAACACACCTGAGGCAAAAGAAGAGCAGGTGCTGAAATACAGCCTTGCTATTAATATTTCCCCTCATCTTCTCCAACTTTTCTCAAGCATTGACTGCAATTTGAACTAAATTGTTTCTGGCTAATCTTCAGAGAAAAAAAAAATGGGTGGTTGGCCTTCAGTTCCCTCTTCCTCAGAGTTTGCAAGTCCTTTGCCTGGCTGCTGGGCTGCAACAGCAAAGGGAGCTCTGCCTCCCTTGGTTTCCAGTATAACTGTGCTGCCTTGTATGCACTGTTAGCCCAGAGATATCTCTGTTATCTCTGAATAAGGCATAATAATGTTTCTCTGTGGAAATCAGCCTTTCACTCCAGCACCAGTATCTTTATAGGGTTATATTTCAGCATGTATGAGGAAGTTCATATGCAAAGGTTTAAATAGCCAGATCTCCTAAAGCACTAAGCGGTAATATCAGCTGAGATCCCTTAAGTAAAAATGATAGAGACAAAAGAGAATGCAGTATTCCTGGGTTTTGGAGTTTGGGGTTGGTTGGGGCTTTTTTTTTTTTGTGTTAGGTTCTGGGTTTTGTCCTTGTTTTTTACCCTTAGCTGGTTTAATTGGGAGATACTGGTTGGTTAGCATATGTAGTACGAACTTGTCTCACCTCTGGGTCTTATTTATGCTGTTTAAAATAGTCTGGTACAGACACGAGCTTTTGCAGTATCTGGCTTCAAAAGTAATTAGATGAGATTCTGTGAAGGTGGATGCTGTTCAGTGCACAGATAGCATCTGACTCTCCTCTTCCACACATGCAAATAAAACAGTGATAATGCCACAGAGGGCTTGAAAGTTACAGTGACTTAAAACTGCTGTTGGAAACAATGTCTATGTGGATCAGTGTCATCCCCTGCACAGACAATAAAGTGAGCAAGGACTTTTAACCTCACACAGGGACTTTGCCAGTTAGGTTCAAGAGGTGTTTTGCCATTTTCCAGAGCTGCAAAAGGCTACCTTGCAAGTATCATAGATGAAACTCTTCCATCACTTATCTGGCAGAACTGATTTGAATATCTGTCCGAGTTACTAGGAGGTTACCAACAAGTAGGTCATTCCCAGTAGTGTTCTTTTCTAGGGCTGAATGATCCCATGCAAAGGCAGATGAAATGAAGCCAAAGTGAGGGTTTGTTAGCTAAGGAAAACATTCTTTTCTGTTGCTGTCAATCACATGCACAGAAAGAGAGATTCAATCATAGTGAAGACCTTGGACATTCAGCTCCGCTTGATTTTTCAATTTTATAAACAGCAGGAGGCTCAAGAAGAAACAATGAGGAAAAGCAGGGCTATGGAATCAGAAAAGAGAGTCAACTTTTGATTCCTGTGTCATTTAAATCCAAATTATAGTAATTTACTCAGTCCAGAGAGTCTGAATTTTCACCGTTTTCCAATTTAGGCAGCTGTGACAGCAGACTCCATGAAAAAGTCCTGCTTCAAATTTAATTGATAAATTCACAACTCCTTTGTTGTTTCTTTTCCCCTTCTTATTCTGCTATGGCAAATGTAATCCCACGCAGTTTTTTGTGCTAGAAACAGCACAGACTGCAAAATAACCTTTGCACTTAACAAGATAAAGGATGTGTCATTAGCAAATCCATAGCTCCAGATTCCCATCCTGCTCAACCTCACAGATCAACATTGCAGAGGTAAAACCTTTACTTGGAGTCCTGGTTCCTGCCTGCCTCCTGCAGGAGCTGAGTGGACACCTAAGGTTCTGCCTTTCTTGCTGAAGAACAATTTTTAAAGACATTGATTATAATAGTCATAGTTACTTCTAATTGTATATTTCAATATCAAAAGAAATATTTGGGATTTTTTCTCTATTTTAAAAACTCCCTACAAAAAGGTGATATTTCCCATACTGAAAAAGTACCACCTTATTTATCAAATGTTGAAAACCATAAATTTATTCCAGTTAGCATCCATTTGTTCAAAATTGGAAAAAGAAAAGCAGTAAAAATTTTGCTTGACCAAAAAACCTTGAGCATCTCAGTACTGTTGGGCATTAGGACATAATATTTTTGTCCAAGCAAGTTAAGCACAAATTCCTCTAACTCAGACTCCTCAAGATCTCCATGCTTGATGTTTTATGTGGACTGACTGGAGACTTTCATAGCCTTTCCTGGCAGAACACACGGGATTTGGATGAAATATTAATTCTTTATGCTTAAAGTCCAGCAGGCAGAATCCCACATTTTAAAAATCTTACCCAGTGGACTCGTCTGTATTCAAAAATGTTTTTTAAAGGGCTAGATTAAAATCCCTTTGAAAATTTTAAAATATTAATTAAGAAGTCCTCTGTTCCTCACGTTGGTTCTGGCAGTTCCATGTCAGTGGCTGTGAGCAAGTGTCCCTGTTCCCAGGGCCTGATCAGTGTACAGGATCTTCTGCTTATTGTTGAGCACCCTCTCCTGGCTCTCTGCTATTTGCACAGAAGTTGGATCATGGATTGAGTGCTCTGGAATAAGCTGCAGTGCCCAGTTGAGTTTAGGAGGGTGTCTGCTCAAATAATATGAGTTGCTGCTCTCCTTGAAGCATACCTGGTTTTTAACAACCTAGCTGGTTTGCAGCCAAGAAATCCTTCTAGTGATGAAATTCCTCAGTAAGGATTTTTTTCTTGCCTGTAATGCTGCTTCTAATTGATCCCAGAAAGGCACTTGCAGACTAGGGAATACAATGCATAAGGCACAATCTGATAAGGGCATGATGCCCAGCTGGTGAAAAGGTTCTTTATTGGGTGACTAAGCCAACACATCTCTCAATGGGTCTTATCTTTCTGTAATACCTTAGTCTAGGTATGAATTGGTGTGTCATAAAGCGAGGGGTTTTTGCTAGGATTCTAGCAATAAACAGCAGCTAGAATGAAAATAGGAGGTGAAGCTGCAGGGTTACCACTCAGTTAAGAGTTACAATATGAGAAACCATCATCTGATTTTTGGATCTCATAATAAATAGAGCTGGAACACATGAACGTGCTCTTGCAGTATGTGACTGACTGCTTGCCATGGCTAAGGCAGTCCAAAGTTCTTTGAGCAAGTCATAGCAGAAAGGGCAAAATTCTTCATTCTTTGTTGCTCTCCTGTTATTTCACAGCCACACAGCCAGGCAGCATTACTACTAAATTTAGCAGCTCCCACACACATCATCTGGATCCATCCAGTATCTTCAGGGGTCTAATGAAGGCACCTACTTAAATAGTTCTTGGTCATCTCCTCTTCATAGTCTGTAGAAGTTGAGGGAGAAGAAATTCTTAATTTTGGCTCTTTATGGATTGGCAGGGGGTTCTGCTGTTGTTAACAGCCCATGTCCCTGGTGGCTTCAGAGAGGTATTTGCCCTTGGGACCTACTGTACCTTGAGGCAATCACCACTGCACAGAGACCAAGAACCAGGCTCCTCCTAAAGGTGCCAACAAGACCTTCAAAACAGCATCATAGCCAGTTCCCTGAGTGCTGACAATTTTAAGCATTAAATTTAAGTGCTTCTAAGCTGGTTTAAATTTGTGTCATCATCCAAAGTCTCTGTGATATTTGTTCTAATTATCATGTTAAATAAAACATTGATTTAAAGGGGCATTTCTAACATCAGTCCCTCTCATCTTAATCTCAGGTGCCACTCTTGCCCCTACCTGAGGAATTCTCAGAGGAAAAGGACACTTCTGAGCACTGGGGACATTGTCACTTACCAAAGAGTAAGATGCCAATTTGCAGTAGCTGAGGATTATACTCCAACATTTTTTATTGCACTGTGCTCTGTGGCTTTGTATTCCTACACAGCAAGTATGACCCTGGCTTTTATGGAGGAAAGGCATCATTCTCCCCTAGATGCTTTTGTGGGCCTGTTTGGTGTAAGTAAAAATATCCTATTCAGCTCTTTGATTTCAGCCTTCAAGTCAGCTTTCATTTTGGATTACCCTCAATTAGAAGGAACTTTGAATTTTTCTGCTGTTTAATTGGAAGATGGGAATAAAGAAGCAGGTAGAAACAAAGAGAATACAGAAGTATTTTCAGGTCTTTGCAAAATGAGAGCAGTGGTGTTACTGAATTTGAGTGGATGCAAGCAGGGGCTGTTTCAGTTTCTGTGTGACTTTGATACTGGCAAAGACACCAAAGTCTTATGGTTTTTAAGTTAAGAGGCTCAAAGAATAAATTGACTGCAGCTGAGATCTGAAGCAAAACACTTTGTTTATTTCCTTTGTATGTGTTAGAGTACACCTTTTTAACAGCAGGAGAAACTCCCTAATTTGTAATAATGAGATTAACTGGAAGAGAAAGAGCAGCACAAAGAGAGACACCATATCATGAAGTGTTCTTATTTATTTATTCCACAGTTCATCCCAGCTTTCTTTTGTCTGATTCCTAAATCACTCGGAGTTTCATCAGGAAGGACTAAATGCAAGCAGTTCCACTGAGTTGCAGAGGACCGTGTTCAGCAAAAGACCCATGTTTCTTTCCAGCTTGAGTAAGCAAACAATTGATAATATGTGGCCTCACTGTAGCTGTGGCTTGGCTAGACAATGCTTATTGCTATTGATTAACATTTTTGTCGAGTAATAGAAGCAAGCAGAGGCCATTATAATAGGAATGGAAGAAGATGGTGAGATGGAAGGCTTTGGGGGTGAAGGCCAGAGTGGCAGCAGGTTCCTTGCCCAGCTGCAGGGCTGCTGTCTGTCCTACAGGCCTAATGGACAGTACCAGTCCCCTCCATGGGCAGAGAGTAGTTGCAGAATGAGGAAAGCCCATTATACTTTCCCGTACAGCCTTAAAATCCCTCGCAGGATGCCGGTGCGGAGCGAGGCTTTCCCAGCTCACACAGCATTTGCACGCCAGCCCCTCTTTGGGAGGAACTTGGCAGTCCTCCACTTGGCAGAGCCAGCAGAGCACAGCCAAACTGCAGCAGCCAAGGAGGCCCTGCATCTCGAAGTAAGTGAATTTGCTCGGCTAATTGCACGCAAGTGCTCCCTCCGAGCACCTGTAAATTGTTAAGTTTAATAGGGTGGCAGCTGTTGCCGGCTGCCTGAGTTCTTGCTGCCTTGGAAGTAACTGGGAGATGAGAGCAGCAACTTGTGGTATGATTATCTTTTTCTCCATTTCCTCTCAATTTCATTGTCATTTTCTTCTCTCTTAAGAGTGCTTAAAAGCATTTTTTGCTCCTTATAATACCCACAGGAGCTGTTGTGAAGTGCACTTTTTGCGTTTAAGGTTTCAAAACCTAAAATCTCTGACTTTAAGAGGTTTGGAGAGTGGCTTAGTTGGAAGACTGCTGCTGTACAGACACCTGCAAAACACTGAACTTAAGCTGGCACAGCTGGAGGGAGGGATAGCTCAGAACGATGGGTGGCTACACCGTTGTGCTTCAGTGCCCTCCGTCTCCTGTAGGAATGAGAGTCTGTTGCTGACTGAGTGGAAAGTACGTGCCTGAATATTTGGACTTTGGTTTTGAGAACTTGATGGCTGTTGTGGGACGGTTACTTTTCTGATTCTACCATCCTAATAGGAGGGACATAAAGCCACTAGTAATAAATGAGAGAGGTTCTTTCAGTTGTGCAAATTGTGGGAAGAATGCAGCACATGTATCCATGGGATCTACTGGGTTGGAGCAACCCTCAATCTACAGAGGGTAGAGGGAGCTGAAGCTCTTAATGCAGGTACCTCCATCAATTCTTGAAGCGTGTTAGAGGAAATTATCTTCGTGATACATTGCAGATAACCAGGAAGGACTGGCTGGAGATGCATTGCTCTGAAGTGTAACTGAGCTTATCAGAACCCCTTCACCACTCCTGAAGTAGGTAAAGGTTGTTGCCTCTGCAGCTATAATGGTTGAGTGCAGGAAACTCAGGTAAGATTTGGGATCTATGGGCTTTCTAATCTTGCTATTTTTGCAGGGCAGAAGCATGTGTGCGCCTGGAGTGCTCTAGCAAGATTTGCCTTCACGTGTAAGTTTGTGCCTCCCTGTCTCTTCCATCCTAGGTTCCAAGGCATGTGCCTCCCCATGCACATTTCCTTCAGTGGCAGCTGAATCTGGGTGCTTGACCTACACAAATGAGTGTTGAGGTGTAAGGGAAGATCCCCTGCTATAGGAGCATTGTGTGTAGTCTTGCTTTAGAAAAAACAACTTTTGTGTTAATGCGCTACTAGTAAGAGAGAAACTCCTGACCCCGAGCAGTCAGAGCAAGACAGGGAGGATTCTCCCCTCCCAGAAATTATGAGGCAGAGCAGGAACATACTCTGTCTGGTGTCATAGTGATGCCACAGCACAGCAAAATCCTCAGGAGTGACTGGGAGGAGAGGGGAGAGGAGAAGGGAAGGGGAGGGCCACACACAAGGACCTGACTTTGTAAGGTGGTGGGTAGGATGCTCTGCTGGCAGGGTGTGGGGGAGCCTGGGCCCGGCTTCCCAGCACCATCAGCATATTAAATTCAGCAGATGAAACAAAGAACGACAGATCTCTTCCCCCAGTCTGACCCAAAATTAGATGGCAAGCAAAGGAAATATCCAGACTAATGAGCTTTTGAAAACCTGTCTGTGGGTTTTGGAATTGGATTCCCCTTCCTTTGTTTATTCTTATACTTGCTGAGTGGCCAGGGTCTCCTCTCTCCTCCTGCACACAGATTGCCTTTCTTTGGCTTTGAGAGGAGAGTAAGTTTAACTGCTGTGATAATAAAAGGACAAGGCCCGTCATGATTAATAGTCACATGAAATCATGTGTGAAGAACATTCAGTTATAGCTATCCTCAGGAGAGAAAAGTTTCCCAAATATCTTAACAGAAAGAAGGAAAAGGGACAATTTGTCTGTGATTCTGTGAGATGAGTCACTTTGCACACAGACAAAAGGTAAGGAATACTGATGCCCACAGAGAGCATTTGTGGGGGAATTGGTAGTGAAGGGGTAAAAAAAAAAAAGTTTGTGAAACGTTTACAAAAAGTTTGGCTTCTGCTAAAACTTGGAGCAGTACTCCACTGGGAGCTCTTCTAGCCTGGGGGCTGCTGCTGTTTAAAATCATTAATAGCTAGCTCGATTTCTGCCTGTGTGATTGGCTGAACCAATATATTCCTATTAATTTGACTGAGCTTGAAGATAGAGAGGAAATATAAAAACCTCTTCAAGTTGCTGGTACCTTCTGAGATCTCAGGCATATGGAGGGCTTGAGAAATTTTGACAAATTCGTACTTGGGGGGAAAATTTGCTAAGTGGTTCACAGGGGCTTAGCTGCATGTTAATGGGTAGTGATCAGGCAAAATGTTGCAGAATGGTTTCAGTATAAACCTTATGATGTCTAATCCTTGTTTTTAGAGGGAGGGATGCTATCTCCAGGAATAACTTAGCCTTTTATTTGGACTTCCAGAGCTTGCTGATATTCTTACAGTGACAATTTTTACAGTGTAAATAAAATTGGTTTGGATGTTTATCACCCCGATCAGCAGCAGTTGTAAGTTATATAGCCCAGATAATAGTAGTGAGATCTATTGAAATGATCCTGGGCTATAACTCAGGAGTAGCTGCCCCAGCCTGCTTCCTTCCCCTGTGTTTTGTTGAGTGGTTAGGAGCACTTGTCCATTGACTAAGCTGTTCCCTCACCCTAAAAATAAAGCTTGTGAATTAATAGAGCAGGAAAGTGAAAAATTATCCTTCTAGTTTTTGAATTATTGTGAGGTTTGCTACCTGGGTTTTGCTGCTCCCTGGAGCAAAGTGAGGGTTTTGAATTGATTTCTCTGGTTTTTACCTGGAATTCTGTCCTAGCCAAACTCACAGTGATGTTCATGTTCATTTCAACAAAGTCTTGAATATACTGATTTGAAAGCAATTTGTATCTACCATTTATTCAGGTGCCTTTATGCTTGACTATGAAAGTGTAGAAATCCCCAAAGCATAGTTCCTGCCCAAGTCGCTGCTGTCCATGCCTAAAATTCCAGGCAAGGAGTGGATTCAGGTGTAGACCTGTAAACTGCTGAGAGAACACTGGGAGGCATGGGACACAGCAACCTCAACATGGGCTACTTTACCATTGCCAAGGGTGTCCTGAAATGGTGTATGTGCAAGGAAAGGATGGAAAACAGCTCAAGTATTGAAGACAGAGCTTTGATACATGCATGTAAAAGGAATGAGATGTAGAGGGTTCAGCTGCCTACTGAACTCCAGAGAGGACA
Source organism: Aphelocoma coerulescens (assembly GCF_041296385.1). Lineage (NCBI taxonomy): Eukaryota > Metazoa > Chordata > Aves > Passeriformes > Corvidae > Aphelocoma > Aphelocoma coerulescens. The sequence continues at coordinate 20,926,428 of NC_091017.1, forward strand.
ATGCTTTGCTGGGAGAAGAGAGCAATAGGGTTTGCTCATATGTGTGTGTGTGTTAATCAGCAAAGTGTGCAACAATTTGCCTTAATGTGAAACATGTACCTTGATCAGCAAATTATCTGCTTGCATGTTAAATTATGCGCTGTGATCTCTGAGGTGTATTAAATATTGAAATCAGAAATTTTATCATTAATGGAAAACTAATGAGCAACAACCACATTACGTGCCTGGGTTGACTTTCGTCAGAAGCAACCCATTGTAGTTGGAAGGTGACTTTTCCAAGTCTCTGGTGGTAATATGCCAATTATTTCAGTTATCGATGCCCCTGGAGGCTCCAAGTGCCTCCCATGGATATTTTGCCTCAGACTGTATGTGGAACAGGGTTTCTTAGTATGTAGATAAAAGCCAATTTGAATGGACTGGAGGAAAGAGAGACCAGTTTTTACCATGCAGATTTATAGCTAAAGGCATTCTACCAGCTTCTGTATTTCAGCTTCTTTCATCCAGTGACATGGCTTTTAGGATGTGCAGTTTCTTTGGGTAATAAAAGCACAAGGTGATGCCTTCACCTACAGTTAACATATAGGTGCCTAAATTAGAATAAATACATATGCAATGTGTAAAGTGCCTGAGGATGACTCTAGGTAATTCTGTCTCTGAAATGTTTATTATTGGGATTATTGAGCCATCAGAAATTCCTGTCAAGATCAAGGTCCCATTATAGCAGACTACCTTTCCTGTCCCTGCTCTGCAGTTTAAAAAGGGCTAGGAAAGTGGTGTGACTTTTTCAAGGACACTCAACTTGTCAGTGACAGACCAGGAGCTAAATGGGGATCTTGTGCTGTTTGGTTTACCCTGAGGTATAGGTATTGGATTGCACATCATATATATATCTATGTTCAAGTTAGCTTTTACCTAGTAGTATGGGCTTCATTTATGGTAAAGAGTATGTGGGTGGGCTTGTTGGAGCCCATGTCACTGCTATGCCTGCCCATACTGTCCTTCCAAAGTATCTCAGCGTGTCCACATCATCCCCGTTTGCATCGTGAAGTCTTGCACAAATGAAGCTGAAGGCTTTACAAAATGCTTTCACCAGTGCACTTACCTGCTTTTTTCTGCTGAAGGGGATAAGCTGAAGCCAGGTTTGGATACAACTCTAATTACCCACAACACGGCAGATGTCATGGGCTCACTGCTTGATGGACAGTGAATTCCTGGTCTCTGTTCCTCATCTGCTCTGCTGGCTGTGCAGCCATATCTTTCCCCCTCCACTGCTTGGATCTGTGCAGCAGGAGTGGGACCAGGAAGGTGGTGGCACTGCTCATCCCATTGTAGGAAGCAGTGCTGGGAGCCTGGCTAGCAGGTGTGTGCCTGTGGATGGAGTTGGGTATTGGCTTCCCTGGGAGGCTGACCCTGCCTACAAACACAGAGCTGGATGAGGCTATTTGTAGGGTTTAGAGATGTCTTGCTTTTACATCCCTCTCCATTGCTGCACATTATTAAACTCCCTTGACTTTTATGAAGGTCCTAAATTGCTACAGAAAACAGTGCTGTTTTCTGCTGGCTTAACTATTGCATTCCTTAAGGCTTGTTTTTCAGTGCTGCACTTTACTGCCTGTTAAGTTAACTGGATTTTTATCTCCTCTGCCTCTGAATGTCTTCTGTAAAAGTCCAAAGTAAGCCACAGCTTGCCCAGAGGAATATTTCAGGAGCGAAAAAGGAAGAATTCAGGAACAGTAATAACGTAACCCTGGCAATACTGTTGCAAAATAATACTACAAAAACATTTTGGCATGAAAGAGTGGTTCCCCCCCATAGACACCTACTTAGAGTACAAAAGAAAAAGCTCCCCAGGGACTTGCTCTCTTAGAAGAAATTGCAGGTCTAGTTTATCCTCTGTAGATGCAAGTGCAGCTTGCAGATAGCTTTGAGGTGTGCATTAATGGGGATGGTATTTTCTCTCATTCATTGTTCCTGATTCCTTTGTCCCCAGATATTGGAGGAAAATGGATTATGTATCATTATACTCCCTTGGGTGTGATAATTACCCTTCACTGTGTTGAGGCAGCAATCTGCCCCTTCTTCCTCTCAGTCCTCAAATAACCCCTGTTTGATGTGGGGACAGAGCAGAGATGCACAAAAGCAGTTGTTTTGGTAGCCCCAAGCAGCATGGGTTAGCAGTGGGCAAAGGTTATTCCCCACACCCTCTTTTGTGGAGAATAGGATTGAAATGCAGAATAGGCATTTGATGTCCTAGCCTAGCGCTTTATTCCCCTCAGTTCTAAGATACTGGGCTGTGCTCCTCCCTTGTTGGCTATAGTTTGCCTGAAGGCTTTGCTAACTTTACCCTGAAATATGTTCCCACAGACTGTTTATGCTATTCTGAGCCAATTAAATAAAAGCACTGCTAAGATGTTTGTGTTTCCTTGTTTAGCAGTCGCTGGGCTCTTGATACTACAGCACGAGCAAGGGCTGCTTTGGGAGGGGACTTACTGTGCTCACACAGAGCTGATCCCACCAGAGCCCAAACCAAGGCACAGAAGAAACACAGAGTACCCTTTAGAAGGCTTGCTGAATGAGAGGGAGGGGTTTTGAGAGAGACATCTGTATAGATTGTGAGGGTCCTGTAACAATTTGAATAGTTTGGGGTAGCATGTTGAATGGTCTCCCAACATTGCTTTGATAGCCAAAGGTCGCTCAGGTGAACCTAAGGGTAATGGAGAGTGTTTGTACCACTTGTAGGGCTAAATGTGGCAGTAGGTTTAAAATTTCTTTTATCAGAAGTTACTTGTGAGCTAACATTGAGGGCTGATCCAAGCTGCAGGCAGCTTGCAGGGAAGTGGTACATATCTCTTGTTTGCTCTTCAGTGTGTGTTTGGTCATCAGCTGGGTGATTAATGGGAAGAGGAATAAAATACAGATTCAGGTAGTGAAATTTAGGGAACACTCAGAAATACTACTGAAGCTCTTGTCTTATTTTACAGGAATGTGAAGGATTCATTACTTCACAGAGCAAATAATATATTTTTTTTTACAAAGCAAGTAATAAATGATGAGGAGGAAGAACGATCTTTAAATATCAATGGGCTCTGTTCATGGTCATATAGCGTCACATGGAAGAAAAGAAAAAAAACAGTGAAGGAGTTTCAGGAACATTCAGGTAAACAAAAACTTGATGCAGGGATACAACCAAGGATAGTCCTAAACCAAGGCCAGACTTCAAATTAATGTTCCTAGAAAAGTAGAGGGGCTGTCATGATATTTTATTCTATTCTGCTTCTGATAGAAGAACAAGAATTCTTCTTGAAGGACAGGGCAATTTCTGTTGCCAAACACACTATCCTGAGTAGCAGGAGAGAGACCAAAATCTTAAGATTTCTTCTTTGATTTTGTATGTTTGATAGCTTCTAATCATTCAACAGTGGCTTGCTTTGTGCGTTTCAGTTTTTAATTGTATCTCTCTGAATTAGTTACCAAAATGATTAAAAAAGACAACTGAAGTTATCTGTTAACCATGAATATTGAGGTTCATGGAATGGATATTTTGAGTCTTTCAAAGCAACAGCAATACTTTTGGCTTAGAGGGTATGGTTTCAGTTCAAACAGATAAAGAGGAGGAGGACACTGTGGCTGAGTGAACACTGCTGTAATCCTGTGCATAGCTGGCTTCCATGAGCTCAGTATCCCGGGCTAGGAAGGTGCCTTTCTCCTGTGTAAAGAGACTATGATTGCATTTAAGCATGTTAAAATATTAATTCAGCAGATGTGTGCCTTGAGATACCAAACGACTTTCTGGAAAGGAGCAATCAATAGCTGATAACATGAGAAATGGTTATTTTCAAATATTCCAGAGCTATTCAACAGCCAGATGTGCATTAGTTTAGCAATACCCTGGCAGATCATGTTGGCTTTTTAACTCATAGAATATGGATGGTAACAGATGGTGTCCAGTTAAGCTGACTTGCCCATTCCCAACCTGCTGTCTCCAACTTGATAATTGCGATAATTAGACATCTTCTAACTTTAAATATCCTCAGGCTTATCTCATCATGTATTTACTGCCATTCAGCCCACTCCTGGATGGAGTATTCTGCACCTTTTATGCTGAAGAAATTTTACTCCTATCACATCTTGAAACGTAATAAAAAAATATTATTGTGAGACTTTTCTACTTATTCCAGAAGTCTCACTGTAAAGATGTCTTCTTTCTTCAGTGAAACAAAGAACAGTGATTGGTGGCAGACAAAGCATTCAGGTGACTGACCTGTGTTTAAACCACTGTTGTCACTTGTGTGCAAAGCTCTGTGATTATATGAATGATGGAATTATGGGAATGGAATGAAAGCCCAGGATACCTCAGGAAATAAATGCTACTTTCTCTCTGTAGAGCAATTAATTCACTAGATACCTGGGAGAGGACACTCTGCCCTTGGAATTCATGCCATGTGGAGGACATCAAGCTGGCCAGACTCCAGCTAGGACAAAAGTTGTTACTTTGAGAGCTGTTTTCTGAAGCACCTTGTAAGATGTGGGATGTGCCTTCCCCTGACACTGAGGCTTGCAAGTCAGTCTGGTGCCTTGAAAATTGTGCTGATCAGTCATAATACATGTGTAGCAACAATCTGAGGATGGGGAATGCCCCTGTCTTGTTTCTTCATTGACTTTAGAGGGAGCCTAAGCAGATACCTGAGGCTCAGCATCTGATTTTTAGCAAAAAGAACCTAGACAATTTTGAAAACTCAGTTGCATGTCCAGTTGCACCACTGAAAACTAGACCTTGGGTGGACTGCTTCTTGCAGCTCAAGAAGGCTCTGAAGGCCTGAACGTGCTCTCCCCACACGTCAGCTCAATCTCTTCACCTCTTGGAACTGAGTAAGACCTCTCCCAGATGTTTTTTGTACTGAAAATTTCAATTCTTCTACGTTGCTGAGAAGAGAGCAGAACAGTCACCACCCATCAACCTAAGTCCTATCCCCAAGAATACAGGTGGCAGGTTACATGTTTTTAGTAGTGTGCTTCAACTTTTCCTAGCTTCTCCTTACATCTGTTGCCACGTGCCCTGTGCAGAGCGGGCCCACCCTGGTCCTGTGCCAGGCTCCATGAGTGCAGCTCAGCATTCCTGTCAAATCCCACGGTCATTCAATGACAAACTGGTGCTGCCATGCCCAGTGTGGTAGAACAGAAAATTCTTCTTCCTTACACTGGTAAGAAGCACAACACGGGTGTGTTTTGCACCATATTGCAGCTGGGGAGGGGGAGTTGAAATGGCTCATTGAGCTTCTCTTGGTGCTACTGATGATTTCTCTGTCCTTGAAGTTTAGGACTGCTTCCTTGAAGCTTTTCAATAAGAGCTGCTGCAGATTTGGCACGTTGACATTAATTTAGTCTTCACAGAGGAACACAAAACACCCTTTACAGATGTGCAAAAAACACTAGCTGGAGCTGCCCCTGCTCTAAGTCTCTAATAATTCTGCCTTGGGAGAGAAGAAATTATTAAAAACCTGCACTCCTGAGTCCTTTCCCTGCTTCTGTCCTATGATGTAAATATATTACTGAAATCCACAGAGCTGGTGAGCTGCAAATTCCCTGACCAGGGCACCCAGTTTGGATGAGTCTGCTGCCCTCTGAGTTCGTGCAGCTGCCACTCGCAGGGATACGTGGAGCCAGCTGCCCACAGTCTTTCTGGGATATGCTGCAGCAAATTATAAGACTGACAGAAACAAGGATTATTTTTTTTTTCCTAGGCTACAGAATACAGAGAAATAAATATTCACACTGTAGCTGCAAGTAAGCCCAAGGGCAAGGTCAAATGTAAACATTCCAGTGACTTTTTGGTTAACCTGTAAAGGCCTTTTCAGCCTTCTAGCATATAAGAATCATTGGGCTTCTGGTCAGAGTATTAAGTTGTGGTTAGAGTTCATGTTATCTCTTCCCTTAGGCGAGATATTGTGCTTAGTGGTTAGTCTGCTGTAAAGGTCACGCTGCTGAGGCATTAAATATGTCCCTCCTTTTCCTGTATTAGCTGTTTTCTCTTCTAGGTCTATTTCCACATTTGGGGTTTGTGCCTTCCCTGTGTATTTACAATGAGTCTGCTTCATAAACAAGTTAAACACCTTAATGTACTCTTATTCTGTCTATTTTATTCCTCTGGTTTCACCAACTGTTTCCAATCTTGCATATTGATATCCCCAGGAAGGCAGTCTTTGTAAGCAAGCAAATTAAATTGAGTGGCAATGCTTGACACCAAGTTTATGGACAATTGATGATTAAGCTACCTCTGAAAAGTATTTGACTACCAAAGAGAGGCACAATATATTGCAAATATGCTCTAGTCTGCGTCAATTATTTTTTGTATGGGGGGAGAGTTATAGCATCATAATTTATGCCTTATGATTAGCTAAAAATTTGTTTTTCAAAAAACAGGATCTCAGCAGAAAGGTCATATGGCTGGATGTAAAATTACTGTGCTTTTGGGGGGGTGTTGGAGTGGTGGTGGTTTGTTTGGGACTTTTTCCCCCTTTTATGTTTTTTTTTTTTTATTTGTTTGTTTGGGTTTGCTTTCTTTTTGTTTGGTTTGGTTTGGGGCTTTTTTAGGGACATGATTGATGGAAAACTGCATGTAATGTCCCATATGGGAGATGATGCTATTGGGATCTAGGAGTAAATTTGGGACCACCCAGCACCACCAAGATGTAGTGAAGAGCTGACAGTCAGGATATGGTCATTAACCAGGTATGGCCAGCAAGTCCTTCTGTGAGAATGGCTTCATTTTCTGTAACATTCAAAATGAGTCAGGAAATGAGAACTTTGTGATGGGGTTTATATGTTTTCTTCTGTTCTCTGAAATTAATATGTGGGAGATCATCCTTGTCTTTTCCTGCTGTCCAGGCAGGGTAAAAGGAAAATTATTAGGCAGTTTTCAATCCACCTTTTCTGACTCTTCAAAGCAGGATCACGTGCATGGTGCTGAGCTTCCAATTTGTAATCTTATGATCAGACATAGCAGGATTACTTGTAGCTCCATTTGCTATTCAAAAGTTTACAGTTTTAAGACTGAATGCCTGAATTGCCTTAGCCTTGAGTCCTGATTCTGCAAACAGTTCTTACCAAAAGGGGATTCTGTGTGGGTCAGGAACTTGATTTGCTTTTCTGTCATTTAGTATAACCCTGAAAGCTGCCTTGATGGTTATGGCCTTGTGATACAGCAAAGTGCAGCAAGTGAACTTTTCTTTTTTATGTTGGTTGTTGCTTTGGATTTTAGTTTGGCTCATTTCCTAGAAGCTAGTAGCTCAAATGTTTTGGGAATTGCTAAAAGACTGCCTTAGTGCTCTAAGCACCAAAATTTCAGTCCAGCAAAACTCTTAGATGTAGGTTTAACTTCAGACATGGTTTTTAGATTCCATAATGCTAAATGGACTTCTGGGAACACCTGAGGATTTTATTCAACTCCAGCCACATTTAGGGGCCACTAGTACCCCTGCAAGTGGTGTATTTAGTGACACATGGCAGTGCTTCATTCCCTGAAGATGAGGAGCTGGACAAAATTTTAGCTAGGGGGTGTGTTATTCTAACAGGATGTCTCCAGCATTTAGGATTGAAGGGTGCTTTTCCCCTAAGTGTGCTGTTTGTTGGCAGTGTGGTTAATGCAGCTGTCTCCAGCTCAATAGTGTATGAATGAGAGAAGCTTGGAAGTGGTTTATGCTCCCTCAGACAGAAGATCTGGGACAGAGAGAAAGAAAGAAATGAAATATGCTGTTGCTTTGCACAGAGATTAAAAAGCTGTTGCAGACTGTTCTACCCAGGACAGGACGTGGCAGTCTGAGAAAGAAGAAATAAAAGAAGTTTGGGACTTGGTTTCGTTTCAGCTGGTGCCAAAATCAGTATTTGTATCTGAGTGAGTCTTATATTCCTGCTGAATTTTTTGGGATGAGAGATTTGGAAACGTGTGCTCCTTTTGCTTTCCTTAATAAAAACTCAGGTCACAGCATTGCTCAGAGCCTCAGTTTCTCACAAAATAAAGGGGAGACAGTATTATTTAGTCTGTTTATGTGGTCTTTACGATTGGACCTACCCCCCACCACAGGAGTTAATCATGTGGCAGTCTCTCTGTAGTTAATAGAGACAGAAGAACCTCCAAGAGAGCCAATGAGCCCAGCTGAGATCTGAATTGCTCTCTGGAGTTTCATCTCTGTCAAGTGGCTGAAGGAGACATTTAAGCAAAGGCACATCCCTTTTAGGCGGCTTGATTAAATGTCTGCAGGACAGTGGAATGAAACAATATCTCCTGAGCTACAGATGGTACTGAATTTAAATGGCCTGAAGTATTTTGTCTGGCTGTGCAGGAATTTTGCAAGTGTAATACACCAAAGACCCTTTTCTTGGAGGCATGAAGAGAGAGCCCCATCTGCATGGTTAATCTCTCCTAGTAGCCTGTTGTTTCGGGAAGCTTATGCTAAAATTGTCATAAGGAAGAGAATTTTTTCTATTAGCATGCAAGCAGCATTGCATTTCCAAGTGCTAGGTGTCATTTGGGGTCATTAAACTGCTCTTCTGCTGCAAATGTGGGGAAATTAGTGACTGACCTAATGCAAAACCAGAACTGGGATATTAGAAATCATAATTCGTGATTAAGCAGTGCCCTGAGAACTGCAGTTAATTAAAAGGTGTTTTTATTGGAGGAGGTTTGTTATTGTTGTTTTAGCTTTTTGTTTAAAGAGTCTGAAGTCTATTTCTTTTGGGAAGGCTTGCATAAGCACTTTCTAACCATTATAATGTCATTATATATGGGATTCATTACATTAGAAACATTAGGGGAGATTAAAAAGGATCTATTGGAGACATTGGCTGAAAAAGAAAGGATAAAGAAAGGATAGTTGCAGTTTGAGCTTTTATTACGTGACTTGCAACAAATATTGAAATATTGTATTTAAGCTAAATGTGTTTGTTGGAGGTAGCATTAGGAGGGAAAGCAGAGCAGCAAATACCACTCTCACCACTACAGAAAGAAATCACAATGGCTGGGAACAGTGTGTTAATTAGCAAACTAATTTCCTTGTACTTAAGCGCATAACAAGTTTTAAATGCTTTCTGAATGGATGGTATCAATTGCATTTTGTTCCTTGAATGTGATTGTTTCCATGGCAATGCCGAGTTCTGCTGTACATGGATTATGTCTCTAAATCCTTCCAGTCATTTATGGGAAGTCTGTATTAGTTTGGCAGCTGACCTGTATTCAGGTTATATTTTACTTTTGTTGCAGTTGTTTTACAAGCAAATGAACAAAAAGAAAAGTCGCTGGGAAAGGGCCAGATCCTCAGTCCATCCCATTTGGATTAGTTTCACTGATTTTAGTGGATCTGTGCTGCATTACATCAGTCTCTGCCCTGTTCTTATTAATATCTTCTTTATATATGCAGGAAAAAGGGCCACAAATGTCATTTCCCTGATAACATAGGACATTGTTCCGGTCGCTTTTAATTTGCCACTTGTGAGATGCTATCAAGTAAGCTCTTATTCCTCAGGGAGAGCAGGTAATGCTGGGGCACTGCTGTAGAGCTGCTGGCCAGTGCTGGGCAGCTGGAAAGGGTCAAGGGGGGACCATTGCCTTCACAAGGCAGCAGACACTGCTTGCAGGGTGACCTCAGAGTCCTGTTAGTGTGAGAAAAGTCATACAGGAAAACGACTAGCACTAACAACTTCTGGTCTCTTTTAAGTTAAAGCAGCAGCACATCTCCTTTTCTCTGCCAGCTGTGCCTTTTCTCCTTGACTTTTACACAAGGTGCTGTAAATACACCTTGCTCACAAACCCTTTACCTTTTCCCATGCAAATTAGATTCTTTTTTTTTTTTTTTTCTTCTGGTATCAGAAAGAATAGTTTGCATTCAATAATTCTCTCAAAGCCCATGCTCTCTCAAAGCTTGGCTAACGATGCTTAGTGTAAAGGCAAACGAGAGACAGCATTGTCTAAGTCCATTACTCCAGTCCCTCTAACTCAGCTCTAGCCAGGTTTTGTAATACCTGGGAAGAGTTAATGGACTGACAGGCAGTGAAGAGTGGTTGGGAAAATGGAATTTTGGTTCAGCGGTCAACAGGGTTTTTGCAGACAATTTGTTTATTTCTTTTGGAAGAACGGAGACAAAAAGCCTGTAAGCACAGGCAGGTGCTGGTACCATTTTTTGAGTACTTACACATAGGAAAAAAATTGAGAAATCAGTTCCTACGTTTTTCTACTCACTGCATGGATATTTCCTTCCACTCCTTCATCCCCTTCAGTATCTTGCTGGGCTGACTCCCTGGACTGCCTGACTCCGACTCTTGTGCACAGCCTGCCATGCACACCCATCCTCATGTGCACTGTACATGTAGACCTGCACACACATTCTGTCTCAAGTTCACAGCTGGTGGGAATTCCATGTTGAGGCTGTTTTTCTGGACTTTGGGCTTATTCAGAGATTTCTCTCTGGGTGTGACTTGGGGCCTGTTAAGGTACTGAAGAAGTAACACGTTTTCTTCACTGAAAGGGATGCTAACCATATCATCCAGTCCTGCATTGCACTCATGCTCTCACGAGGCTAGAGGAACCAAATACCTTACAGTCTCCCTCACTAATGATCTGCTTGATGAATCCCACTCTCTAAGGACCTGGTTTCTTTCAGAAAACTTCAGGAGTTCTGTTCCCAGCGGGAGGTTTCAGGCTCTGCATCTCAGAAATGTTAGATTTAGGAGAAACAGAGATAATATATTTAGAATTTCAGGAAGATAAGTTTTTGAGAGATTGAACTTGTACACGTAACATGGAACATTTCAAGCTCCTCATAGAGGTGGCCTGAGGTATTAATGTATGAGGAGCTGTGATGATGAGCTGGAAGCATCTATTCTAAATCCCTTTGAGTTTTAATCTGGGGCAGATGAGGATGTGGGAGAAAAAAGAAGATGATTTAAAAATAGCTGTGTGCCTTTTGCAGTCAATTCACTCTGCAGGAAATCTGAACAATATTCAGGAAATAGTATAACTCCCAGAAAAGCCTGTTGTTTCTAAGCAAAGCCAGTTTGGTCTTATCCACGCTGAGGAGCAAATGGGATTGACAAGCATGTAAAAGAATTGAGACAGAAAGTGTGAAACTGTGTTTGAAAGCAGAGAGAAGCTTAGAGACAATGTTATTTTTGGTGTGATTGAGAAAGGAGAAGGGGGGAAAGGGTGGAGAAAGGTGTCCCTTGAACGAATTGTGTCTGCATTTGGCAAAAACAGTGAGCACCTCAGAAAGTCTAAAGAATACCAGGCTAAGAGCTAGACTTTTGTGCCAAATAACAAAAAGTTGCTGAATATAATTAAGCAGAGCACGTGACACCCACTTTGCATCGCTTCCGTGAGGGAGTGCATGAGGACAGGGAGCCTGAGCAGAGCAACAGGAGCAGTGGGAGGAAAGTCCCACAGGCTGAACACAACCCTCATGAAATAACTGTCTGCATGAATAGTTGAATTCCTCACTGACTTGAGACAGGATTCAACTCAACTGAGAGCTAAAGGCTTAATTTCCAAAGCTGCCTTGCATGGCAGTGGTACCCTGTCCACACAAAACCCTTTCATTGCAATAGCACTGGCATTTATTAATCTGGTTTTTTCCTCCTGGGCTTGGACATATTTTTATTTTTTGTTTGTTTCTTTCTAAAAGCCAGAATAAAATTTGCATGTTTGCTTTGTCCTGTATGGTGTGATTTTTGTCAGTCTGATCAAAACTCTGTATACTTTTTAGGAGGTCTTCGTTATTTCTAGGAAAGGAAAAGCCACCCCTTGTGAAGGTGTCCCCTATTCCCTCTTCAAAGGGAATGGATTTGGTGTTCAGGTAACCTTCAGACCCCGAAATAACACTCAAGAAAAATTTCACAGAAACAGAAGGAAAAATTTGGTATTTTTTTCATGAGAAATGAGTAATGTTATGCCTTTTAAACAGCTCTGCTGCATTGAAGTGTGTCTGTGTGGTAACACAAGTCTGTGCCTGCAGAGCTGGTCATGCCTGAGCTACAGCCAGAGCTGCAGCATCTGCTCAGGCCCAAACAACACCAGTGAGATTTGATTTTTAGGGCTGAAAGCTCAATCTTCCAGGGTATGACCTGTCCTTTGTTCCTTCTATCATCCTCAAGCCTAAAAGAACCCACCTGTTGCTTTGTACACTTGCCTAGCTCCCTCTGAGAAATGACACCCCCAAAACTTGCCCTTTGCTTCATGCTGGGCATCTCTTTCTGTTCAGGATTCACAGGTAGCATTGGGAAATAGGAAAAACTTTAGCACAGCAGAAAGGATTTGCACACAGAGAAGCTGCTTTTGTGACCAGGATGAGTTAATGCGAAATTCTGTCTTGTGAGCATGTAACTCACTCACTGCTCACAAATATTTAAATAGTGCTGATTTTAAGCATGCCATCACTCCTTCTTTGCCTAAAAAACAAAAGGTTTTGTTATTTTTCAACTTGGTTATTCTCTTGATTTGAGTATGCTCAGCCATCTGTTGAGGGCACAAAAAGACAGAAGCAAGTAATTAAGCAGACCAGTTGCACTCAAATAACAAATAATTGAGATTAAGTGTTTAGTGACAGTTTATAGGCTAAAAGTAATTTCTCATAGGTAGCAAGTGCTTGTGGAAAAAATTATGCACTTGTGAGGGAAATCGTGGCTCCTGAATAAAAGGCAAATGAGAAATAGGGTATCAAATCTGGAAAATGAATTTTTGGGACTTTTCTCACCTTGCTGTGATGGTCTGAAAGTTTCACTAGATCTGTAGGCACTCTTGAGTATTCAACAGAGATCTGTACACTTATTAAATGAGTTGCTCTCACTTTCTAGATGTTGTCCTTTCCCAGTACTCCTGGAAGGAGCACACACCCCAGGGTTATTCAAGACATACTACTTCAAAAAGTAAAGTTGGGGGAAAAGTGCTGCTCACAGAGTGAATTCCCAGCTCCGTTAAAATCCAAGGCAGTTTTGCTTTTGTTCAGTATTTTCTGAAAAAGAGTCCATTTAGGAAACAACATCCCCTAGAAACTTACATTAAATGTACACTATTATAGGGTAGGTTGAGCACTAAACCTTAAGTTTAGAAACAAGCAAAAAGGGCAGCAGATAGCCAATACTTCCATGCCTTCCCAAAAGTCTTTTTTTCCCCAATAGTGTGTGTTTTATCGAAACTGGCATAAACCACAACCTTGAATGGACTTTTTACATGAAGTAGTTGAAATAAAAGGGTATCTAGGGGGCTTTTTTGAATAGTCCTTTTTGGTAAAGTAAGCCATTGTGTCATTCAGTTTTTTTCCTAGTGGATATTAAATATTATTGTATTTGATGTGGGTCTCTGCATAGCAGCACCATCATGACCTTATCCAGAATGTCTCAGTAACACTGGCTGTGACTTCTTAAATGCTTTTTAGCAAATTTACCCATCCTTATGTCCAGAGTTGCTGGTAATAACCTCCCTGTATGGAAGGAGCATGGTGAAAGTTTGTGGAAGAAAGGAACACTGTGTTGGGAGTTACCATCATCTAATTTAATCACCTTTACTTGTGATGTATTCACATAACACTTTTGGAGGTGCTGGTGGGAGAAAGGCACTCCTCACTCACGCTGTTGCCAAATTCCCTCCACACTGGTTTGGAGTAAACTGGCCCAGCAGTTCTTGTGGAGCTATGTGTGATTTTGCAGTATATCAGACATTATCAGCTGATGGGCTGACTTATCAGCATTATAGTTGCTGTACTTTGACAGGTATTCAAACTGAAAGATCAATTCACATTTTCTGAAAGGAAGGAACGTGCAGTAAATTAGTTTTCAAATGGTTTTTCATACAAGAAATGAAACTACTTACATCAGTGTTTTCTAAGGTTACATTTGTTTTTGCCGTGTTTTTTTTCTCCCCTTCTAGATACAATTTGGATTTGCTAAGGACTCTGGGCATTACATTAGAATAAGGAAAACTTGGAGGGCAATTTTAGAAAAATAGGTATCCAAATTACTGTCATAATCCTTCTGGCTCTTTGAGAATGAAAAGTAGAGTGTTTCAGACAGATGTTTATTGGAAAGATTAGTTTTATCATGAAATTGTTACTTCAGCCCATGGTTTGAGATTGGCCATTACCTTAGACAATTCACAGGTGAAGACACAGAGAGAGTTGCCAGTGAAAAAGTCCTAATGGCTGAAAGAGTCCTTTCCTAATGTGCTTTTTCCCCTATAGTTATATATTGGCTTCACCTGGGAGAAGTAAACAATCTGTTAAAAAAGCTCAGGATGGAAAAAATAAGCTAAAGCTCTATTGTAAGTTTGATATATCAACTCTTTTTGTGGGGGAAGGTGATTTTACTTATTTATTAATGCTGCTAGGTAAATGTTGAAAAAACTCTGAATATTTATGACAGAATGACTTTTAAAAATAAACTCCCTTTAAACCTAGCTGTAAATGTTTACATGGGAGCCTGGAAAAGAGCTCTTAGCTTTTGAACGAATATATGAACAGTATGCAATGATATAATAATCCTGTTAAAGGGAAGGCTTTACATGCAAAAGGCAAAGAGAACAATTGTTAATACATTGACAGCCTTAACAGAGATGTTTGTTACAGGTAACCCCTTGGGAAAGAGCTCATCAATGTCACCTAAAACCAGAAACTAGATGCCAATTGAATGCCCTGAATGAGAGATCACCCTGTTTGCGTTCTTGCAGCATCACTTCACCACCTACCTAGTTTGCTTGTAGAAGAACTCCAGCAGGAACCCATCTTTCTTTCCCTAATGGAGGCTCAGATCCTGTTACTGAAGCTCTGAATCTATAGTCCTTCTGCATATGGAAAACCCCGATGCCCACAGCGATGGAAAAAATACATGAAGGGGTATGTACTCATTTCCATTCATGATATGGAGACACATAATTTGGAAGAAGACTTCTAATGCTGTAGTCTTTCATTGTATTTGCTCATTTACTCTTCTTCCATTTCAATTTGATTTTGGCCAATGTGGGGACTTTCTTGAGTAAAACCTAAATACCTCCATCAGGATTCTGTTCTCCTGTACTTAAAAAAAAAAAAAAAAAAAAGAAGAAGAAGTTAAAAGAAACTGGGTTTTGAAGTTCAGAGTCATACAGTTAATTTCCGTGCCAATATAGTGGGTTTTTTGATGAAAGGGTATTACTGAAACTTCAGCAGAAAGGGATGAAAGGAGAATGCCAGTGTCCCTTTAAATGTCTCACACAGGTTGCATGAAAGCAGGATTATATCAGTCTCAGGATGCCAAGGTTTTATTTATAAAAATAAATTCTTCCAGAAAATATCCCAAGCTGGTGTCATGTTGTTGAGTGCAAATGGCTCCATTAGCAGTTAGTGGCAGTTGTACATATGTCCATCCATCTGCCTTACGATTTTGTATCTGAGGAAAGGGCTGTGTGTTAGTTACTCATGTAAAAGCCTGCTTTTAACGTGTGTAAAGAAAAGGATTGCAGGCAGTGATGACTAAAAGCACTCATTGTTGTAGCCACACTTGTCCCTGGGCAGGATGAATCAGAGTTAAGACCAGGCCATAAAATGGATTTAAGAGAATTATGGACGTGTCATCTTTCAATTTTTTTTTATTCAGTCAACCCTACAATTTTCATATATAACTAGAGCACCTTTCAAATTGGCAAAGGAACTCTTTTCTTTGAGTGGGTTGGTTTGTTTGTCTTGCACAAGGCACTGAAGTATTCTCACTGGAGTGGGTAAAATGCTGCAAAAAGGCATTTGCATATTCTCACTGCAGTTCTGTTGCAGCTCCTTTTGCCTAAACCTGAGGCTGCTTTTTATTTGCCACAGGTAAAAATTTTGCTTTTGGCAGTGAGTCAAGTGTGAGATGATGCAGATTCAAATCTTAG
The DNA here is from genome assembly GCF_041296385.1 of Aphelocoma coerulescens. Lineage (NCBI taxonomy): Eukaryota > Metazoa > Chordata > Aves > Passeriformes > Corvidae > Aphelocoma > Aphelocoma coerulescens. The sequence continues at coordinate 20,942,311 of NC_091017.1, forward strand.
TGGCACTTTGTGCCAAGTCTCTGCAAGAGCCTAGAATTTATAATACTAAACTACCATTGCAACTGTAGGAATAGAAGTACTTGATAAGGAGGGGTTACTGTCATGGGAACATGTTGTTTATTCATTTCTTACTATTCCTCTGTGCAGAAAATTTCGGTCTTCCAGTAGGAGAGGAGAGATACAGATATGTAAGACAGATGCAACTTCAATGTAACACATTGTGGGTAGCAAATGACTACTTTGAAAATGCCTCAAATTCTACATTGTGTGAAAAATCTTCCTTATTGCCATCTGACAAGCATGCATGGAATTGGGCTTGAAAATATATTCTGATTTCCAATGTTAACTGAGAGAAAGGAGATAAATTTACAGCTAATGTTATTTTCTGTTCCTAATCCAAGCTTTCTGTGCTGACTGGTGTTTGTTCCAGCCGCAGACATGAGCCAGTTTGCTGCATGTTGTGGTTTATTCCCACAAAGTTTTTGTATGTAAATCTTTGATTCAGCTTTGATTCTGCAGTCCTCTTCAAGAGAATATCTGAGCTGGAACAAAAATTTTAGCTATTGGACAGTCATTACTAATCAAGATAAACTATGTTTTCTTCCAAAGATTTCCCCTCATGCCCTGTGCTTTTTGGAAACATAAAGCTTCTGGGGAAATACCTTGCATACTCTCTTTTAGCAATTTATATTTATTCAATTCTAAACTGATTTTGCAGTGGTGGAGAAAACAAACAACTCTGTGGAAAGTGTTTTCACCAGTGGTTATCTTGCCTGCATCCTTCCTTTCTGGCATGGCCTTTGTCTTCATTTCTCTAAGCAGAATGGAGTTTGCCCTCATCTCTTACGCCCAGCATTGCCAGATGGCAAACTTCTTTCATTGTTTACAAAATCTACTTCTTGCCTGGCCATACCTCTCCGGCTGGCTGGCTAATCCAGCTGTTTGTAAGCTTCTCCAGAAAGTGGAGTTTACGCTGCTTTAGGCAACAAAATGGATAAATCCTCCCTTTTTGCAGGAATACAGGTTACTAACCTGTATTCATGGTAGCTTCATGCAACTCTGTCCAACCAGGAAGATGGTTCCCTGCTGTTGATCATCTTTTGTGTGGTCTTCCCTTAGAAAAGATCAACAAAACAAAAGAATCTCCAAAGTTCACCCAAGATGATCTGATGCTTCCCCCTCTTATTATTTCTTAATTGCTCATCCCAATCTGTTGTATCTCTCTTGTAAAAAAAAGAAGAAAATTTAATGTGACGGAATGGACTTCACTAAATACAGTGTTAAATTTAGTATTGGTACTAAATATAACAATGCCTTCCAGTGAAAGTCTGTAGATTTCTTGATTTTTTTCCTGCCTCTGGCCACAATAAAATGTCTGCTACCTGTAGCACCGCAGAACTCCCCTCCATCAGATCAATTCAAAATCGATTCTATTAATCCAAGCCAAATATGATGTAACAGGCAAGCTGCAGATAAAATGTGGAATGAGCATACAGGATCGCCAGCTGTGGCACTTAAATGTCATAAGTATGTTCAACTCTCCACTTGCTCCATCCCCATGACAAAATATTTGGCCTGGAATACTTTAAGAAAAGATGTTCTCCTCCCAACCCTAAACATATTGTTTTTTTCATTTCACTTACCAGCAGTGTGAACTAGTTGAAGCTCTTCTAACTGCAGCTGTGATGCTTCACATTGTCATTGATTTCTGTAAAGAAGGTGCTTTGGCTGGTCTGTGCTTCCCATGACTGACCACAGCATCTCCTGGCCATCAAGGAAAGCCTTGATGAAAAGGAGAGGGAGCTGGCATCTTCATTAATTGACAGAGTTAAAGGGTACATGGTGGCCCCCCAGACCACCTAAACTGTAAAATTTGTGCAGATTTGCCTTGCCCTGTCTGGATAGCTGTGAACCTGAAGCCCCAAAGAGTGTCTCCAGGTGAGCCCAGAGCAGTAGTGGGTTTCGATGAACTGAGAAGCAAGAACTAACCTTGTGGGCTTTCCTTCCTAAGAAGAATTTCCCAATTCCCGGGGTGGTAGCTGGTTTTGGGTAGGTTTCTGCTCTTCTTGGCGATGTTCCAAGAAGCAGCATCTTTGAAAGCTTCTCTCCTACTTTTCAGAGGACCTTTTCTAAAAGTAGTGTACAGACCCAAAAAAAACCCCACGAAAACAGTCCAAAGCCAAGATGATTGTATTCTTCTCAGCACTAGTTAATAATAGTAATAACAGTATTAGTAATAATAATAATAATAATAACAATAATAATAATAATAGTGGTAATTCTGCACTATTTAATAACAGTGGTAATTTCAAGTGAATATATGTGCATACTCATCCATGTAAGTTGGAATCTATTCTGTTGGCAACACTTCTGGTAAGATTTCAGAACTTACATCTTTAGACAGAAAAAACAAATTAATTTATTTAAATGTTCATAAGTACAATTGTAACAGCCTTTCTGCATTATTTGTCCCTAATGAGAACAAATTGTCATTGTCATCGTTTCCAGGCAACTACCAAGGAGTACTTAACCTTACATGGGGGTCTCACAAACCACACATTATGCCAGGTAAAGCATGTCTTTGAAAAGAAACTAGCTCAAGAGATCACATTGAAACATTTTATTTAATCTTATTTTAATTAGTTCTTTTTTCTTATTTTCAGGGCAATTAATTTTCTGTCAAAGACTTGCTTTCCTTTAACTAGGAAAATCAAATAAAACATGATTTTCACATTCTATTTTTAATATTTAAAAAAACAAGAAATACTCTGGGCTACAGTGGTTACTGTGGGGTCATTTGGAAAGATTTTGACAGCTTGAGAGTGTTCTTGATGAAAATGGGAAGAGCCAGTAAGAGAAGTATGATGGGCAGTTTTAGAGGCTTCCACAGAGACTGGAGCCTCATTATGCATCATGCATACTGCAAATGCCCATCTCTTTTAACAGACTACAGCCTGAATAAATAAGAAATTGATGGAGAAATGTGGGTACAGTAATGAGTGGCACAATGTGCAACAGGGGATTCTCCACCCAAGTCCCAAACAGCATCTCATGAACTGAGGGAGGTGTCAAAAATTAGTCCAGTCTGCCAGTGACCAAAATTGTTTTTCACTTATTAAGTGAAAAAACATACATATGGCATTGAACTTTACTGTGCTTCACATCTGGCAGCATCTTAAACCAAGTTTTGTGCTTATATTAGAATTTGATCATCACCACGTTTTCTATCCACACTTCTGAATGGTGCTTGATGACTAAATTGGCAAATAACTGGAATCTTTCTCTGAAAATTCACTAAAGTTTACATTTTCTCATCACAACACTGTTCACTTCGAAAGCTCTTATTACTTGGTGTAAAGAGCAGATTAAGCTATAAAATAGAATGCAATGAACAAGCCCTATCTGCTTTTTACAACCACAGTCTAAGGAGTCCAAGGTCCAGTATATTTTCTTACCCAGTTCCCTCAGCCTCCAGGGAATGTAGAGGAAAAGTAGATAAAGGTTCATGAGAAGATATTCTTATTGGTAGTCATGGATAAGTTATAGTAAGTGATGTGCTTTTCTAGCAAGAGAAAAATTTCTAATGGAAACCAGCTTACCAACTCTAAAGACAAAGCAGTGCTGCACTCTTGACCTGAGCAGAGATGGACTTTATTGTCTTATCTTTGCCAATACACAGCTGAAATTCTTTTTTCTTCTAGCAAAAGAAAGCCACGTAAGGCCTGCACGGTATAGCCTAAATTGAGAAAGAGATTTGTCACTTTTTTGACAATAATTCACATAGACTCCAAGACAAATGTACTTCTGAGCAGTGACTCCGTGAACAATAAGGCAAACACTCTTGGCTACCTACCAGCCCATCCATCTTTTTAAATCATGTCAGCAGGCTTCAAATTGTTCACTAAGCTTTATTGTTTCATAGAGAAGGAAATAATTTGTGGTGAAATACACTGGGCCATTGAACTTTGCAATTGTTTATTACTTGGTCTTGATTTCTTGCACATTGCTGCTTCATCATTTACCTATCATTTGTTTTGGATGACATGGTTTATCTTCTCTTCAAAACTGTCTGGATTGCATAGGTAAATTTGTAAACTGAACTGCTTAGGCCTTCTGCTTGTAATAGCATTCACCCACTGTTTGTAAAATCTGCAATAGTGCTGTGTGTGCGATATTGTTGTAGGCAAGGTGTGAGTTCTTTCTTCTATCAAGAAAAAACAGGTTTAGGCAGCCTGATGTGAAGCTCTCTGGCTTTTGTTTGAACTGGAAGACTGATGAACAGGCTTCCTGGAAAGTGAGAAGCTACAGGCAGCATAGCAGATGGATACAAAGTGGCTGAAGTGGCAAGTAAAGTAGGCTTTGTGCCATAAGTGACATCTTATGGCATAAGAACTACTCAGATAGGGGTCATTTCTGTGTCAGGAGGGAGAGAGAGGTGACTGCATCTGCGCTAAGTCTGCTGTAATTTCTGTTGTTATTGCTGTTATAAATGGGTGTCCTAATTAGAACTGAGGGAATTTATGGGCAGATATGAAAATGTGGTTACTATAGTTACCAGGTGCTCCAGCTCAGTCAGGAAATGTGGCTAATATAATGATAGCCCAAGGGTAAACACATGAAGTAAATGATGAACAAGCCCCCCTGCTTCAGGAGAAAATATTTTTCTTCACACTTTTTTTGGTGGTTTATTTTCCAAACTAACATCTACCACTACAATTCCTTTTCTGTCCTTCCCTTTCTTGTAATGGGCTGGTTTTGGTTAGACTATAAAGAGTTTTGGGTAGAAGAAGATTCAGAATGAAGTAGCATTTAGAGGGAAGATCTATTTACCTGTCTGTCAAAGCTCTCTGCTAACATCCCTGCCCAGTCCTCTGTACGTAGGGTGGACAGCGAGAGGAGCTATGTGTATTTTTCCAAGTTCAGAAAGATAACTTTTCTTGTGCTTATTTTTTTTTTTCTTGAGCCTAATTTCAGCAGTGACCCTTGATCTTGTTACAGTCTGTGGACAGGGGAGGAGGAGAAAGGCAGGGAGACACCGCTAGGGAGAATCCCATGAGAAAAATGGCATCTCAGAGGGATCAAACCCCACAGGAGTGGCTGGAGCAGGCTCTTGGTGCTGCCTACAGTCAGGGCCTCTGTAGGTTGTTCCATTTGTTACAAAGAAAAGGAGAATAGTGAAGTCAGACTAATTTCTGCTGCAGTTTCTCTGGAGTCAACAAGATGTCACTACTGATTGTTTTGTCATAGATTTTTGGGACCTGAGTAATTACCTGTCCTTTTAGAAAAAGAAAACACATGAGGAGACAGAAAGTAAGAACAGCTGGAGCTAAGGGAGCTGATTCCCACCACCTTAAACAGTGCTGACCATGAGTGGTTCTCTGGTTTTGCAGGGGGCATGCAAGAGGAGAAAAAAGCCTGAAGGATCTATATCCTGCTCAACCAGAGATAAACTGCAACTATGCTTATCAGTGTCCAGCATCTTGCCTGATGTTACTGACTGATGGAGACTAAATAATTATTGCTCTGTGATTCATTCGCGCTCTGTGACTGTAGGGCTGGACTCCAGTGACCTACACAAAAGCAGAGCCACAGCTGCAGCAATGAGAAGGTCAGTGTAAGGACTGTCATTGGCCCTACAAGTTCCAGATTCTTTCTAGGGATTGCTGCAGGCTGATGAACACACACTTTGAAGCTGGAGAGCACTGAACATTGCCTATCCAGTTTCATCTCAGATACCTTGCTGAAGTGCCTTAATCAGACACCATGACCTCATTCTTGAGCCTTAGAGAGAGACAGGAACTCCAGAGCAGCTGGTTTCCTGTATCCTAGCATTCTGCCTCTCCCTTAGCAAAAAATGCAAAAAAAGCTCTGAGTGGGATTGCCTCAGACAGGGTCTTAGTCACAGTCATTGTTGTCATGATGAACTTGACCATTCTGAATTGTTTAAATTACTTTGGATGATGGATTTTATCCATTAGTAAGAAGGTGATATACCAGCTCTGTCACTGGCCTTCCCACAGGAGGATTTAAATGTGCTGAGGTGCAGTGTCTGGGCTTCAACATTAGTGGTGCTTTATAAAATGAAGCAAAGTGCACATGAAAATGCATCCAGTTAGGCAGTGTCTCCTCTCTACCCAGAGCTTTTTGGAGTGCTGTGCCAGTGCCAAATACAGTTGAATCAGGTTCTCAGTGGAAGTAACCAGAAGGAAATTGCACATGGATCTATGTACACACATGAGGTTCTGCTTTGCTTCAGGCTACAGACATCACTGTGGCTGCACAGGGCTCATCTGCCACCACCTGCACTCCTGTGCAGAGGAGGATACTGAGCTCTTCCTCGTGGAAGATGGTCCTTCACTGAGTGTCCTGGTGAATGAGTGGAAACCTCATGGCCTTCTGTTATAGTCTAGCTGCTCTTCCCTCTCGTCTGCTGTTTGAAATGAGACACAGGTTGCCCTCTGAAGCTTGTCCTTCCTGCATTAGGCTTACAGCCTCGTCCAAACAAAAGAAAAAAATACCTAGAAAAAAAGGCTTTCCAAATGGCTAGGAAAGGAGGGAGAGAGCAGTTTACATAAGCAGTAGTGATGAGAATGAGGTTGCTTATATTTTCCTTGGGATACAAAAGATACCAGTGAAATTAAAAAGCCTTTAAAGATGCATGCTGTTTTAGTATTACTTAGACTACTGCTCTGCCCTGGCATAGCATATTTCCCTCTCTTTACTTTAGAAGCTGAAGAAAGCTTCAGTGCCCTGGGAGTTTGTCAGCATGGCATTTCTGGGCTGCACAATCATAGCCTGGATGAGACACAAAGGAACAGACACCATTAATCCAGGTGTTTCCCTGGTCAGTGAAAGTCTTCCAAGCAGACCTTCAGGATTTGTCTTCTCTGGGCCTGTTTTTTGTTTGATCTCTCTGTGGTTTAAGTGAGTGAGAATCCCATCCTACCCCCTCTTCTGTCTCTTCTGGGTGCCTCCTACACTCTCTATTAGTCAAGAGCTTCATAGCTTATATGTGCATTCAAATTTTTGGTCAGGTTTAAAAATGTTGCATTTTCCCCCATATCCAGACTAAAGGAAATTTGAGTCTACTTGTTTACATTGGGTTTCAATTTTGCAAAGTGTTAACATTGACTCTTTTGAACTTTTTAGTATCTTGAGTGTAAATGAATTCAGCAGCAACATTGATACGTTTTGCAGATGGATAGTGAGGGGACAAAATTCTTTAAAAATGCTCAAATAGAGAAATTGTGCTTGGCCACAGGAATTCTCAGTGATCCATGCCCTTGTGACAGCACCGGAGAAATCCCATCTTCCTCACCTCATTAAGACCAAGGGCAACTGCTGTGTGCTGAATCTCTGAAAAAATGTGCAACTCGGTGCTTCAGACCTGCCTTTCTTTATGAAGGTGATTACATAGGCTCCCTCCCTCCATGAATTAATAGTGTTAGAGATACTCTACTCACAAAGCTGGTTTTCTTTTTGCTGCAAGAATACAGCACACAGCCTTTGCCTAGTGATAAGCCTCTCCCTAATTGCCTAGGTTGGTTCCACTGTTTGAATTTTGGATTGGGCAGGTGGCTTGAGCCAATTTTTTATGCTTTGATGTTTTAGCACGGCCCAGCTGCCAGGCTGGGTGAGCTGTGAAAACACTCTTCTATGGGGCTTGGCTATTTATCTTAGCCACATCTTTAATGCCAAAACTGTCCAGGAGCATCTAGCTCTCCTGTGGTCTGTCAGCCTTGAAATAGTGCCATGGCTCAGACTGAAGAGCCAACAGAAGCACTTTTCTTCTGTACAGTTTCTATACATTTGGTCTTGCAGAATTTTTTTGGAAAGGCAGTTTAAATGTCAGCCTGAACATCATTCTGTCTATTTTTCCCTTCGGATGACAAAATCCAAGAGCCCTTCAGTTTTTCAGGATACAGAAAATGTGTTTTTTCTCTGATAGCTGAATTGGTATTATAATACTGTGGGAAGAACTTACTATTAGAAGTCAGTAAGACAGATTTGCAGCCTGACAAGTTTTCTGGATTGTCCTGGAGTGCAGGCTGACAAGCCTGATCACCGAGATTGGACAAATACATACCTCATTTTCACACCTCATATTAGCACCAAGATAAACAAGACCAATTTTGAAAAGCAGTAGAGCTAGCTGGAAAGTGAACTCACAGGTCTCAAAGTGTTGAAATCTCAACACCTATTGTCACTTGACTTCAGCCAGAGATAGGACACTGCAAAGTCCTCCCTCACGTCTCCTAACATCTGCTTTTTCTCATGTTTTTTGGGCCACATGGATTCTTCAGCTGGAAGATGGAATTCCTATTGAGAGGTGTTTTCAGAATCTAGCCAGTTCGTGCTGCAGATGTACTAAAGATGAGTAATTAAGCTCCTTTGAGAAAGGCATTCAGATGTCAAGAGAGTGAGAGCCCGTATTGGTCCCACCAGAATAACACCCTGATTGCAGTGAAGCGACATTGTACAGCAGCATCATGACAATAAGAAAACTTACATTTTTTCAGACCTAAGTGAAGCCAGCCAACAGGGTGGAACTATGCAGGAATACAAATTTTCAGTGATGTTACTTCTCATTGAATAATGACTTGCTTTCAGGAGAGATTATTAAAAAAACCAAGAGAAAACATCTTAATAGTATATATCACCTGTGACAATGCAATAACTATGAAGTAATGCATTTGCATGAACTATGAAATCAGGCATTCACCTATGGGTACATCATAGAATTTCTCCTGAAACATATCAAAATATTTCACTTTCTGTTTGATAAGATTAATGACTGCTTAGAGCTCTCTGTAAGCAATAGCCGGTGGTGGCTGGCTTTATATCAGGTTGTGCAGTTACTCCTTTGATCCACAAACCAGCAAACCTTCTCCTATGTGTGCAAAACAGATTAATATAGAGGCACCTAGAACATGATAGCAGACAAGGCAGCAGCATCTCTGTAAAATATTAGCCACTTCACTTGGAAATGGAGAAACTGGGAAAGGATTGGTAACTACCATCTGTAGAGATTACTTTTTCAGGTACAGGTGTGTTTTGGGGTGGCTTCGTGTATGTGATAAAAGGGTAGGACAGTATGGGACAGTGAACCTTAAAGAATGGGACAGCTTTTCAGTGTTTCAAGTTGGAGAAAGTAAATGGTGGATGGTATGTGAAGAAGTGGGCACTGTCAGGGCTGCCATCAGCTGTGGGCAACATCTGCGCTCGTAGATTAAACAGTAGCAGAGAGCAGGTTTTGGTTCTCAGGCCAGCTGGCAGGACTTGACCTTGTCCACACTGTTAAACTCCTTCAGCTGAGCTGCATGCCCACATGGAAACTGCCTGTTGGACATAGTTCCTGGGTTGTGCTAATGGCAGAATTTGGGAAATGCTCTGTTGGCACAGGCAGCAGCAAGCTGCAGCTGATCAGCAGATGTAGCATAGCTGACTGTCAGGCTCCTGAGCACAGAAGTGGTGTCTGGCATGGAGTATTTGACTTGTGGAGCTCCAGCCCTTCTGTCTATCCCTGAATTCTTGTATTTACAGTCTGTTGTTTCAGAGGTTAGAATTATCATACATGCAGAAATTTGGTGAGGTGCAAGAAGCACTTAACGTCTGAAAGTGCCTTAAACTCTTCCCTGACTTTCTGAACCTGACTCAAACAAACCCTCATTAGCCCTATTAATGACATGAGATGCCACTGGAGCCCTGAATTTGGTTTGCAGTAGTGACAACTCCTGTTCTGTGAGCCAGACTTGTGTCACTAAGCTGTGACCCTCTGGAGCTGGCAGCCCCTCTGCCACTGGGAGAGGGTAAGTGCTTTAGGAAATATAACAGGTAGTATGGAATAGCATCATCAAGCAGATGGGTTTCTGGCTGCCCCAGTCAAGCAGTTGTCTTTCAAGACATGTCCTAGATTTTAACCTACTGAACAAGAACACAACAAATCAAGTGGAAAACGCACGGTTCACTGCTTTCAGTTTTGATAGCATCAGGAAGGTCAATCAAAGATTAATGGGTGTAACTGTTTTCTAAGCCTATCTGTAATGCTTTTAGCTTGGTTTCCAAAGGAAATAGGGTGTATGTAGTAATCCTCTTCTGGGTTTTTTTTGCCTTCCCAGTCATTCTTAACCTGAACAAATCTGACAAGTATGTCAATTCTTACAAGTTTTGTCTATCCAAGTATAGGAGAGAGTCTGTCAGTGAAGAAAGATGGTACTTAAGCTCAGGGAAAGACAAGCAGGGATTGCACAAGAAAGAGCAGTTCTATAAACACCACAGCTGAGGGAAGAGCTGCTTCATGAGTTTTCTCCATCAGAGGAGGTCTGTAATAAAATAGGGTTTGAAAACTGCCTTTTGGTCACTCTCCATCACATCTTAGTCTTTTTTACAGGGTAAACTTTGCAAATGGGACAAGGTCAATAAAAGCTGCTTGGGAAGGTGGGGCTGGTGTTTGCAACCCTGCCTTAGTAGATAAGAGCAGTAGTTGCTTGAAAAGGAGGGTGATATCATCTGGCTTTGCGACCTAGAAAGACCACTGCTGCACAAGCTGCAAAGAGATCCAGCTGCCTGGCCCTGCAAAATGCCATGTGCTCAGAAATCTGTGCACAGTGCAACTCATTCTTAGTGGTAACAGACAAGAACAAATAGGTGTTCTTTGCCTGGAATGAGAAATTTTCATACAGAGCATTTTGAACAAGCCCTGTCATTTCTGTGACTTTTTGTGTTTAATTTCAAATAACAGCCTAAATGCAAGGCCGGGGTTACAGAACTGCATGCAAAACCCCAGACAGCTTTCAGGAAGGGAGAAGGCAGTAGGAAAAGGTATGGTTTATTATGCAATTATTCTAAATTTTCTCTTCCTTTGTTTTTTCTGCATATGTCTCAGCTGTTCCAGTGCCTCCCAACCACCTTCTACTTCTTTTTCTGTGAACCCCGTTGCTGCTCACTCTGTATTTTTTCTCCCCTCCCTTTCTCCCCATTACTTTGTTATTCCAGATAAGACTCATTTATCTTTTTCAGCCTTCTCACTCCATTTAACTCTTGCCTGAGACTGTTCCTTTCCTTCCCCCACCCTGCTCTGTATTTTGTCATCTTTGTCTTTGCTGATTCTGCCAGAATTCAAGCACCATGACTCAGGTGGACAGCAGATGTCCCTGGGCACTGAAGAGACCCTTCATTTGATGGCGACTAAAGACAAGCTTGAGCATCTGTATTCTGGTTAAAACAGTGTTGCATCTTTCCCCATCATGGCCTGACTTTCCTGCAGCCCTGAGGGGGGTGGAGAATTGGGTGTCACTAGGATTAGTTGTCTCAAACTGGAAACAGCAGAGCTGAACTCTGTTGGGGCACATAGCTACCCAGCATCATCTGACAAAAGCTATGTGTGCTTGCAGTAGGCTGAACCCAGGAATGCTAATGGTGCTCCCATCCACCAGAGGCAGTGGAAATGAGCACTTGCTCTCAGCTATTTCAGCTTGCTATTATTTTGGACCACTGACTGTGAAAGAAGTTCAAGCCAAATCGAACACAAATCACCTGGAGCTGTGTGTGAAAGGCCTTGGATAAATTAGCAGTAGAGCCTCTAGCCTCACACAGCTTAAGTGAACCATCATTGCATATCTGCCCCTAAATGTTCCTCCTGCCTCCACGTTGCTGCACATTTGAGAGCACACAACCTTGGCAAGGCTGGATTGCCACCCTACACTCAAACACTGCCTGTATGGATTGCCATCCTCTGTGGCCCTTGGTAAGCAGGCAGAGAAACTGCTGAAAACTAACAGGACTTGCAACAGTGGGGGCTGATGTTTGTTCTGTCTCCAGCAGCACACAGGTAGCGATGGCGAGTCCCTTCTGCATTGTCCTCCATGTGAGCTTTCTCCTTCACACCCAAGGAAGGCTCATACTGCTGGTGACTCAGCAGCAGTTGCAGCAGGGCTCTGAAATTACAGGCATCAGCCATAAGGACTCCATTTCAACCCACTTCTGGAGGGGGAGCTTGGAGGGGCACAGTAAAAAGTGATGCACGAGCTTGCACGGGAAATATTAGAGGAGTACTTGGCTTCCATTCCAGACCCTGGAGCTCTGTGGCTTTGTATGTCTGTCAGTAATCAGGAGTGGGAAAGAGACTCTTCTCTCTAATTGTCCCTCTAATTTTCTTTAATTGAGGAAATGGCTCTTTTTGTGGACATGTCTCTCCATTGGGCAGGTTAATGCTATGAAGGGCTGCTTTGGGCATTTTGTGCAGTGCTTGAATGAATGGGAGGAAAAGTGCCTCTGGCTGCATGGCATTTATTCATTGCCTCCTCCTTGAGAGGGAAGTTAGTGTATCACAGCATGATTAAGGGCGAGAGAATCTTACCCTAAATCAGAGAAAGATTGGGAAGAAATTAAAATTTACTTCCTCAGGCCACATATATTTTTTTTTTCACTGCTGTCTTTCCTCCATCACAGAGCTCTAGCATTGTTGGCACGTACAATCTAATGGGTACACCAGGGCCAGCAGCGTGATGGATTTCAGTGTCACAGAGAGAGTACTGAGTGAAGCACATAGGGAAAAAAAAAGAGAAAAGGAAAGATCCTTGGATTTCATTGCACAAATAAATGTCAGAATGAAACAGGTCTGACATGACTTCAGCTCCCTGTAACCCAAAGTCAATCACATTGAAATGCTCATATAAGCAAGAAATACTGTATTGCTCTGGTGCAGGTGAAATATTGGGTCTAGAACAAACCTTTTTGACCACTTAAATGCTGCTTAAAACTTGAGAATAAACTTAGCAGCACTTCAGTGGAAGCTGGAACTCTTCACCCAACCTTTTAGCAAGGGTAATTAGTACTGCAGTTTGTCAAGCCTGGGTTGGAGGGGTGATGCTGAGCTTTGGGACTCCAACTAAAGCTTTCCTCATCCCCTCTAAGTGCTGTGCATTGAACACAAGAGGTGTGTGTCTTACACTGTGCCATCACCCGTCTTCAGCCTAATTTTTTGTGCAACACGGGTCCATATTTCCCTGGAGAGCCCAGGTGTCCCCAGATCTTACAGCTAGGACCTCAGAGAAGAACAGCAGAACATCTCTCAAAGGAAAGGCAAATGTGACTTGGCACCTCCGTGTGTTGCTGGCTGAAATGGAGGTAAGGGCATGGTTATAGAATTTAGCAATGTGTTGCAAACTCAGGTCATAAACATGTCCACCTCCAGATGGGCTGTTTGCACTGCTGCTGTGTGACAGCAGCTCAGGTCAGCCCTTCTCAGTAAAGATTTAGCCTGCACTTACTTGACTCAGGATACCAGCTATTGCTGTTTAATTCCAACTACTGGGAATCCAGGAAGTAGTGAAAGGCTGCGTTTGCTTTGGTTCATTCTTTTTCCTCACCACTTTCCTCCACAGGCAGGCTCTCATATCATTTGGAGCAAAACACTGGCTCTTCAAGGTAAATGAAAAAAAGCAACATTTAGAAGTATGAAAAGTCTTTCTTTGCTGAATAAGTACCCTCTAAGACCCACCAAAAGTATTTTTGAGATTTTAATCACAAAATCAGAGAATATTTGATTGAAAGGGACCCACTAGGGTAATCAAATTCCAACTCCTAGCCCTGCACAGGACAACCCAGGAATCACGCCATGTACCTGAGACCATTGTCCAAAGGCTTCTTGAACTTTGTCAGGCTTGGTGCTGTGAGCACTTCCCTGTGGACTGTTCCAGTGTTCAACCACCCTCTGGGTGAAGAACCTTTTCCTAATATCAAACCTAAACCTCCCCAGACACAGCTTCAGGCCATTCCCTCGGGTCCTGTCACTGGCCGTCACAGAGAAGAGATCAGTGTTTGCTCCTCCTCTTCCGCTCACAAAGAAGTTTTAACTGCAGTGAGGTCTCCCCTCAATCTCCTCTTCTCCAGGATGAACAAACCACTGACCTCAGCCAATCCTTGTCACCCTCAGGCCTTTCATCATCTTCTTTCCCCTCCTTTGGACACTCTCTGATAGCTCAATATCTTTCTTACATTGTGGCACCAGACCTGCCCCTAGCCCTGGAGGTGAGGCTGCCCCAGTGCAGAGCAGAGCAGGACAGTCCTCTCCCTTGCCTGGCTGGCGATGCTGTGCCTGTCCTGCTGCCCCAGGACATATCAAGGTTGGAAGAGACCTTTAAGATCAAGTCCAACTGTGCCCCCAGCACTGCCACTGTAGCCCTTAAACCACTGAACCACATCGCTCAGTGCCAGATCCAGACACCTCTTAAACACCTCCCTGCAGGGCCTCTCTGCCTTTTAGTTATAATATTGCTTGTTACAGCACAATCTCTTGTGCTTGTAGAGTCTTTCCACAAGCTGCAAAAAGCACAAAGCAGCAAAATATTCACTAAGTATCCTGGCAAAGGGTACACTTGTGATCAGGTCTAGATAGCAAAGATATTTTCTTCCTTCATTTGTTCCTCCATTTCTGCAGGCTCTACAACGTGGCTTAGCACATCCACTGTTGTCTGGAAATAGTCTAATCTTTATTTGCCAAAATGATAGCTTAAAACCAGAAACCAGCCTAAGAGGCATCATGTCAATTGAACAAATAATCCTGACAGTTTCCATGGCTCCTGCAAGGTTTTTCTTATTTAAAATAATAATAATAATAATAATAATAATAATAATAATAATAATAAAACTGAAAGCAAGCACTGAATCTTTGTGTAACCCAGTGAGGGCACAGACAATAAAACTGCTTTATATGTGTCCCTCTCTTACCCTTATCTTACTTCAAAGTATCAAAAAAAAAAAAGAGGAAAGCAATAAAACCAAATACTTTATAGACCATATAATGTAACACAACATCATGGTGCTGTTTCTCTCACTGAAGCCAGGATGCAATGTAAAGTGAGGGCTGGGTCCTGTACGTAGCTTTTGAGCAGCTACTTGAGAATTTGGTTTAGTTAATGTGGTACAGATGTCTGGAGTTATGTGTATGGTAATGCCCTTGGGAGTTGTTTCATATAGAATACTATAGTATAAAATCAGGTCATTAACCATTTGGGATGGAAATCCCAGCTCTTAAGTGTCATTAGAACAAAACCTTAATGCAGAACAAAACGGTATGAATAACATGGTTTGGTTTGCTTGGTTTTTCCTTTTGGTTCACAGGACAAAAACAGGAAACAAGGTAATCAAAACCTCTGGTGGTTGTTATTGAAAGAAAAGACAACCCCAGGGTGTTGAAAGAACTTTATTTGACCTAAATAACTGAATTTTTTTAGTTTTAAACATATAATTTATCTCAAAATTGAAAATCCTTGACTCCTCAAATATGCCTTAAAAAAATGGGCACTTGCAGAACTCACTCCTATCTTCTTACCCCTGACTCTAGTTTCAGTCAACATCACCATGAATTTGCCATGTTGACTGTATGGGACACCTGAGAGGGCCTGGCATTTTTAGGAAAAGTATGGCATATCATAGAAGGCATCCTTTCAAAATGGCTTGTGATCACCTAGTTATACTTTTGAAGTAATTATCCTCTCAGTTTCTTTGACTGTACACTTATTCTTCTTCTTGTTTCCTTTGGAAGATAAATATCTATTAATAACATGTACACACTATATGGGGACAGAGCAATGACTTCCTGTGAAGTCTTGAAATCCTTCATAAAGTGTTTGCCCTCAAGCTGTCTGCTGTGTTATTCTTTGCTATTGTGACATCATTGCTGCTTAATTCCTGGATGCCTTAAACGTGGCACTCTGGGACATGAGAGGTGAGAGAATATTTCATGCTCTTCTGGAAGCTGTTTTGGTGTAAAAAGAGATGGGCCAGATTTACCCATTTCCACTATTTCATGATCCTGTATATAGGAAAAGAGGTTGTTGACAGCACAGCTCAAGAGAAAAATACGTTCCTCAGGAGTGCATCCCTTCAACATTGGGCAAGAGTAGTATTGAGGACATTTCCATGGGCTTGTTAACAAATTACCTTCAGGGGAGAAACATGTTATGCCTGTGCTTCTGTTTCTTATCAGTGGAGAAAGTTTAAGGCTTGTTTGCATTTTTTTTTTTTTTTAATTTAAATTTGGACAGAAAATACTCTGGCATAAATATCAAGCTGGAAAGAATTTTTAGGGTGGTCCTTATGTTTCTTCTATTTCCTGCAAAATTTTTAGCAGAGATGACAGCTGATTCTGTGGCAAAAAGCACAAAGTTAGGACATGACAATGCTTAATTTGCAGTTGATCTTAATTGTCTCCTTCATTTCTGATAATGAAAGTCAGTGGGTTTTCCCACATCTTTTGTTTCATTTGGTGATTCTCAGTGCTCTGGGATGAGGGCTTCCAACCAGTTATCCTCTAGAAATAGGGAGGTTCAATTTGTCACCCAGATGCAGCTCTAGCAGTATCTTCTTTGCATTTTCTTGGTGACAGGATAACATCTTCACCTGTGGAAAAAGCCTGAAAATTTTCCAGAATGGTGGTGCAGAAAGGAATCAAGCTTGCAGTTGTTACTTACGGGCAAATGTAAGTACAGCAACCTCTGTTTCACTGATGGCAAATGAAAGGTAAATATTGTGAGTGATGGGTTTGTTTGAAGGGCTGAAATGAAGCTTTGCTCTGACTCTCCAACGTGCCTTAATTTCCAGGCAGGGAAAACCTTGGCCCACCCTGAGAGGTGCACCAAGAGCAACTTAGAAGACTGCAAGGAAAGCCAGCCTCAAAAGTGTGGTTTTGTCACTCCTAGGTCCATTCCACAAAGAGGAACGGTAATCAGAAGGTGCTGCTGGTGCTTGAGGGGACGGATTTTTTGTGAGCATCTTATTACTGCCTTTGTTGGGTCCAATGCTGATCTGTAGCTGTTATAGCCTTACAAAATGCTTCCAGCATTGCCAGACCAGTCTGAGTGGCTTTTAAAGGAGATGTGGTAGAGCAATAGTGTCTTTGTTTGGCATGTGCCTGTGGAACAGCTTGCATCCACAACCAAATCATTTCATTTACTTGCTTTCAGTCCATGTTCTCATCTCTTTAAAATGGGCACTATAATGCTGTCTCATTATGCACAGACTTTATGGGAGAGGTTCAGTAATCATTATGAAAAGGTCAGATGCTTCTGTGAAGGGCACCTATAAATGAGTCTATAAATAAATAGTCTGGAAGCCTTTAGGAGAGGCTAACAACTTATTTATCTTTTATCCTGCTGGTTGCAGGGGATGTATAAATGCAAGAGCATACTGCTAATTAGTTTAATGCTGGAATTTTGGTTAGGGGGCACTGAGACACTGCTGGGTGTAGCAGTTGGCTTGATATGACACCTGACCAGCACTTGGCTCATACCAATGCACAGTGTGGCTCCACGAGATCTGTGCTGAGCCTCGCTGGGGACTGTGTTTCTTAATTGGGAAAGGATTGTGTTTATTGTGATAAACACTGCTAAATATATCATCAGCAACTCTGTGGCACCGCTTTTTTCCACTTGGCTTAGAGGAGAAAAGCAGCTCTTAGTAATGCTTTTTATTGACTTATCAGAGTGCTGCTGGTTGTTTGGTTAGCATTCAGAAGTGTCAGCTCTGGACTTGAAGCTGTCGAGCAAAAAACTGGTTTCATTGCACACTCCGGTGGTGTTTAAGGCAGGTAGTAAGAAACACCTCATTTCCTTTTGAGGTCATTATATTTTGTGAGGAATGAGACAACTCTTTGTAGAAATTAAAACAATTTATTAAAACAGAAAAAAATTGAAAAATTGCAAAAAAAAAAAACTAACAAAATATAAAAATTTGGGATCCAGATGGCTCGAGAGATATGCCCCAGGAGCGCAGGGATTCAGGAACTTTAGGCTTAAGACAGCTCTGAACCTCAGGTAGAGAAAAAAATAAACTTGCAGTTTAGGCTGGTCAAAAAGAAATCTATTTCTAAAAAGCCCCTAGAAAGGGGTAGGCTTCTCCAGCACTGCCTTAGCAAGCTGGAGAGGAAGGGAAAATGAGACTGACCACGTGTCTTTTTCTTCCTTTTATAACTTTTGCTCCGCCCACAGTCCGCCCACAGCCCACCCACAGCCCACCCCCCTGGTTCAAGGCGGTTGGTGTTTTCCCCTTGACAGACCACCTCTGTCCACCAATGGCTCCTCCTGGTCAGAGGGGCGATATTAGTTGAGATAAGGGTCATGTGCTTATGGGGGGCTGGGCTGTTTGTTGCAACTGGGGTTTTTAAAATCTGCCTTGAAACCAAGATACAAGTAAAACATAAAAAAAAATACATCCAACACATCTTAAAACACTTGTAAAGGTATACAGTAAACACAGGAAGATCATAAAAACTTGATTAGTGTACCTGGACTGATGGATTGATTTTAACATTCAATTTAAAAATATTAAGCTCAAATTAATTAAGGCACTTAATATGCAAAGACCAAGCACAAATAGGGATTTCATGTATGACAAGTCCCCCCTTTTTCTCTTATGCTCACATCTTTGGTCTTTGCATTTAAGTGGAGGTGGATAACTCTTCAGGGATAGATTCAAGCTCTTTAAAACTGTCCCACACTTGCTGGGCAATTTTTCTCTCCTTTCTAGTTTTCTTATTGTTACTATTATTGATATGCATAATCTTTTGAGCGAATGGTGGACGCTGCTGTTGTCCTTGAAGATCCTGGATCAGTGGCATGCTTTGGACGACAGTGGTGATTAGACGGATGAAACAAGGGATTAAACAAGGGAGAAAAATAAGTCCTGTAAGGGAAAGTCCAACAATAATTAAAGCTTTCTTCCACCATTGTCCTTGGCCAGTAGAGGTCTTGTGGTGCTTCCCAGAAGTGGGGTTGTATACTTGCTGCTGTAATCCAGTACTTGGAAATTTGTGGCAGGACAGAATATGGATTTCCTTGATCCCAGCACTGCCAGAGTTTTTTAACAGGATTCAAAATGCAGTTTTTGTTTTTAACCTTTTCTGCAGACCAGAATACATCTGGTTCTTGAGGTATCCACCAATGTTTTTGCCCATCAGTTACCAGGTACCTTTTGCATATTGTCTCACCAACTTCTTCTAAAAATTTTCTTCCTTTCCTCCAGATGCATTCTTCTCCAATAACAGTATTGCTTAGCAGCCAGGTTTCATTGTCATGTCGGGTTGTGGGGGAGAGATTACTCAGTCGGAGTAAATCGGGGGGTCCAAGACTGACTCCCCGCCAAGGCCAACTCTCCGATTCTAAAGTTCCTCCGCACACCCAGCAATTTGTTAAATTTAGCTGTTGTCCAATCCTTTCTGCCAGGTCAATAAACAAGTTTTTCCTTGACATCAAAGGATTGTTTTCTTTTTGTTTTTCCTTTTCTTCTATGACCACCTCTTGGATCAGGTCAGTGTCATAGGTCTTTCTTTTTAACAAATCTTCTGTCTTGGTTATGTATCTAAAATTGAAACAGAGCCAATCGTCTTGGGAGGGGCACTCTCCCTTCTGCTTATGTATTTGGGTGCCAATGTTTTTGCCAATCCAGTACTTGTGACCTTTTTCTGAGCAGATACTCAACCTTGTTATGTTGTAACAAGATGGATTAACATAAGTATGTGCTCGGAAAAAGTGTCGAATTTGAAATGAGCCTCCTTCTGCCTGGTACACAGTCTTGTAACATCTGTTACAGCGGCTCTCGGCTGCTTGTGTAAAGGGAGGCCAGAGGACCCAGAGACAGATGACACTCAGTAGCAGGATGTTGCTCACTTTCCCCTTTAGGCATACCCGAGAGGAGCTGTCAGCATTTGGGTTGCCTCTGCTGGTGGGGGTTGTCATCTTTGCTTCTTTCGTCCTTTCTTTAGGCATCTCACCTTCAGATGGTTCTTCAGTGACCTCAGGCTTCTGGAAACTCATGGTTATTTTAGGGTTGGCCTTGTCAAAGATTAGAGTTATCGTGCCCATAATTTTGGAGTCTGATTGGACTGTTATTGGAAGAGAATGCTGGCTTCAAATGGAGCCTTACTATACAGTTGATGTGACAATATGGTTGTGTGAAGGCAGAATCTGTAAAAGGGAATAACAAAGAACAGAATTAACAGCAAAATATTTTCAACTTAGTTTAACAACTTGTAGCTAGCACTTATTACTGAGGTATAACTGGGGAAGAACTGGGAGTACAGGATTTTATTAACTTGGAGTGAGGGATGCTGAGTGGAGCTTTCAAACAGGGTGTTTAGTTTGATGGTTTGTCTGGAGGTTTCTTCTCTTCAATTGGTGGTGCCACCGGACCCTTCACCCTCTTGACATGCGTCCAGCCCTTTTCAAATGTCCGGACAGCTGTTTCAGTGGTTAGCTGGACCTGAAATGGACCTTCCCAGGATGGGGTTAATGACTTTTCTTTCCAGGATTTTATTAACACCCAGTCACCTGGATTGATGTGATGTAGATTAAAATCAAGTGGGGGAGTTTGTGGTAGAAAACCTCTTTCCCTTAGCAACTCTAGATTTTTGGCAATTATCTGTACATATTGTTGTACATTGGTGTTTCCACACTCTTTCACATTCAATTCTTGTGGTGTAGCAAGGTAGGGTAATCCATACAACATCTCATATGGTGAACAACCCAAATCAGATCTTGGCTGTGTCCTGATTCTAAGAAGAGCAAGTGGAAGGCATTTTACCCAGGTCCATTTTGTTTCCAGCATTAATTTTGTGAGGGTGTTCTTGATTGTCTGGTTCATCCGTTCCACTCTCCCAGAGCTCTGTGGATGCCACGGGGTGTGTAATCTCCAATTTGTTCCTAATTGCTGGGCCAATTGTTGTACAATTTGGGAGGTAAAATGAGTACCTCGATCTGAATCTATGCGGTGGACTATCCCATAACGGGGGATAATTTGCTCGAGGATCACCTTACTCACTGTCTGGGCTGTTGCATTGACAGTTGGAATAGCTTCCACCCAGTGGGTAAGGTGATCAACGATTACCAATAGGTATTTCCACCTCTGGACAGGAGGCATTTCTGTAAAGTCAATTTGAATGTTTTGGAAAGGCCTGATTGCTAATTCAATTCCTCCGCCAGTGTTCTTTTTCATTACCTTTTTGTTAACCTTTTGACAGATTACACAGTCCCGGGTTATTTGGTTGGCTATTTCATAAACACCAGTGCATCCAAAGGTTCTGAGATAGTGATCCGCCAGAGCCTTTGAACCCCAATGATTGCTTTGGTGGATATTTTGTAGAATTTCTCGGGTTAAATTTTTGTTTAAAATTTGGCGTTTATCTGGTAAATACCAGCGACCTTGAGAATCCTCATTAGCTCCAATTAAAATTAATTTCTGTTTTTCCTGATCAGTAAAAATGGGCGTGGGTAAAATGTTAGTTTGTGGAATAGTGTCAGTTGTGGTGGTGTTAGTTGGAAGTTGGTTCACTTCCATCACTTTTACCTCTTCTTCCACTGCTGCTTCTTTTGCTGCCAAGTCTGCTAGGTTGTTCCCTCGAGCTTCTTTTGTGGTTCCCGATTGATGACCTGGAATATGCACCACTGAGATCACCTGAGGCAGTTGCAGTGCTTTTAGAATTTTTAGGATCAATTCCTTATGTAGGATATCTTTCCCTTTGGTGTTTAGGAACCCCCTTTCGGACCAGATTTTTCCAAAGGTGTGGACTACGCCATAAGCGTATCTGGAGTCAGTGTAAATGGTCCCGATGCTTCCTGCTAGTCGGTGGAGTGCTTTTTCTAGGGCATAGAGCTCACAGACCTGAGCTGACCAGGTTGGTGGCAATCTGCCCTTTTCTAGCACACACATTTGGTGTCCATCGACCACTGAATAGCCAGAGCATCGCTTTCCATCCACCACTCGAGATGACCCGTCAATGAAGAGGATTTCCCCTTCACTGAGGGGACAGTCCACCAGGTCCTCTCTGACTTTTGTTTGGATGTCAATTATTTCAATGCAATTGTGTTCAATTTCTTTTTCTGATGGGGTCCCATAAAGAAATTGAGCTGGATTTTGGTGTGTACACACAACTAACCTCAGGTGGTCCGAGTGCATGAGAATGGCTTCATATTTGACTATTCTTGGGTCAGTTAACCACTCTGCAGCCCTGTGAGCTAAAATGGTTTTGATTGAGTGTGGTGTATGCACTGTCAAGTCTCCACCAAAAATGAGTTTTTTACTCTCCGAGACCAGAACAGCTGCTGCGGCGATGGACTGGATGCAGACGGGCCATCCTCTGGACACTGGATCTAGTAATTTGGAAAGAAAAGCAACCGGCTTCCTGACTCCTCCCCACTCCTGGGTCAAGACGCCATAGGCAATTCCCTTCTCCACATTAACAAATAGATCGAAGGGTTTTTCTAGTGAAGGAAGGCTTAAAACAGGTGCTTTTGTTAATTTCTCTTTCAGATTTTGTAATTTTTGTGTGTCTGAATTAGTCCAATTAAAAGGTTCTTCTTCTATTAGTTTTTCATATAAAAATTTGGCAGATTGTGAATACTGATCAATCCACAGTCTGCAGTATCCAAATAGGCCTAATAATTGCCGGATTTCTCGTTTTGAAGTTGGAGGTGGTAGATTTAGGATTCCTTCTACTCTTTCAGCACTGAGTTTTTTTGTGCCATGGCCAATTAGATGTCCCAAATACTTCACCTCCTGTAGCACAAATTGTAATTTAGGTTTTGACACCCTCAGCCCGTTCCTCCCTAGAAAATTCAGTAACTGAATTGTAGCAGTTCTTACCGTAGACTCCTGTTCCCCAGAGAGGAGCAGGTCATCTACGTACTGAGTTACCTGAATCCCTTCGGGTGGAGAAAAGGAACTTAGCAAATCTTCTAGCGCTTGGCCAAAGAGTGTGGGTGACTCGGTGTACCCTTGAGGCAGGCGAGTCCAGCGCAGCTGCTGCTTCCGTCCAGTGTCTGGATCCTCCCAGGTAAATGCAAAGATGTCTCTGCAATGAGAATCTAGAGGACATGACCAGAAAGCATCTTTAAGGTCAATAACAGAGAACCAGGCATGTGCTGGGGGTACCCGACTCAGGAGTGTGTAGGGGTCCTGCACCAGTGGGTACCTGGTTTGGACTCTCTTATTGACCTCACGCAGATCTTGTACAAGCCGGAATGACTTATCTGGTTTCTGGACAGCCAAAATTGGAGTGTTGTAACTGGATTTGCAGGTCTCAAGAATTCCATCTTGTAATAAGTCCATGATAACAGGCTTCAGGCCCTTTCTTTTGTCCTTGGAGAGGGGATATTGTGGTACACGTACTGGCTGGCTATTTGGGAGCAACTCAATTGTTAGAGGTGTGATGTCCATTTTTCCCCGGTTGCCAGGTTTGGCCCACACTACCGGGTCAATGTGTTGCTCATCTACTAAAGATAAAACAAACAATTTAGTGGTCATTTTTCCACCCTGCGGTACCACCCCAACCCTCAGAGGTATTTGGAAGTCACGTCCTAAAAGATTGATCCCAGCTTGAGGTAGGTATAGCACATCCCCTGTATGGGTACGTCCTTGTATGGAAAGGATTACATTTTTAATTACAGGAACAGCAAAGCTTTCACCATTAGCACCATATATATCTAATGTATCTTGAGAAATAAAACATCCTGGAGGTGTTTCAGTGACACAGGTTCTTTCAGCACCTGTGTCCACTAAAAACTCCACTTGTTGTCTCTGGGGTCCAGCTTCTAATTTTATCAAGGGCTCTTTAAGATGTTTTTGCCCCAGAGAATAAAGCCCCTGACCCCTTCAGTTGTTCAAAATTTGTCCCTCCATTTGAAGGACTCCTTGATCTCTCTGCTTTTTAAAACAGTACCACTGCCCGTGGCCTGGTTTATTACAGTATGTGCAAATTAACCTCTCAGGTCTTTGAACAATTGGGTTAGGTTGTTTATTGCAAACACAAACCTGTGGCTGTTGCTGAGAGCAGATTTGGGTTTGCTGTTGTGGGATGCCCCTTTGGGAAGTTCTTTGTGTAGGAGGGTTGTGGATTGGAGCATTAGTACTGTTATTCATTATTCGGCTTTTAGCCTTCATCCTCTCTTCATCCCTCCTAACAAAGACTTTTTGGGCTTCCTCCAGTAATTCATCTAGTTCCCTCTCTGGCCATTTTTCCAATTTTTCTAATTTTTTCCTGATGTCAGGCCAGGAGTGAAGCACAAAATGTACCTTTAGCATAGTTTTGCCTCCCTCAGTGTCTAAGTCAATGACAGAATAAAGTTGAATGTTATTCCTTAACCGAGCCATCCAAGCTGTTGGGGACTCATCCTTTTCCTGTTCCCCACAAAATGCTTTTTTCATATTATTAACTCGAGGAACAGCTTCTCTAATCCCTTTTATAATTAAATTTCTGTAGTCTTTCATGTTCCTCCTGCCCTCTTCTGAATTTGGGTTCCATTCAGGGTCTGTCAGTGGTAATTTTTGTTCTCCAATTGGGCCCTGATTAGAATTATTTTCTCTGTCCCAGACTGTCACTCCTGCAGCTCTAATCAATTTTCTTTCCTCAGTGGTGAATAAGGAGTGAAGGATGGATTGTATCTCTCCCCAATTATAAATATTAGGGCCGAGGAATTGATCAAATTGGTCAGCTAGACCAATGGGGTCAGCCATCAGACTTTTCATTTCTTTTTTAAATTCCCGTACCTCAGATGAAGCTAGAGGTACAACTACATAACCAATTCCTCCTTGAGCATTTCCCATGGGTACCTCCCTAAGAGGTAAAATTTTAGACTCATGGGGAGTGCTAAGGCAGGTGGGACAGTCAGGTGTTTTAAATGATTTCTTTCTAGTGCAAGATGCTGGGCCATCCTGGCTAGAAGAAATCCTTTGTCCGGTTGTCTTTTTGTGAGAGCAGGAAGGAACAGAATTTTCTTTTTCACTTTCATTCTCATTTTCTGAGTCCCTTTCGATTGGGTGGCTTGATGAAGGAAGGACCCTTTCTTGTTCAATTTGGACCCTCCTTTCTGGAGGAGTTACTGGAGGAAGGTAGTCTAGGGGGTCCCACTTTGGTTTATTTAATTTAGGTTTTTGTTTTTCTTTCTGTTTGTGTTCTTCTGCAATGGAAAAAATTTGGTTTGAATTTTTATTAAGTCCAATTGAATTAGATTTAGTTTCCTCTTCCAATTCTATTTTTTTGCTTTGGTCTTCATTTTGTTTTTGCCAATAATTTAACCAAATTTTAGCATAGTCTAATTCATCAGAATGTTTTGGAGCTTTGTAATGTACATAAGAATGCAAAGCCTCACAAAGCCATTTTTCAGAAGACCCATACTTGGGCCATCTGAGTCCATCTTTGTTAATTTTATGTTTTGGCCACTTAAAAACACAGTACCTAATCATTTGACACTGGTCTTTTTCTTTAGTTAAAAGATTTTCTTCCCACTTTAGGAGCATTTGTCCTAACGGACTGTCTGGGAAGATTTTGTATTTCTTCATTAGGTCTTTCTTTTTGCTATTCGCTTGTCCCATTTTGTTACTGGGAAGCAAACAAGTAGCTAGTGCAGAAGAAAAAAAAATTTTTTTTTTTTTTTTTTTTTTTTTTTTTTCTAATTAAATAAACCAAAGTATTGTATTATATAAAACAATTAAAATATTGCATAAGGAAATAATATTACAAAATAACCTAAATTCAATACACTATCACAATAAAAAAATGATAATAAAGTTATAAGCATAAAATACAATACAACTAATGTAGAGAAGAGCAAGCAGGGTTAGTAGATATATAAGGGAATGAATGATGGCGAATCTGTGGGAAAAAAATTAGATATGGCAGGCTGGTGAGAAACAAATATGTTGCAAGAAAAATTAATTTTAATTATAAAAAGAATAATTAGTGAATATTTAAATTGGTTAAAGTATAACTGAAATTTAGATAGTTTTATACATATATACTTAAAATTTAAGAAACAAGAGTTGTCTTTATTAGCAAAGGAGAGATAAATTTAAAATATTTATAACCAAATTAAAGGAAAAAGATTATAATGAATAACACAAGCAGTAATTCAAAATATCAAAGTAGTGTCTTATGATTAAAGCAGATAAAGCAAATTACAACTACAATCCAATAACCCAAACACTCCAAACTAACAGGAAGTATAAAGGTGCTAGATAGCACTGACCACAAGAGTGCAGCTAAAACAAGTTCACACATGCACTTAAAACGGCAAAGGGGTGCAGTTCAAATTAAAAGGACACAAAATGGCGGCCGACCACGTGGCGGCCCGAAATTTCAAAATGGCGGCCGACCACGTGGAAACCCGAAATTTCAAAATGGCGGCCGACCACGCGGCGAAAAGAAAAAGAGAGGGGTTTAAAATGAGGTTTCTCCTCAGTTCTAGACCCGAGGAGACTGAGACACTAATAAAAATGAATTTGGGGCTGCGCACACCCCTAAAACGTGGAAACCTCCCCCCAGAAAGGCTGATCACCACACTCGATCTTCCCCTCTGTGTCTCTAAAGGGGTGATCCCTCGTGGTGCCCTTAAAAATGAACCCTTTCAAGCACACTCACACACACACTGGGGGCGGCCAACCCCCCCACACACTCTCTCACAAAAGGAATTCCACTCGGAGGTTCCCCAAAAACGAATAGCCCTTAAAAAGGGTAAGTCCCTAACTAAGTTCCCTTTAAGAAGGGTTCAAGCCTTACCACAAGTCTTTCTCCACCGGAGGTGTCCTTTCTCTGCTGCAGTAATCCTTGTGGGAGCCCAGAAAATCCAAGGAGAAAAACCAAAAAACCAAAAAAATCGCAAAAATTCAAAAATAGTAAAATTAACCAAAATACCTGGATTTTAGGGCAAAAATAGGATCCCGGAGAGCCCCCAAAAGAGTTGTGAGGAATGAGACAACTCTTTGTAGAAATTAAAACAATTTATTAAAACAGAAAAAAATTGAAAAATTGCAAAAAAAAAAAACTAACAAAATATAAAAATTTGGGATCCAGATGGCTCGAGAGATATGCCCCAGGAGCGCAGGGATTCAGGAACTTTAGGCTTAAGACAGCTCTGAACCTCAGGTAGAGAAAAAAATAAACTTGCAGTTTAGGCTGGTCAAAAAGAAATCTATTTCTAAAAAGCCCCTAGAAAGGGGTAGGCTTCTCCAGCACTGCCTTAGCAAGCTGGAGAGGAAGGGAAAATGAGACTGACCACGTGTCTTTTTCTTCCTTTTATAACTTTTGCTCCGCCCACAGTCCGCCCACAGCCCACCCACAGCCCACCCCCCTGGTTCAAGGCGGTTGGTGTTTTTCCCTTGACAGACCACCTCTGTCCACCAATGGCTCCTCCTGGTCAGAGGGGCGATATTAGTTGAGATAAGGGTCATGTGCTTATGGGGGGCTGGGCTGTTTGTTGCAACTGGGGTTTTTAAAATCTGCCTTGAAACCAAGATACAAGTAAAACATAAAAAAAAATACATCCAACACATCTTAAAACACTTGTAAAGGTATACAGTAAACACAGGAAGATCATAAAAACTTGATTAGTGTACCTGGACTGATGGATTGATTTTAACATTCAATTTAAAAATATTAAGCTCAAATTAATTAAGGCACTTAATATGCAAAGACCAAGCACAAATAGGGATTTCATGTATGACATATTTTTATGGAAGAGGACCCTCCTGATCTGCCTGTATACCAATGGGATGGATATTTTTGTTTGCCACCTGCCTGTGCAACATATTTTGGCTGCAAGAGAAAGATCTGGGGTAGAGCACAAAAACAATTCTGTGGGGTGCCAAGAGATGGGGGAAGACCTGGGGTGAGTGAGAGGATGCCTCTTTGAAAGGCTTCTCCCTTGGGAAGCTTGTTTAATTGCTTCAGTATTGCCTAGCTTTTTGTCACGTGAGGTTCAGCACTTCCAGCTGCAGAGAAGCCGACAGTCTCAGTGTGGAGGTTCTCAGAGCCTCTGGCATGAGGCACGGTCCTTAACATGCAGCTCCTTAGGAAATCCATCCAACTCCTTGATCTCTGGCTGCAGACTGAAGCACAGAAAAACCACTTGAACTTGACTGTAGGACATAGAGTGTCCCCTTCCTTTTCTCTCTGACTAAGGTGACTGGACTTATAAAGGGTATTCAGTCCCAAAGCATTCTAGTTCTTCTGAATCCAGTCTGCTCCAGGTTTCAAATCTGCTTAATCCTCTGACTGTTCCCTGTGTCACATAGTTTAATGCCAGGTAGAGGGAGAAAAAGTCAGTTATTCATTGTCCTACCCTCATCTGTCTTCTGAAAGAATTGAGCCAGGCTGCATGTTTATTTTAAATCTGGTTTAAATATCCAAGTTAAAAGACTGGCCTTTTTCTTTGACAGCCTGATCCCGCCTGGGTTTGCTTTTATCAGCAATCTGAAGGGAATAGGGCTCAAACACTCAGTGGCTTCATGACAGTCTCATTTCTACCTGCTGGGCTTGCACAGGATGGTACTGGGTGTTGCACTCTTTGCAAATGGGATTTTAGTGATTGCAACCTTTCTTCTGTTGCAGCCCTTCCTTTCAGAGAGGTGGGAAGCACATGCACATGTCCAAGAAGAGAAAGAACAGAGGCTACTTAAAAAGGGAAATTCCCTGATGGACTAAGAAAAGAAAAAGCACTTTGTTCCTCAGCACAAGATGACCCATCTCAGGAAGGCAGATTAGGTAAGTAGCTCAATCTTCAAACCACTGTCTCGTTTGAGTATCTCAGCATACAAAATGTTCTCCTACTTTGGCATTTGTGCTAGTTTGATTGGGCTGGAGAGAGCTGCAGGGCAGCCCCTTTCCCTGATGGCACATTGAGACACTTCAGCCCAAGAAACAGGAGAATGCCCACTACAAAAACATAGAGGAGTGTTACAGGAGCTACTGCAAAAGATGCAGCTGATGAACCCCTGCTTTCAGGAGGGTTCCCAGCTGGTGCTAGAGGAAAGAATTAAGCAGTGTGTTAGCACATTACAGATTAGTCTAGCATCTGTCTGGCCCTCCTGAGCACCCAGGGCAAGCTTACAGTGAGGGTTCAATTTCTACAGAGGGGCAGTGCCTGAATTGAGCCACCCGTATGTATTAATTGAGCCACGTGGGAGTTGTTCCATTGCCACATCCAGCAGAGCAGTATTATTCAGTGTCAGATACAGCAATACCTGCTGGACTCCTCCCTTTGCTAGAAAAACGTAGGGCTGAAAAGAGCCTGAGCTTGGGCCCTAGCAAGCTCTGCAGTGTCCACTGTGTGTTGCCTTTCAGTGAGATAAAGAGCCACATCTTCCGAATAATTTGGTCATTTGACCTCTTTCTTTTTCCTTTAATGTCTTCTCTTCTCCACCAATCCCCCTGCCCCCACACAAATCCTTTTCTCACAAGAGACGTCTCCATTTTACTTGATGCCAGCCTTATGTGAATTGTTGAGCCATGTATGAGGTGGGACAAGCTGAAGAGGAGCACAGATAGAGACTTTCCAGATACATACATCACCAGGATCCTCAGAACCTTCCAGCAATTCTCTCGTCTCTCACAGGAAAAAAAGCTGTTTCTCCTGCAGCTTATTCTTAGTCCAGAACAAGAAGATAACTTTTCTTTGCAACTTTAGCCATCAGTGAGGAGTGTTGGATCTTCACTGGAGGGAAACAACACATTTTTGAAAGCAAAGAAAAAAAGTGCTCTGATGACCACTGGAATTGACTTCCCTTTCAAGCAGAACAAAACTTTTTTGTCAACCTGAGGCTGCTTTACTTTGGGAATCTCTAGCAACAGTATTTATAGTCTTTGCCAGATGAAATATTTTAAGTTCTTCAGGCTCTGTTTCAGGCATTAGGATGTGTGTAAATGAGAGTTTTCCAGACCAAACTTCACACCACGTAAAAGTATACGGAGCCAGGGGTAGACAGGACATAGCATTAGCTAGACTTTCATTTACAGTGTGTTATAGTTGTAAGGATCATTCATTCAAGCCCAGATTTTTGCTATTTTCATTACTGCCCAGGTGCTCTCCTGGAAAATTTTCACCTAAGACTTTCACCTAAAGAGCTACTGAGTTAAAATATATGTATCTCATTTTTCCCCCTAGTAAGCTAGTGAAATAAGAGCAGTTTCCTCAACATCTTTCCTGTGTGAAGTTGTTTTTCCTGCAATACCAGCAAGACACTTAATCACTTTTCATTTGTTTCCCCTTTTTGGAACAGGCATTAAAGGGCTGGCTTGCTAGGCAGATTTTCAACAAGGATAAATTCAGCTGTACACATGAAGATGGCAGATATTGAATAAGGAAATGTTATCCCACATCAGTATCTCACTGTCCAAGCCATGGCCTGGCTATGGGAGTTGCCAAGTAGCTCACATCAACCAAAGTATTCTTAAGTAAATGATAATATTTTTTTGTCTCAAGTTGGATGATGATCAATTTGGTGCTGGCTGACATTTATATTTGCAGTCCTTTCAATTTTTCAGAAAGGGAATTTTTTGCGTTTGCTAATGGAGGAGAAGTGGGGATATTTGTTCTACGAGTGCCTGCTCTAGACAGAATATTTCATCTCTATTTATATTTCTTCTTTCTACAATGGGCACAAATTTTTTTGTCTCGTTATTCATAGAGTTCAGAGGATTAAATAAGCAATAGTGATGAACAGGCCAGATTTCTTATTTAAAGGTTCAAGATCAACAAGGCAATGAATAAATAGGACAAACAGATTTAGCCAAGGCTTACAGTGTATTAACTTCATCTCATTTCTCATTAGTTTGGTATCGAGCTTGTCTTATAGTCTGCTGCAGTCGTACTGTATATAAAAATCTGCTCTCAGGAGCAAGTTGGTAGTTTCTGGGATTTATAAATATTGATGGCTGAATGTGGCTCCTGCATGTGTCATGACATTTCACACTGG
The DNA here is from genome assembly GCF_041296385.1 of Aphelocoma coerulescens. NCBI lineage: Eukaryota > Metazoa > Chordata > Aves > Passeriformes > Corvidae > Aphelocoma > Aphelocoma coerulescens. The sequence continues at coordinate 20,973,052 of NC_091017.1, forward strand.
AAAAAAAAGAAAGTTGCAGCAGCTGTGCAGCATCCCAAGATCCCTTGCCATCAGCCTTTTTTCCTCTACTGTTCAGCCTTTCTTTTCCACCCTCCTGAGAACAGAGATGTCTTTCTTTTTACATGGGTTTGAACCTGCTTGGGAAATAAACATTCTGCACACATAAAGGCTAATAGCTAACTTAATTTTAGGCTTCTCTTGTTAAAAGTCCCACCTGTTACATGCACCTTTGTGCTGTGCCCTCAGGCATGGTCAGAGGTTATGCTTTTCCATGTCTTGGATGGAAGTGTCAGAGCTGTAATGGCTCCGTTCTGTGGATTAGTTCCTCAAATTCTTTCTCAGTCCTGGAAATAAACAATAGGTAGGTCTTGTTTCCCTAAGAAATGAAGCACGCACCCTTCTGTTTCTGCAAAGATCACCAGGTTTAAGAGAACAAAGCAGAAAATATTTGCATGTATCTTGCATACTCACTGAAATGGAAGTGACACTGTTCTTAAAAGCAGAGGTGTAGAGAGCAATCCAGGCTATTGATTTTTGAACCAATCCCTTTTGTTCCAAGGGAGAAAGTAATTCATTCTTACATTACACTATGGTTACATTAGATATTGGAAATTTGTATAGCAAGACGAAAAGGAATTACTGCCCTAAAACTTACATAAGTCTGCATCTTCTCTGGAAAAATCCCTGGGTAGCTGCAGAATTGGTGACATCTCATCAGCTCCGAGCAGGAATTGTCCCAAAAGAGGGTTCCTGAGTGCTTTGTCATGCAAGTTTGCGGTTTGGACAAGAGCAGCTGAACACTGGTCACCGTCTGACAACTGCCTGTGCTGCAGCTTCCTCCTGTAATGAGCAAGTCAGAGTGCTTTGTATTTTTGTGTTTATATGTATCTCTGTCTCAACAGCTCTTGTAACATTGTCTTGCTGTGGAAATTGGCTGTTACAACAAATGCTGTACTAACTGGTGATGAGACGTTCTAGGAAGCAGCTCTGCTTGTAGCTATGATAAATGAACAGAAGGGCTATTTCATAGTGCTTTTTGGGGACAAAAAAGAAGTCCTGCTTCCCCTCATTGTCTCTTTTTTTGAAAAGGGTTATGTTTATTTCTTCTTGGTTTGTTGTTTTGTTGGGTTTTTGTTTTGGTTTGTTTTTTTTTCTGACTGCTAGACCACCAGAGCAGGCCAGTATTTGGGAAATTTTCCCGGAATATATTGACACAATCAGCTTGCTGTCTATCAGTGTCCACAGCTGCTGTTCTGGAAAGGGAAAGGGACCTGCTTATTATTCGCTGATGGTCTGTTGAATGCTTAGAGGCAAGGATTCCCAATTTTCCTGTCACCTAACTCCTTCATTTATTCTTCTGAGGAGAAAGCAATCCTGTTTGGAAGATACAAAGGGGATATAATGGGGTAGAGTTGGGATACTTCTTTTCTTAAGGTAATTGCACCCTATTTTAAGACATATGGGTGAATGGGGAAGAGATTTCTTGCCCAGTTACTGCTCAGCAGTGTGGGGTGCACAAGCTTAATATCTGTGACTGGCTGATAAAGTAGTGGTCTGCTTTTGTCTCCTCCTATAAAAAATACAGCCTGGATTCAGAGAGAGTGGCATTTGTTGCCCCCTCTTGTCACACATCTGTGTGCATGTATGCTTGTGTCTGTCCCCACTTAATTACAATTAAACCCAGTGCCTGGATGCAGCCCAAAAGTCTCACGCGTGCTCCTGTGAATTTTATGAAAATGAGTGTCCAGATGGAAAACAACTGCCCTGCTGAGGAAAGGCCTTCCAAATTCATGCTGTGTTACACTTTGGGGAAGCCACACAGTGGAGCTTCTCGGGTCATAGGATACATTAGCTCTGTTGAACTCAAAAACCTACCTGTTGGGAGTGTTTGGTTTTCAGACTGCCAACAAACCCCTAAAATCAATTGGTTGTGCAGCTCTACTTGCAGTACATATTTTCCTGCTGTTCACAGGTAGAAGCTATTTTCTGTTATCCCTAATTATTTTTACATTCAGCTTTTCCTGCTGGCTGAGGCCAGCACTGCCTTTTGTGCAGGAATTAGATCCCAGGTACCTTCTGAGTTTTTCAAATCTGCTGTAAACTGCTCTGAATACCTGCAAGGGTATTTGTTTGTGTCTAGCAAGCTTGATGGGGAAGGAGAAAGGCTGACAACTGCTTAGCTTCCCTCAAAAACTTTGGCATTACACTCTGGGGTAAGTAAAAGTCCACTTCTTCTTCCTATGGCCAGAGCTTCATATTTCTTAGATTCAAATCGATCTTCACAGTTCAGCTCAGAAAGCAGGAAAATGTTATTGTTTGGTTACACTGACTTAGTACATTGTGTTTATACCTATTGATGTATGCACATGTATTGCAATCTGTTTGAAGATTGATCCAGGACTTTACATTTCTTAAAATTACGCATTTTCCTTTGCTGTAGAGATCTTCTGTGTTGTGTGGGGTGTGGCTGTTTCACAATGGGGAAATGATGCAAGGCTGGGGGCTAATTTTCCAGCAGTTATCATGGCACTAAAGTCTGGATAACCCAAGCAAAATATACTATGCTGCAGCTGTGTCTTTTGAAGACCATTGTCCTGCTAAGGAAAATGGCATCGAGAAGAATGTTTCTAGTTAATTTGATATGTTTTCCCCAAAAACTCACCCATTAGTTTCTTTATTTGCCAAGCTGAAGGGGATCCTCCCCATCACCTCTCACTCTCCTCCTGCCACTTGCTCTCCTTGTTCCTCATCTGCCTAACTCCTTTTTTGCCTGTCCTCAGCTTCCTGTCCCTAATTCCATCTCTCCCAGGAAGGAGATGGCACATTTTGAGGCTCGTGCTAAGCTGCCCAGCGGCTGCCCAGTTGCTTGGCAGGGCACAGGGCACGGGGAATTGCTGAACTCTTCTACTCAGCCCCAATTTTCACAGTTTGCTCCAATTCATCTGAGTGATTTCTACCTTCCCTTCCAACTCAGTTGAAACCAGGTGAGCAACTCAAATGCTGTTAAGAGGAACCTTTCAGAAAGGCACACTGCAACCAAGCAAACACACACACTTAGAAAACCAGACCCAGAAACATGCTGTTCCACCTAAAAAAATAACATAATAGGATGTTCTCACCCCAGCAGAGTGTTTCAGGGTGATGTGTGAGAGCAAAATTGGGAACTCTGCCTCTATCTCCGCCCTGTCCAGTAGCTATCCTAGAAGCAGATAATTTGGTAAATTCATTCTTACAAGTTCAGCTCCCCTAAATGACCTTTAAAATTTATTTGCTTCATTTACTTGGGTTTTAAGAGATTATACTTAAGTAATGCTTTGCTGCATTTAATGTTTTGTTGCATTTTAATTTAGTCGGTAATGATGGTCTATATTAAATAATAGTAGCAACATCTGAAATTATTAATCAAAAAAAAAGATGACAGATAATGCATGTTAAGTTCTCTCTGTATTTTGAATCATTTATCTCCCAGGTAACATAAGAAGAATGTTAAATACTACTGGAAGACATTCCTCGGCTGATGTAAATCGGCAAATGTACAGCAGCTGAATTTCTGGCCCATTATGTTTTTCTATGAAAGATGTCTTTGCCTTCTGAGTATTAATTATCCATGATTCTTTTCTTTTCTTGTTTTCTGCCTTTGCAGGTGCTGCTAATTCTTTCAATTTCTTCCAGAAATGGGAAAATTTATCTATATTAGGAAATGTGTTCTTCCTTTCTTCAGTAAGCTGCATTTTCATTTTTGGCATCCATATTTAAATCCTAATGCACATAAAGATATGAATGATGTGGATTTTACTGCTGACAGTTTTAAATCCTACCATGCATCAGCTGCATAGACAGCTTAACCCCTTCTTGTTCTGGCAGAAAACCATGTATTATTTTGCAAAAGATGACCATGTCACACAATGCACAGATGTCTCTGTCAACAAACTGCCCCCATCTTCAAGTCCCAAAATTAAATCAGGTAATAAATGATGCAGCAAGGCTGGGTGCTAGAGGGGGGATGAAGCAAAGGCTCAGAGTCCCTTACCCCACAGCCTGCTGACACTAGCAGATGTACCAAAAGCTCCCACCCAAAGGAATTCAGTTGAAGAGGTTCCTTTCCCCTTCCCTGATTCCCCCTTCAAAAAAGCTCAGGGTGAAGCCCACAATTTCCGAGCTCTGGAATAACTCCCCATGTTATGTGAGTGCCCTGCTCTATGTGAGGGGCATTTCGAGCATGAGTGGGTTGTATGCCAAGGCAAGGAGTATCCCATGCTTCTCCAGAGGAATTCTTCACTGGTGACCTGCATCCAGCAGGCATGATTGGAGCCACAGCCATGGGAGAAACCCCCTCCCTGCAAGCCTGTGTGTGCGGTTTGCTACCTCTCAGTGTTTCCCTCGGGAGCTGCAGCCTGGATAGAACAGGGGAGAGGGTTAATCCTTCTGCCTCTACAAGAGTTTAATTGGAAGGGAATTGTCTTTAACTTAATTTCCTCTCTTGTCTCCGCTCAAGCCTAGTGGATCAAAAGAAATGCAAATTGAAAGATAATATTTTGGATGTGCCTGATTTTAAAGTTCAACATGAATAATCTTTCATGACTCTGACTTAATGTCTGTATCATTTTTGTCACAGAAGTCTTGAAACAATTAGTATTTCCTTGTTAAAATAAATTTAAATAAAAAGAATTTACTTTTCATCAAGAGAGGAAACCTGAGTGATGCTCTCACGGTATTAAAACACAGCTACTAATTACCTCATGTTATCAAACCTGACATTATCCTTTACAGTAAAATACCATAAGTTTTATTTTATAATGAGAGGGCGAAGACCCAGTTACTAAAATGTATCAAGCTACTGCACGTTGGGTGCCACTGTACTGCAGAGTTTATTCACAAAGAAATTCAATTGGCTGATTGTTAGATTACTGTTTAATGCAATTTAATATTAAACCCTTCTTTTCCTTGTTCTTTCCTCCTCCTTTCTTTCATTGTTGTTTTGAATTATAGCACTAAGAAAGTATTTTTCAAGTGGTTAACTTAAGTTTGCTTTCCAACACCTCTTTATTTGTGAAGAAATGAATTCAAAGGTTCTGTTTTCTTTTTAGTGCTTGTGAAAATGAAGGATAGTTGTGCCTGCACTACAAGAAGGGTGATTTAGGTAAATGTCTCTGAGGCAGCTTGAGTCAATTTAGCTTAGACTTGCCCTGAAATTCTCTATTGCTTTGCTGCAAACCTTCCCAAGAGAAAAGATTTACTCTTGCTGAGCTCTATTGGAGTAGAAGGTAGTTTTGTTGGTGCCCTACATTATGGCTGACAAAGAGGGTAGAGAAAAATGCTACATTGAACCACATCAATGAGGGGGAGAAAAGATTTACTCACTTTTTCTCCACATGTTCATCCTGGGGTGATGGATGTCAGTTGTCATCTCTAAAATTCACATCAGACTTACCCAAGAAATCTCTAAGTATTTTTTTATTGATGGTTTTCCAAGAATTCCTCATTTTCAAAACACAAACAAGATATTTTTCCATAACTACTTGACTGCAGATACTAGAACCCTACATTTTGGCTGACACATTGGTAGAATAATGCCCAGGCCTACATTCAGCCCTAGCTTGGGAAGGCCTAAATAAAAATTTATAGATGGAAAAAAAGAAAACCAAAAACCCCGTCTCCTTCTCTGCCATTCAGACCATACTGTCCTGAGAACGTGCTCCAGGTCTGCACCGTGGAACATATGAGAAGGCAAAGTCTGGACACAAAACAAAGGGAGAAGATGCAAGGGTAAATACTGTTTTTCCATTACCATGGCACTTATTCAAGATTGGGAGAAATAAGTTGTGCCTGCTCTTGGAACAGAGCCACTCGTTTGCTCATGCAGAGACATCTCTCAAGCCAGCTGTGCTGCCTCAGAGCTCCTTGTTATCAACTCTTACGAGCGTGGGGGAAAGCAACAAAATCATGACAATGATAAATGCTGCTTCTTTACACACTCACACGGTGCCAGCACAGTCTGTGGTCCAAAAGCCCCACTGTGGTCTGGCTCTGAATAAACAGAGTTATTAGCAGTCATGGGAGGCTGAGAGGTTGGAGGTTTGAGCTGACCAGTTGTTACAGAAAAACAACAGATTCCTCCTCTTTTTGGTTTTTACTTGGGCTCCTTTTATTGCTGAATCTTTCACACTCTGGAGAAGAGCACTGCTGTTGTCTGGTGGCTAAAAGCAAAATCACACAAAGGAGGAAGAGAAAGGAGAGTAAAACAAAGGCGTCTCTCGACCCCAGCTCATTAACAAACGCAGCAAGCGATCCCGTAGGCACACCAGGTAGTGCCCCTGGGCTGGCACGGTGCCCATCTGTGCCATCTGCTGAGTATCAAACCTTCCTCTGCTTCCCATCATGTAGAACCTGCTGCAGCCAGGCACTGCTTTCCTGCTGGAATCACTGCAGCACACAGCCAGCCCAGGTTAGCAGTTCGAGAACTTTTGCTACGAAAAAGGGGAAGAGGGGGATGGGGGTGCATTACATCTTTGTATTTTCTCAGTTATAATCTCTGCTATGGTATTTTTGAGTGTAATAGGACATGTCCCTAGCTATTTACAACAGGTCAGGGCAAGCTTCCTGCTTCCCATATGCCATCTCACTGAAATGGCTCTTTTTGTTTGCTGAGTACAACTTTAGATGCAGGTTGGTGAAACAGCCACGTTGGAGTCATTGATGTGATTACTGGGTTGAAGGAGAACAATAAATAAAAATATGTTGTGTATATTATAAGATGCAGGACTCAAAATGACGGGCTGTCATGTAAAAGTGGGAAAGAAATAGGAAATTGAGACCCAAAAAAAAGGCAGCAGTAAAAAGCTCGGTATTTTATTCCATGTCAGATGGTTTCTTTTCTATCTAAACTGGCATGTTTCCTAAAACAATATTGTTTAAGGAAACAGCTGGTCCATCAGAATGTTTTCCTTCTGCTGTGTATCATCTGCCCAGCGTTTTGCTCTGATCAGAAAGGTAAAGAGTATGAGAACAGAGGAGGTTGAGGGAAGAAACATTCCATGCCTCTAAACAATAGTGCAGCAGCTCCAAGCAAAGTCATAGAACTATAAGGGAAATTCACTAATAAGTTAAGCATTGACATTTTCAGAAGGAGAAAATACATCCCAAATATAATAATTTTCTTTCAGGTTTTACAAAGCCACAGAATCAGTACTTCAATAAGAATGTTAAGACTAGTGTCTGAGATTCCAGTAAAGCCATCTAATTTCCACAGTGCAAGGAATTTCCAACAAATTTTGTAAAATCCATAAATCTAGAAGTCTTCCATGTGAACAGAATCTTGCTGTTCTAGTCTTAAAAATTGAAAATATAAGATGGTACAAAATGTTTTGAAATGTCATGTGACTGTCCCCTTGGATCAGATGCTGTTAAAAAAGCCTGTTAGGGTTGGAAAGTTAGGTTTTAGTTCAACTTCTGCTGGTCTGTGTTAAAGAAGAGTTTGATTTAGAAATCCTTCTGCCTAAAAAAACTCAACTTTTTTGGGGGCAGTGCCCTATTTCTCCACAGAAGAGTTTAATTTCCAGTCTCATAAGCCTGGGTTCTTCTGAGAACTCTCAGCTCTGGCATTTTACCTTTTGGGGTTTATTTCTGCTTGCAAAGCTGGGAATCTTGGAGACATATCAAAATTAAAAGCAGGATGGGCAAAAGAGATGTTTTGCCAGAAATAGTGCAAGTTTTACATGATGTTACTTTTAGATTGCTTTTCTTTCAACCTGAATGGGCTCACTATACTTCATAGCACTTGCAAGAATAGCTCATACATTGATGTGTGATGTTGGGTTTGAAGTGTTAGGCAGACACCCTAATAAATACTGTGATATTTAAATAGGATGAACGCTGAGTGACACCTGGTGAGTTATTAACTCTCATTTTGTTCATTTTGCCATCTGTCTTTCTTGCTAAGCTTCTCGTGATCTCAAATGCAGATCCAGTAGTTTAGCTGATTTTGTTCTGAAGCAGCTCTGATGGACCAAAACCAAAGTTTTCAAGGCAGACTTGCCAAGTTTGCCAATGTTGATCTGGAAGTCAAATACCCAGGTGTTTTGAAGGGTTAAAATGCTGGAAACTGCATATTTCACTGAGAGTTTTGAGTCCTTTTCAGAACCTAGCATTCATATTGCCACCTCTCCCTGAGATCCTTTGAAGAATACAATTCTAAATGTGTATGTTGAGCCTTTGGGTTCTTTTTGAAAACAACTCTGCAGCTCTTTTGAACAGAGTTAAGGTAACTACTGAACTCTGCTGATATGGTGCAGACAGGAAAAAAGCCATCAATGCCTTGCATCAACACTTAATTGCGTTTGACTAAAGCACACATTTGCTTGAAGCATGTACTCCAAAAACCATGCAGATGTAATTTTAAAATGTTGAAATGAATTGGCTAGAGCTTTTTATTTTTGCTAAAATACAAGCCAATGCTTTTACATTTAAAAAAATGTCATTTCTGTTTCAAGAGATTTGTTTGAGACTGTAACCAAAGTCAAAGAATGGCTGTACCACACAGGGACAGGAAGGAAACTCTTGTCTTTTCCCCCAAAATTCATGGAAAACCCATAGTTTCTGATCTTGCTACAGCTGATTTACTACAGCTTTAACTTGGTAATCTAAAGTCATATTTCAGAGACTTAACATTGCTTTAGTTTTACCAAAACTCTTTCTCCTTCGTACCTTGGTATCAGCTAAAGTTAGGTTCATTTTTTCCAGAGCAGGATGACAGGATCAGGATCCCCTTGACTCTGCCATGGCAGCCACTGCTTGGGCTGGACACTTAGAAGCAGTCCCAGGAAAGGGTGCTCAGAGTAGTTCCTGCAGCTGAAGAAAGAGCCTACACCAACCCCAGGGCTTGCCTGTGGGTCAGCACACTGCTTTTGGAGGAGATTTTTAAGCTGTGTGACTTCAGACTCGAAGGATTACATCATGGTGAAATAGGGTACTGCAGTTACTGTGGAGCAGCACAGCATTTGGTCTGGGCTAACTGGAAATAGTTCACTTTCTTATTTTTCCAAGGAAAATGTCTCTTCAGCCTGACTTAAAGCATTCACTTCAATGTCCACCAAGGGTTTCAGGTTGCTCATTTGGGGGTTGCTACTTTAGGTTTTGCCCTTTTTGTGTGCCACCTCCAGACATTTCTCTTTGAACCCACTGGCATGCAGTACTCCAGCATGTCTGATTCTTGCCTGCCTTTCCCAGGCAAAACTGCTCATCAGACAACCAGAATTTTCAGTTTCCATCTGCCCCAAGCTGGGCCTTGGACTGTAGGAGTAGCTGCAGGCTGCTGATCTCCTAAGAAGCACAGGAGTTGGGGCCTAACTGTGTCACAGTGCCAAGAGTATTTATCTCTTTTTGGTAAGTACATGCAATGTGGAAACAGATGTAGCTTTTATGTAGCCCTCCTTTAGGTGAGCATCTAAAGTTCTTCTCCAAATGCTCCCTTGAGCCTATGATTTGGGTGAGTACACTCCATAACAGTTCCGGTCTGTGCTGGAAATGTTCATATAGCAAAATCTGCTCAGGGTTTCTACTAGTTGTGCTGGACTTGGTAGATGGTGTTGTGTGGAGAGTGCACAGCCTGAGCAGAGTTGTGTGGGGGCACTTGGGCTGACCTGTTCCAACTTCAGAGTTGTGCATGGAATTAAATGCATCAGGGAGAACTGCAGGGCACCTTTTCCTGAATGATAGAAGTCCTTCTCACCAGACACAGGGAAGCTGGAATTGCTGTATGGCCCCCTGTACTGATACAATACCATTTCTAACATTTAAACAACAGTTTAACTTTTCTGGGGAGAAAATATCTCTAAAATTTCTGGAGAAAAAGTGAAGTAAACCTTCAGAAAAATGCAAATGGAAAGCTTGCATTTATGTAAAATGGAAACATGCTGCGAATCATTGGAGAAAACCTATATTTTCTTGCCAATTATAACAATATTAGGTAGCAGTGAAGGTTTCCAAGGCAACCTGGCCACGGGTGCATTCATGTGGAGTCTGTGACTACCTGCTTTGTCAAGCCAATGGATGCATGTCAGAAGGTGGTGTGGGGGGGGAGTACAGATAATTTCATCAATCTACACTACAAAAACTATTTAAAAGCAGAGGGTTGGGGGCTTTTTTTTGTTGTTGTTGTTTTTTTGGTGTATGTCTGATTGTGCTGAGCATTTCACTGCTTTTCTAGAATAGGCAAGACATAGGAATAGGCAAATGTGTGGGAGGCAGACTGAAGACAGCTGGCTGGTGGGGTGCCCGTGGTTAGAGGAGCCCTTCTGGGCAAGTTAGTGTGAAGTCTGCTCATAAATTCTCCGTAGATGTAAACAAATGTACAGCATCTTCCCTGAATAAACTTTCCTCTTCCTTTTACCTGACCTGACACTGGCCTGTATTTCCCAAGGTGCTAAACCAAAGGAGTTCTTCCAACACCTAGGTTTCTTGCCTTCAATTGCAGTACTTGGTACCGTCTTGTCTTTTCCTGCCCCCTTATTCCTCTCCAACACATCTTTATTTGGTGTATTGGAGTTTTTCTGGCCTCTCCAGCTGTCCTGTGAAGCACAGAGAGCAAAACACATGGTGTGGTCCTCCCATATGTTTTCTTCAGGCCATCACTCTTTTTTCCTCTGAAGAGTCATTGCAGTTAAATGTTGTATGAGGACCCTGCTGTCAGTCTCCAGGGAATTCACTGTCTTGTCTTTGACCTTTTAAAAACTTCCGAGAACTGCAGATTAGGTTTGTTTAAAAAAAAAAAAAAAAATCAGGGCTGTTCAATAGCTGATACAGCTGTCAGGAAAATAAAAAAAAACCCAGCCCCTTAACCACCCAAGGGAAAAGAGAAAGGAACATGGGTCATGTTCATCAGTCTTGACTGCTTTCCAGATTGCCAAGGCAGCTGTGACACAGCCATGATGTAGAGCAGTCCATCCCTCACTTTAGCTGGTCAGGTAAGCTGAGCCTGCAGGTCTGAGCTGACATTGGAGCAGGGCAGATCACGGGGGGATGCAGGTGTAGCCTGAGATTTGGCTGAGAGTTTCCACTGTTCTTCAGTAGTAATCCCCTTTCCAAATTATTTTTGCTTCAGGAAAAGCAGAGAGGATTCCCAATTCTCTTTCTCTAAACCAGAACTGTTGCAGTAGTGAGTTCACTGTAACTTTGCAACTTCCCCTGGGGAATTAAATAGTCAGAGGAGGTGTTCAATGAGCGATTATTCAGGTATAGAAAAATGCCTGTGTGATCCCTCCTGGCTCTGGCATGAGGGCTCCAACCACACTGAAACTCTGGTAATGTGCACAGCCATGTTCCTTACTCAGCACTGCTTTCAGAGTAGCCACAGCAGCTGCTGTGTGCAACGAATGTCAGTCACACCCTGAGCATCCAGAAGTAAGCTTGAAGTGAGAAATTAGGATGCTGGTGCTTAAATTATTTCACCTAACCATTGCCTTTTACTGTGGATTACAAAATGTCCTCTGTGCATGCAGATGTGCACGTTCACACACATCTAACTCAGCTCAAGAGCTCACACTTTTGTGCAGTGAAAACCCACCTAGCTAACCAAGCCAGAAAAATGTACCCACCGACCTTCCCGGAGATTTTTCTCTGCCCTGTCTGTCCTGAAATTTTAGGCATAAGCCTGGTTTTTCCTTGCTCATGGGCAAGGCAAGATAAAACTTTGAAAGAGTCAGCCTAGATTGTGTCCTTTCGGTACCTGAAAGGGGCCTGCAAGAAAGCCGGAGCGGGCTGTTCTCCAATGGCATGTAGTGATAAGAAAAGGAGAAATGGCTTTAACCTGACAGAGAGTAGGTTTAGATTGGATATTAGGAAGAAATTTTTTACTGTGGGGGTGGTGAGGCACGGGAACTGGTGTCTCAGAGAAGCAGTGGGTGCCCCATCCCTGGATGCTTATAGAGGGCATCTTCAAGGTGGCAGTAGCTCTTAAACATTGAATAAGTTACTGACTGCTTGGGCCCAAGTGGTACAGGTGCTTCTGACACTTAAGTCTGGTGTTTGAGGCTCTCATCCACCTTAGTGTCCCACATTATTTGGTATTTTGGGTTCCAGACAAAGGTGCCTCAAGCTCTTGCCTCTGGAGGCTAAATCAAACACAGGATTGAATTGCCTTTCCCTTTTACAATATGGGACCCTTGACAGAGCTACAGAAATCCCATTAGAAAAACGATAGCTGTTGATTTTCTGCTTGCTGAGAATTATTAGTATTTTTTCTATCCTGCAAAACCAGCCATTAAATCAGCAAAATGCTTTGGCATTAGAACCATTTGGAATGTAAAAAATACTGCTTCTTCTTGTTGAGCGGCAAATGTTCAGTTGCAAAGTTAAGGGAAAATCTAAAAGTACAAATAATGATTTTACTTCGAAAGACATTTTACAAGTAAACATACTACAATTGTAGCTACAAATCAGATAATTGCTGAACATTTTAAAACCCAGGAGTATAAAATTAAAAACAATAAAATCAAATTTAAGTCCAAACAAATAACAGGGGAATTCTAAGTAGAAGGTTCATACTATTGATTTTTCTTTTTATGGACCATTTCTTTATCTCTAAAACCTCAAATATCACATAGTGGTCCCTAATCATCTATGTTATATTTAAATGAGCATATACTTTAACATAAAGTGGTTTACAGTTGGTTTTTCTATTACTGCATATGAAATGTATCCATGAAACATAAAAAGGTCAAACACTTCAATGAAATAACTTTTAAAAATAATACAGTTTTACAGCCATACATAAATATATGTATTTTATTATGTCAAAGAATATGAAATAATATAGCTCAGTGTTAAACTGCAAGCCTTTCAAGGAGGATACATTAGCTTTAAACTGAGATATATGATCATTGAAATACATTATTTCTCCTTTGGACTTTACATTTCCAAGTGAAAGGTTTTTCTTCTCCCTACTTCCCATCTTTTTTCCCCACTCATAAGAGTTTATCTATCGAAGTACAAATATGTCTTGTCATCGTGTATTTTAGTAATGACTAATTAGAAACTGGGGGCCTTGCTGGCCCCCTGCATTGTGTCCAACTCAGTGGCACAGCTCTGCAATGCCAGAACATCCCAGCTGTTCTGACACACACTTTGAGAGGGTCCTAGCAGCTGGGGTGGGGAACAAAGCTGAGGTGCAGCCCAGATGGAGGTGACAGAGAGGTTTCAGACGTATCTCCAGCCAAGGTGAGACTTTGACTGAGGGGAGCATGCAAAGAGAGAGTGCTTATGTTGATGGATGTGAAATATTCATCAGAGCTCCCTGAGAAGGTAGAAGGAAAGGGAGAACAGAAAATATACCTTGTATTTGTATTTGGTCCTCCTGTTTGCCTGTGACAAATTATGGCTTGGTCTGAGCTGATCCTCAGAGAAGTTCCAAATCTCTGGATGGGTTTTGTAACTTCTGGCAAGTCTATAGCAGCCCAGATCTCTCTGCTGAGCTGCCAGCTAGTTCCTTCTGTACAGGCTGCCTGCATGTCCCCCTTGACTGTGGGATCCCAGGAATACAGGTTCCCAAAGTATCCGCTGTTGCACTGTTAACTAATATCTCTAGGCCATACCCAACCTAAATTTTCTGCAACTAATTAAAAGGGTAAGTTTATTTCTAAGGAGCAGCTGTTCACAGAGGTGGGAGGTAGAAGTAAGGTAAAAAGCATTCCCATTCCCTACACATCCTTCCTCTGAAGCAATCAATAAGTTTAATTAGAGTGGTTAGGAATGAACTATGAAAGTGGCAAAGTTAGTACCAGATAAATTAGGGAAATATTGGGACAGGAGATCTATTTGTGACATTTTTAACAGAAATCTGACTTAGGTAATTGCCAGTGCTGCTTGTTATGAAGGGGAGGAGTGCATGCATCAGGGCCTTGGAGCAGTGGAAGAAAAGTCTGTTATAATCTGTCCATTTCACACACTGTCCAGAAGTACTGGACTCCAGAATTGGAGGGGAGTGTGGTAAAACACCCACGCCATCCTGCTTGAAAATACTGGTGTTCTCTTGCTGATTACCCCCTGAAGTCAATGGCTAACACACAGGTTTGGTATCATGCAGTATGATATAATCCTCCTGTGTGCGAGTCATTGTACTTTGCAAGTACACTTCTTCTCTTTCTAGTACAGAAAGAAATCAGTTCAAAATAAGCCACATCTCTTCATTCCCTCTGGCAGCTGTGCTGGACCATATATCTTAAAAATGCTTAAATATGTATTTTTAAGGAGATTGTCTCGCAAATGATGAGCACGGTTCTAAGATGTTCAGATTCTACAGTATTGTAGCGGGTTTGGTTTATAACCGGGCAGAAACACCAATTTAGTGTAGTGGTTTGATCCAAAATAGTCATTACTGTTTACCTTCTGTGAGATAAGAATTAGGAGAAACGCAAAACAGGCACCAAACTTGAAAGAATATAAAGTTTATTAACAGACCTAAAAGAGGAAAAAAAAAAAATCATACCACACCTTCAGAACTCTCCTCCTCCCCCTACCTTTCTTCCTTCTCCCACTGACAATGTAAAAAGACAACCCTTAAGATGTTCAGTCTGTTTACCACTTCCATAATAACCTTGTTCAGTTCATTTAGGAAGAGGAGTCTCTCTTGCCCATGCTATGAAAACATTATCACAACGAGCCAACCGCCCGGGTTGGGTCTCTGCTCGCATGTGAGTCCCTTCCCCTGACTTGCAGCTTTTCCCACAACTGCTTTTGAGGGTCCACTCTTGAATTACTGGGGTATAAATTTAAGGTTGAGCTGTTCAGAAACAAAAGTTCTCTTCACCCATCTCTGGGAGCATTTCATCTCTAAGAACAGAGGCCCTTCTCCTTCCCTGGGAGCAATCTTCATCGTTAGGACTATCTCTGGGAGCATCTCTAGGAACTGATGTTTTCTCCTTTCCCATTTGGAGCAAAAGTCCTCATCTGGTCCATCTCTCCCTGTCCAAACTTCTCATGAAATTACAGCTGTGTCAGCATCTGCCTATCTCAGCGCAGGTGCTTTTGTTCATAAGTTGAATGCTCCACCCCCCATATCTTCATGAAATTACAACGGGTACTCTGATACATCATCGCTTTACAACAGAATTTCAGCTTTAAGCATCTCCTCTCTCTCTTCCCTCAGGTTTTCAGCTCTTCACAGCACTAAAAGGGTGAATCTCACCCCCGCCTTGCAGCTGGAATGTCGCTTCTTATCGCTGCTGGTCACCTGACCTCTGCCGGACAGGGTGTAGCTTCAGCTGAATCTTGGCCACACTGGAGAAGGGGAGCCGAGCCGCCCCGGCTGCCCACAGCCCTGCTGTGGGGGGGTTTCCACGGGTGGGACAGGGCCCATCGGCTCCAGGATGGGTGGGACAGGGCCCATCGGCTCCAGGACGGGTGGGACAGGGCCCATCGGCTCCAGGATGGGTGGGACAGGGCCCATCGGCTCCAGGATGGGTGGGACAGGGCCCATCGGCTCCAGGACGGGTGGGACAGGGCCCATCGGCTCCAGGATGGGTGGGACAGGGCCCATCGGCTCCAGGATGGGTGGGACAGGGCCCATCGGCTCCAGGACGGGTGGGACAGGGCCCATCGGCTCCAGGATGGGTGGAACAGGGCCCATTGGCTCCAGGATGGCCGTGGCCTGGCCTGATTAGGGCCTGGGCCGGGCCCGCTGGGCTCCGCACAGGGCCCGCAGCCACCTGTACCAGCGCTGGAA
Source organism: Aphelocoma coerulescens (assembly GCF_041296385.1). NCBI lineage: Eukaryota > Metazoa > Chordata > Aves > Passeriformes > Corvidae > Aphelocoma > Aphelocoma coerulescens. The sequence goes on from NC_091017.1 coordinate 20,988,767, forward strand.
ACGAGACAGAGAGCTCTGCCTTGGAGTTTCCTGTTCTTAAGTGTGGATCACAGAGGCGGTCACAATTTTAAGTGGCTTAGAGAATTGTCCATATTCAAACTGGCCAGCTGATAGGTTCTGTCATGTCACAGAGGAAGCTGTAAGCACCCCTTTGCAAGGACATCACTTCCAGGACTATGCTTGCTAACCCATGACAAGCAGGTATCATTTATAACTACAGTCATTGCCTTCCTAGAGAAAGAATTTTAAAACCACTTTATTTCTAAGTGAGATTTTGTTTGTGGTGGGGCTGTTCATACTTTTGAAGTTAAGCATGTTCTTAAGAGACTTAGCTCAGTTTGGGTCAAATTGAGAAGTGACAGAACTGAGAGAAACGTTCATAGCAAATAACTTTGTGAAAAATCCTATAGATCTGTTGATACCAGAATGTTTTGTGGGCATATCCTTTTAGTTCTTTTGGTGCAGTAAAAATACCTGAAATTTTGTCTGAGGTACTGGACTTGAAAATTTTATTAGCTGAAACATCTGAACTTCCAGTTTAAAATTGCTCCTTGTGTCAATACTTTTTGTATTCAGTTGGTACACTTCAAAGCAAAACATCTTGCATTTTGCTGGGTTTTTTTCTGAAAGGAAAGGGTTCATTTAGTGCAGAGGAGAGAAAAGATTGGATTATTTAGTCTAAAGGAGAGAACATGGTGGAGGACATCTTTCCAAATAGGTAAAAGGCTGCTGCAGTAAGGAAGGCAATAAATCTGCTCTCCGTGTTCAGGGTGGATACAAGAAGGAAGAATGGAATAGCAGAGAAAAGAAAACCACAACATGATGCTAATCATTAGAAAATATTCTACTGGTAAGTCTATAGTTCTTGGAAAATTCTGCCTGACTGGAGATTTCCACCAAGCTATCTCAAACCTGGTTTTGGGGTAAAGCATCCTCAGGATAACAGAAAGGACTTGTTCTGCCTGAGGGCTGGACAATCTCTGAAGTGTCTCCAAGGCTTGGAATTCTCTGATGTTGAGGGCTCTTTTCTTAAAGATAAAGCACTACTAATATGGAAAGAGTCTGGGAAGAGATTGTAGGTGCAGCAAGCAGAGCCTCAAAGAGAGTTTCCCTTGGCTAGTGGTGGCTTTGGCAGGCTGGTGTGGCTGTCCCCAGGCTTTGCACGTGCCTTGCCTGTATGTGGTCCGCATGTGCACAAGCACAGATGGGGCTGGCAGAGGCAAAACATTTCTTTTAATCCTTCTAAGAAATGACAAATTAAGATGTGATTATAGAACTGTTAAAAAGGAATTACCACAGAGTAATTTCCAGATGGTCATGCAGAATTACTATTGAAGAGTGAACAACAAGGTTGAGTTATTTATCCAAGTACAGTTCTTTCTTCCCTTTGTTTCGGGTTGGAGAGTCCCATCCTGTCTTCCAGTCCACGTAATAATTTCTTATTCAGTACAGTTATAACTACCTTTCTGCCTGATAGTTCATTTTCTTGTCCAATGCTGATAATATTCTTTTAAACTTAATTCCTCAAGAGTATAAAATGGTGGGATCAGTTTCTTCCCTGCTGTGGAAAATAACCTTGAGACTTTTTTGGCTGGTGCTAAGCTTATTTGACTGAGTGCAAGGGGTGCTTTGGTACTGTTCTGTGGAGCAGCATGCGATTCTGCATGATAGGGTATCAGAGCAAATCACTGCTGATAACCTTCTGGGTTAATTGCTGTGCAATGAGTGCCTTGAATCAACACATTATGTTTAAACCCAGAACACACTCTGGCTATCTCTTTACTGTGACTCTATGGGGCTTCTAATTGTTATTTATGCATGATAGGTGACACTTATTCCAGAGCTACCTAAGTGATTTAGACACAATAGTTTAATTATTTTGCAGGATATCAATGTATAGATATCCCTGTAGATGATTCTGGCATAATGTACGCTGCAAATGTTTCTGCATATTCCAGCTAATGCATAGATAATTCCCTACTCCTTTCTCTCATCAAAGCTTCTAAATCCTTATTTGTTCTAGATAGATTTTTTATAGTCTTTTAAGTGCTGAGCACTGCACATGAGTCTCAGAGGTTACCATAAGATCCTGATGGAAATTCTCATCAAGCTGGAGGTTTCTGTATTTGATAGAGTGTCAAAAGCTGTGTTTATTCCAGATGGTCCTCTGGGAGATGATCCCAGGGATGGAGGAAGATTTCCATCAAATCAATGGAAAGATTCTTCTTGTCACTCCTTTAGCTCAGGCCCATAGAAACTCGAGAAATCAAAAACCTTGCAGAGCATGGGACTTGTGGCTGCTGAGGATTAGGCTGTATTGCAGTTTTACTAAGGAAAATATCTCAAGATGTTTTACAGGAACTGGATTCACATTCCTATTGAATTTTGTGGCAAATTAGATTTTGCTACTTCTGAAAAAATACACCTTTATGATCTAACTAGATCAATGTTATTGTGGTCCTGAAAGGCACACTGTTAACACAGCATCAAGTTTCCCTAGGTTAAAATAGCACAGCGTAACAAAATAATATACTAAAAAGTAGGGCTGAGCAAGCTCTTGGTCATGAATTCACTGACCAGTCATGTGACAAGAGGAACTCAGGTAGCTTGCTCAATTCTTCACTATCCACATTGCTTGTGTTCAGTGTCCTTTTTCATTATGTCTTGCACTTCCAAATCACAACATTGTTCACAACCAACTATTTAAGTATTCTTGCCATGGCAGATTGCAAGGGAAGGTGGCTTCTGTTTATCTTTTAATCTATTACCTGAGAAATTGTGCCTCTGCAATGCTCTGTCTTTCATTTATTACTGTATCACTCACAGCTTCATTTTTTGTTGTCTCACACCTCCTTGTCTGCCGTATTCCACCCATAGTAATCAAGGGTGTGACTGAATTTACATCACCTTATTATGCAGGGAGCGGGGTAAGAAAGGAAGGGAGACAATGTTGCACACACCCTGTTCATCTCAGAAAAATGGTCTGTGTACACAACATGCAGTTCGTTCAGCTGTAGCAAAGACCAAAGAAAATGCTGTTTTCTTACATTGCAGTCAGCTAGAAGCTATTACAAAAACTTCCACTATCAGCATCAAAATAAATCTTGGCTTCCAGATAAAGCAGTATAAGTTTTTTTGCAGGTTCACAGAGTAGCTCCCAATTTACATCTTATATACAGAATCTGTGGAAGGAATGTGTATTAACTTTTTCATCAAAGTGTTGATCTTTGCTTTGTAGCCTGTGAGGCTTTCCATTGCTTCTTTATTGCTTTCAAGGCTGGTAGTGTGCTCACAGTGAGGACTGCTAAAAGTTATTTTTCCTTAATCCTTCTCCATCATATGCTTGGACCCAGAGTTTAAGCCTAGCTTATAAAGTTAACCTTAAGCATTCATGAAAGGAACTTACTGCAAATATAACAATGACCTCCATAGCTTCTTTGTTTATCATTTAAAATTTTAACTTTTTTTTGAGGGGCTTTGGAAAAAAAAATCATTTGAAGTCATAAAATGCACATCTGTGAAAGAAGTCATGTGGCTCAAAATACAGTGTAGACACAAGAGTAAACAGCTCTGGCAATGAAGTACTCTCAACTACCCTTGCCATGTAGAATGACTAACCTGCTAAAGTCATACTTATCAGCTCCCACAAATGAGCAGATAGGTTTCATTAAAATGCAGGACTTTTCTGATAAATTGCAACTATGTCCATGGAAATGATAAGGATTTTGCTACTTGGGCTATTTCTGCAGATCTGTTGTGTCACTGCTATATACTCCTTTCAAGTTGCACTTTTGTGAAAGATTTTACTGGCTGGAAATCACAATTTCTTGTCTGAGGAAAGTTTTTGTAGAGAACATTTGCTGATCCTGATCACATCATGGTATAATACAGCTCTTTTACTAAATTTAGATCTTAGACTTGTTTGCACTTTAGGCCAGGGTTGAGGATTATCCCATAAAGGATAGGTTTGCATTCTACTCTAATGAGAAGAAGGAAAAGACTAGAGGGTAGCATTCACTGGTAAATTGGGAATATTCTTCATTTGTGGTGAAAGCTAACATTGCCTTTACGTATGGAAGTGTATACTATATTACCAGTGGTTTTCTACTTGTACCTTGTGTATTTCTCCATTCTTTCTACTATCCCTCAGTTTTTGTAGAATAGTCCATCAAGAATTTTTCTAGTGATTGACAGCCTGAGACTGGACATTTAAATTTGTGGAATGGTATAGTGTGTTAGGTGTGCTGTGCTCTCTATTTGGATGGATACTTTCAAAGCAAACTTTCATCTGTAATAAAAAGTCTTGGGCATGTTATGAGTCAGCAAACCATCATTATGCATAACAAGCAAAAAAGAGAAGCCACTGTTTTCACCAGAATCTGGAACAACTGAGGGGGACTGCACAAGAATTTTGCAGACTTTAAAAAAGCATGGAAGAAGTAATCAATGTTATGTGCTGGAAACGACAGGTGCAGAGCAACAATCAGACACCTCAACAGTGTCAGATATGGCTGGAAAGGTTCCAAAGGACACTGCAGCTGGACTGTGAGTAGAGAAGCTGTTGTGCCCAGTCCCTCCTCAGGCACTGAAATGATGTCTCTGCCTTTGCCTACCTCGGTGTCAAACACTTCTTCTATAAAGTTTTTGGACACAGCAGGCTACAAGGGACAGGCAGCCATTCCTTTTGACCCACACAGCTCACATCTGCTCCAGTCCCATTGCAGGCTGTCCTGGCTGAAAGCCTGAGGCTACACTGCTAATCTGTCTCAGCTCTAATGCATGGCCGTGCATAGAGGCACCTGAATTAGCTACCTCAGGCTCCTTATGTTACAGGTTGCCTCTGGGGCTGCTTTAGCTGCTGCTAAACTGCAGGACTTTGGTGTACACACTCTGGTTTAGAACAATTTTGTGACTGCTCTGACCCTCTTGTGATGAGATTTAATACACATTAACCTTCTTGGGAGGGAAAAGATCATGCTCAGGTATCTGGGCTCCCTATTACATAATGCCTCTAAACTCAGCTTTACAGAGGCAGGAATGACAGTGAATTAGTGCTAAATGAAACAAGGAAGAGAGAAAAGATAAGTGTTTTTCATGTATGGATATGTCTTCCAGGGAATGACCTACAGAGGAACTGTGCAGTGAAAGGAGTATTTGATAATGGCTAACACTCAGTGAGCAGTCAAATCCAATGAAGATATGCCTTAGAAATCAGCTGTGCTACATGAAAGGGAGGTGCAGAAAATTACCAGTGCATTCCTCAATATAATAAATGCTTTTTAATAGAATAGGCAGAAGATGAGGCTGCACAAAGACCTCTCTTTCGTAGCTTTAGTTTTGTAATGAGACCACAGCAACTACCTTTTGTCATGAGTAAAAAAAGTGCTTTCTTTGAACATAAGTGCTAGTAGTTGCATAATATGAAACTTACTGATGCATATAATGGTAGCATTGGGCCATCTGAGCACAATGTACGCTTTAAAATTAATCTCTGCACAGATCAGCAAGCACATGCAGATTCTCCCATGTTGACAAGAGCAGTGCACTTCTTTAGGAGAAGCCAAACTTTCAAAGCATGGCAGCTGGACTTTGCAAGCTTGTTGCTCTGTTGTTAACTCTGTAGGCCTCAGGGAAGGGGTAATAGATGAGAAGATCCCATGAGGTCTGTCCCAGACCTACTTTACTTGGTTTCATGGTTCCTAACCAAGCAAGCAATAAGCAAAAGTGTTCTCTGAAATGAGCAGAGGGAAAGGGATGTGTATTAGTTATGCAAGATACTCTGTTCAGTTCAAAACTATGTAGTCCATTCCAGAGTTCAGCAAAGAACAGGGCCACAGAGCCACAAGGATAATGCTTGGAGGGACCCTGCAACCCCCAGTGACTCTGAATATACTTTGAGGAAAACCACGAGACTGTAAGGAATTGATTTCAAGGGAGTGACTTTGGGCAGGACAAGACTGTTAGGGAGAACCTCTCCCAAGAGACCTGAAATGAGCAGACCTTGCCAACATTGTTCATCAAAATCTCATTTATTTTCAGCAAGAAGTGGCATTTTACAGTGATAGCAAAACAACTCAACCCCTATTGTAAATACCAGGGATTTGAATCACAATGGCAGAAACGTAGCAGGTTTCCCTGTTGCTGACTTGTGTGCCGTGATCCTTCAGGAAGAGGAGGTCTGGGGGGAGAGGTCAAGCTCCCACTCAGGGCAAAGCCAGAACCACATCCAGGCACACTTTCTAGGGGCTTTGTCCACTTGGGACTTGAAAGCCCCTGAGGTCTGAGATTCCTGTGCTTACCTGTCCTCCCAGCAAACAAAATTCCACCTACTATCTGCTTTCAGGACTGGGATTGCCAGAGGTTAACCAAGCCTGGCTACAGACTGTTGCTGTAGCTCACCTTTTTGCTGACCTTTTGGTGCTCCAGCTGTCATCTTCACCCACCCCTTGCAGTTTGCCTTGAAGAGAACTTTCTTACATATATGGTGGTTTCAAGTAATAGCTCCACTTTTTTTTTTTTTTTTAAGGAAAAGGTAGGGCATATTTCTTTAGAATAAAATCTGTCCCAGTCTTTTTGCAATCCATTGACTAGAAAAATGCATTTCTGTGTTTTTTCCCTTTTCCTTCTTCCAACAAATCAAGCAAGCCTTCGTTTCACATTTTGAATGGAACCCAGATGATTCGTAGGCATTTTGTTATACATTGTAGAATATTTGTACGTTTATGAGCTCAGGTCAGAATTTTCCTCATGTCTAGAAGAATGAGCTATCTTTCCCCATCAGCTTTCAGAGGCTTTCAGGCATACATGAAAAAGACCCTGAGTGACTTAGGTACCTCCTGAAAGTCATTCAGAGAGAGGACCTATGGCACTTTTAAAAATATAGCTTTCTTCAATGTGTTAAAAATCCCAGCTGCGACAGCTGTTGTGATAAGGCATTAAATTGAACTCTGCCTTTTTGTAAAACAGGGTCATTTTTCTCTGTCTTCTGGCAGATATGCAATCCAGAAAAACAAGTCATTAAAAGATTCATTTATAAGGATAAACAGAATTGACAAATAAAGCTGGTTTTTGAAACTAGGCTAAAAAAGTATTTTTTTTCTTGAGAGGTGATGATAGATTTCAAAGCTCAGTCCTTGCTACCTAATGCCTACAGCACAATTCCTCCCCCAATTAGCTGTTTGTAAGGCAGTGCCATCTTCCACTTGTCACATTATAGACTTTATTCAAATGAAGTACCTGAAAGAAAAACCTCCAGCCTGTCCAGTACTACTAAGCAGAATTCTATTATGTAAATCTACTTCCATATTTTGGGAACAAATGATAGGCAGGACATGAAATGGAAAAATAAATTATACGCACACGAGTAAAAGATCATTCAGGCAATGTACTGAGGTATCATTAGGGCTGATGAATCACTATTATCATTATAAAAATAACATATAATGCTTCAAATCCTGCATCGTGGTTGACTTCTTTGCTGATGAATATTTATGCAGTTTCTTTTGTTTCTTTGTGTGTCTAACAGATGCCAAGCTAAGTTCAATAGACAAATTGCATCTCTGTGAACTGTCACAGCCTTGTCCTTGTTTTTTCTAGCAAACTGAAGTTAAATAGCAAAATAGAATAAATAAACAGAGGTCAGAACCTTCATCTCCCTACAAGATTCAATCAACTGATAAATATTCTGTGGAAGAATTCAGTTCAGATCAAAGAAGGAATGAAATTTAAATCTTTATTTGAAACGAACCCTTGCGTATCTGCACTCCGAGAATCATAAGTTACCTAACCAATGTGTGTGTCATAACCTAATTAGTCATTTACCTCTACTAAATTTCTCTGTATTCCTTGTGTCTGTACTCCCTACCTCCAGTGCAGGATGGGAGAATTATTTGGGTTTACTAGCAAATAAGGCTTATAAACAAATAAAAAATTACGAAGAGGAAAACAAAGATGGCTAGATAATGATGTTTGGAGACACAAAATCTGAGGTCAACATCATTTACAACCTTTTTCAATTGGCAGTAAATAAGTTCAATTAACTCAGTGTCTTAGCATAATCTTGTTTCCAAATAAACTTTTATTTTAACAGAGTACTATTTATGGCAGGTGATTTTTTTGCTTTTTTTGTTTTTTTTTTTTTTTTTTTGGTGCCTCCAGATGTACAGTGCTATTGATTTGCTTTGCAAGCTTTCTGTAGAAGGTAGAATCAATGGAGCACTGTCACCCAAACAACTCTAAAGTAGAATTTATAGATTTGGGGAAATGACTTAATTGCAGGAATGATGCTTGCAGCTAAGCCTGCCCACTTATGCTTTTGCAACTACTGTGTATTATCCAAGTTCCAGGCATCAAATATATAACAGTACACACAAGTAAGTGGAAAATAATGTAAATACTTCCGGAATGTAATCACTTCTGTGAGGTATTACACGGTACTTAACTGGTGCTCACACAGGGATACCACCTCTGAACTTTGTCCCTAATTGTGTCTAGAAAAGCCTTGAGTTTCTTGACATCTCCTAAGGTGCACGAGGATTCCCACAGCTAACTTTGATTATATGAAAGCAGAGTTTGCCATTTAAAAACCATACCAGGCAGAATTAGGTTAAGGATTTTCTCCTCCTTTGGTGCCAACCATTTCTTTCCGTCTTCATGTGGAAAGTCTCTCCTTGCAAAAGCAGCACGTGGGCTTTGGTTGTGATTCAAAGGGCTAAAGAGATACATGCCTTCCAAGAAGCAAATAGCTCAGCATCGCTTCACTAAGTGATACATTTGCAAAGATCATGGGTCTACTTTAATAAGTAGAAATTCACACAAAAGTTGGTTCTCCCTTGTCAGCTGACTGTTGCAGTACCTATCAGCACAAGTCCCATGAGCCACTGTGATTACTTACAGCCCAGCCTCTTCTCCAAGATCTTGTTGTCCCTCTGTTCCAGCTTCTTCAGGAGGTGAACTTGCTGATATTTTAAAATGACAAGGCTGCAACCAAGCAGTGAGCATGTTTGAGGTGGGGACAGGGGGATTGTTTGTTTGTTTATTTTGTTTGGTGTTTTTTGACTTTTTTTGTTATGCCTAATAATGCAACACTACATCTTTTGGGAAGCTTTGTCCAGGAAATTTTTTATATCTTCACAGAAATCATCACCTGCCATACCCACCTATACAGAAGGTACTGAGTCTTACTCTGAACACCTCCTACTTCTGTGATTGGCTGCTGCCAGGATGTTTCCCAGTGATGCCTTTGCCAAGGGATCCAACAATGTGTAACACCACACCATTTTCTAGCACTTCCAGCTCCCGAAGACAGCATTAGGTCTGGAATCAGAGGAGTGTTTTTATGGGGAAATCTTTTTACCTATCTGCATGATACTGTCTTTAGACAGTAGCTCTTCAGGTGGCAACGTAAAGTCGTTTGATTCACTTGCTTGACCAGTTTCTAATTGGATATAATGGAGCAATGCAAAATTGCTGTACGCGCTCCCTCCAGCACTGCTCAATTATTCCTTACATCTCTGTGATGAGATCAGCAGGACAATTTCATACACACTGGGCTCTCTGTGCAGCTGACAGTCCCACCCAGCTAATGAGCCTTTACTGCTATTCCAGCGCCATCACATTTTTATTCACTCCTCCTTAGATTTACACTTCATATTCCCCTCTGCAAGTGCCACATGAGCATATCAGCTTCTTAATGCAAAACAAATACATGATCTGGCGGTGTGCATTACACATGTACACCTTTTGCTAAAAATCAGCTGTGCATTAAATGGGTTGTATTTCTATTTAAAACAGCCAGCATGGTCTGAACAGATACACTGTGAGCCGGTTGCCTAGGCAACAAAATTCCTCAAATTGGAGGGGTCTGTAACAGAAGATGTTTAGCTAGCTTTAATTTTGGGGCACGGTTTCTAAAAATCTTAATTGATTCCTTTCAAATGTATTTTTTCTAGTGAAAGCACTATGTTTCAAGCAACAACTAGGACAGATTCATCTACTGTATCTCTGCTGCAAATTATAGCTATAAAGCATATAAAATAGAGACAAAGGTTAAAGGGTAACTTATTTCACGGTTTGGCAATTGTTTAGATGGTTGAGCCTTGCCTCTTGGCTACTACGTTTACTATTTGTTTATAGTCTTCATTCATATAAAGCATCAAAAATTATTTTTGTCAATTTGACTGCAACTGCGCTATCAGATGCCAACATTCTTGACCTTGTTTTTAAGTTCTGTGTTTTCTACAATGTTTTCTTAAGTCTTCCTGCGGCATGCTTTTCTCGCCACATACCTCAGCACCATGGATAGCGGTTCTGCCTAATCCTGGAAATGGTGTTGGACCTATTATAGAGGTATTGCAGACATTTTTGTTTTGTTCCACTCTTTCTTTTTGGCTAAGTGGGACTGGCCTTTTCCTCTCAGTAGAGCATGACTGCAGTCTCCCTTAATAACTCCTGCCTCCCAGATGGATGTGGGCATAGGGTTGCATGCTAACAGGGCTTTGCAGCAAGGCTTTGGGACTCAGTGTTCCCACACTGGGGGCTGTGAATCCATGACAGGACAACTGTGCCACTAGCAGGGCTTGAATCAGTGTCTTAAGGGCTAAATCACACTCTGCTGCGAAGGGGGACACTGCAGGGCACAGCTGTTTCATAAGTGTGAAGGTTGGGTGGCTGTACATCTGAGGGGATGCTGCAACATCATGTTGGAGAGAACCATTTCTAAGGTATTCCAGCATTGCTTTCCCAGAATTTCAGCACCCATAGCTGGAGGGAAAATCCAAAAATGCTTGCCTCCCATTAGTCATTACTTAACTGATGAGGTATTCTAAAATAGTCAATGTTTAGTAATTTCTGTTGTTCTTACAGCATCAGAGGCCTCTGAAAAGCCAAGCAGGTCATGGCAGCACAGGCACATCCTGCAGGTCTGTGGCAGCTGACAAATTACTTTCAGAGGAGACTGTGTGTGCAAAGTTGTCCCCACTCAGGATCTCTTGGGAACCAGGTTTCTGACTTTCTGGGCACTTTGAAAGGAATTAAGATTAATAGGAAGTGAGCATTCAGATTTCTTAAGAAGAAGTTTCAAAAGCAAAAGGCTTAATGTTTCTGTAGGTAATTTTTTCCAAAGCTCTTGAGAGATTTGAAAGCACGAGACTCCCTGCAAGGCAGCAGGACTGCACTCAATCCTTTTAGGGAGAGGATTGTGGGCTGCTTACCCAAAGACAGGTAGAAAATATCTCTCTGAACGAAAAGTTGAGAATTCTCCGCCTGGATTATACTGATCTGCGCTTATAGCAAATGTAGGACTGGGAATCAATCACACACATAAGTTACTTCTGCTGTCTGGATTTAGGCTGTTCTTAGTCCTTGTCTGGAGCTGTGGTTTAAGGGGAGGCGTGTGCAATTTTGTGAATTTTAACTTTGGGAGGAAAGACTTTGGTGTGCATCTGGTTTGGAGAGCAGAAACCTTGCACAGATTATGGTGATTTTGCTTTTGTTTTCCCTTCTCCTCCAAAATTAAATCTATTGTGTCTCCCAAATTAATACTGACTTCCCCACTGTAGATTGAAATTTCTCAGCACTTTCTTTCTCGAACTGATATTTCTGCTTTCCAGCACTGTTTTCCACAGATGTTTTTAAAAACCTTTGGTGAGTGCATCTTGAATGCAACACATGGAAACAGTCATGTGCACTCGTGCTTGTGTGTTCACAAAATAGAAATTAAAATGATTTGAGGAAATATGGTGAAAACAACCTGTCAAATGTAATAAAGTTCCAGTGCAACATGCAAACAGCAAAATATTTTCTGCTCAACTGAGGTTGGCTCATCCTCTTCTTGCTAAGAACCCTTTTGCTCCCTCTCCTGAGGGCAAGATCTTTCTCACTTTCATTAGGCTTCTCTAAAAATTCAGCCAGCATTTTTTGTTGTTCTCTGCAGATAAATTTTGGCCTTTTAAAGCTCAGTCTCGCTGTATGATTATGAAAGTACTACCAAATATTATGTTTCTATTTTTTTATTCTTAATTGTCCATCAATTTTTAGTACCTGAAAATCTCAGTGGTTTAGACAAGAGAGAGATGTCAGATTCAGCTTAGGGAAACTGCCATGATGGCAGCTTGTCACTAGGACCTCTCAGTGACTCAAAATAAGATACTTTGTTACTAAATCTTCTTTTGCATGTAGCTCTGGACATTTATTGTGATGGGTTCAGCTTAGACAGATGTGTTAGCAGGTCCTGTCTTGTTCTTACAGTAAACAGGACAGATGGAAAAACGCGCAACTAATTGTTAGTGGGGTAATGACTTCCTCATACTTTGACAGAGTGTGTTAATTAAGTTGTGTTCCTGTGGGTTGTTTAACTAATTCTGCTTGGAAAAGGTAGTCACATATCAGAATGGTAGAGAACCATACCATGCTACTCAGGATTAAAAAGAAAAATTCTGTTTTAGGTTGATACACAATAAAGACAAAATATAAAGTCTTAGTCAACTAAGATATTTTAGAGCAAATTTTCTCTTTTTTATTATTATTATTCTTCTTTCTATTATTATCTCTTTGGTGTTTGACTGAGGTTTTAAGATGTTTTAAAGATGAAAAGGAATATTTGGAAATGAACAGTCATTTGGAATTGAATGACAGAAGTACTTGTTTAAAGAAAAAAAAAAAACAGAACAAAACAACAACAACAAAAAAATCAAACAGAAACCCAGCAAAAACAACCAAAAAAACCCAACCCAACATACCAATCTGAGATGTCTAGATTGTTACCATCCTGTACCTTGTTCCTTCCCTGGACATTCGCTGACATGAGAAGGAGTAAAGACAAACTGAAAGGTTCTTTTTCCAAAAAAAAATACTGTAGTATTACCAGATCACCTTTTTTTTTCTCCCAAAGCATTCTTTGATACAAAAAAAAATGCTTTACTTTGTGCTTATCTAGAAGCATGTGACATTCTTCTGAATTGCAGGTGAGCTCACAGAAGACTACAGATCTTCTGCTATCAGCAAAAAACAGCTTTCGAGTTAGCTCTGCACTGGAATAGCTGAAATCCTCTTCAAATGAAGGCAGTGGCAGCACAGTCCTTTATGAGAAAAACAAACAAACTGAAACCAATCTGCGGGGGCATTTATTAAATCACATAGCCAGAGTTCATGTATAGAGTATTTTAAGTCAGTAAAATCTGCTTGTGGGAAATACATTTGGGAGCAAAAGTATACTTAGGATTTCTCAGCATCATTTTACTGTGCTTTAATTTTCAAGTTAAATTTACAATAGCTTAAAACTTTTTCTGATATGTTGTAGGGCACAGAATCTAATAACTGGAGAATGTCAGAAAAACTAAGACTAGAGGCAAGAAACACATACAGGTGACTTCTGAACCCTTGCTCCTTCCATGGTTTTTCTTAACCAGTATGATACATGCTTATTTGCTCTTAATAGCAGTGGAAGTGGAAAGCGCTACTGGTGTTTGTTTCTTACTTTTAATTTCTTTGTTTTAGGTGAGAGGAACCCACAGCATCTGCTGGGGTTCAGTGTAATCCTCCTCCATCTCATCCCCATGCTGGCTGAAGTGCAGACCCAGGCATCTCTGTACACAAAAGGCCCAAACCAGGTCACCTCTTCCAACTTCATTTCTAGTGTCTGCTGCCACTGGTTTGACAGAGTGCCTCTCTTTTTGACCCTGACACTGAAAACATGCCTTTACAAAATCCCAGTGGTGTGCTTGGTACCCTCCACAGCAGTTAAGGAAGTGCAGTGATGGAAGTCAGAGCTTCTATAGACTGCTCCTCTCTTTGCAGTAAGCTTTCCCCACTCCTTTTTCCACAACCCAAATTGTCCAACAGACTGAAGACCTGCCAACAGTTCATATTTACTCCCAGAAAACACCTTTCCCTTCGTGTCTCTAGAGGACTAAGACATTTCTCGAGAGTTTTAAAAAAGATGCCTATAAGCTGGTGGCCTGCAGTGGTCCCAGCACAGTACAAAAAAGGAAACAAGATGTTTCTCCTGCAGATTTGGTGACTTGAGGGAATATTAAGTCCCCAGTACCAAGAAGTTTTGTGAATCCATGCAGGAATCACTTCAATTATCTGCAAAGTCACCTGCAGAGCGTCTTAGAAATCATGTCTTATGTTAATTCATCCTGTAGGGATTGCTTGAGAAGGAACCACTTCACAAACTTTATGGCCAGCATAAATTTAGACCTGGCTGACAAGAGAAGGGTCTCTTCAACCTCCGCGTGTAGCCAGCTCAGAAAAATTTTTTCTGTTCACCTGAACAGGAAAAATACTTTTGAAGCCCATTTATACCAAGGGAAATAGCTGTATTTCAGGCAGGTAAATCACAGTTAATGTTCTTTGAGGGATTCTGTACTGGGAAGCCTTACTGAAGGCAGCTGAATCTGGGAATATTTGCAGTGTTGATCTGTTTTCTGAAGAGTCAAACACGCTTCTTGCATTTCAGGAATTTTCAGATGTTTCTTCTGTATTTCTTTGAGTTACCTGAGTCCTGTAAGGGCTTAGGTCACTCCATCCTGCTCACCAGGATAGGGCACAGGGTTTTATGACCTTGTGTGCCCTAGTGGCATCTGTTATCTTTCTTTGTTATATTTTTTGCTTTCTTTCCCCATTTCTATGGCAACTTTTGAAAATGTCCCCTCTATTATGCAGTTCAGCATAACTTGATAAAAAAAAAACCCTGATAAATTTTCAACAGGGTCAGATGTCAGGCTTTTTAGAACGAGATTGAAAATTTGGCTGGCAATGCTCATCTTGGCAAAATAGGAAGAAAAAATTCCTGTGTTGGGAAGCTTTTTCTAAAACGTGCAATACATC